>NC_057810.1:537907567-538215433 GCF_018294505.1 Triticum aestivum | reverse complement strand
GGCCCGTCCGGTGGGTCCCAGCAGTCACGGGGGAAACATTTTTTCGAGAAATAAGGTGGCCCATCCGATGGGTCCCTGCTATCAGGTGTAGTAATAATTATTTTGCGCGTAATAAGGAGGCACTTCCTTGCGGGCGCCTGGACCCAGCTATCAGCCTCTCCACGTACAGTACTCTTCCGATGGAAGTCGGTAGTTGACCATGTTGACCATGCCGCACCGGGAGCACTAGGGCGGTGGACGATGGCAAGGCCTAGGACGGGGACGACGCGGAGCTGGGGAAGACGCAGCAGTGGAAGCCCGTGCGGAGAGGAGTATGAGGGTTCACTGGTTCGGCTACGGTGTGAGGCTGCTGTCGCCGCAGAATAACATGGGGTGTGGGTGAGTAGGGGGATGGCCTGGCCAGCGGTGGGAGTAATATGGGGCGGTGAGGTCTCCGCGGCATCACAGCCGCCCACGGGAGGCAGGAGCACGCGACATGACCGGCGCTGCTTTGGGCGGCTGGATCAAGAAGACCAGAGGTTAAAGAATCACTACGGCCGTTGGATGGACATCGTACGATCACTGCAGCTAGAATCGTTTATATTGACTAAGTTGACAAAGGCCTTGGTACGCGTCAACTTAGTAGGCCCACAACTCGGATTTGGTAGAGAACATATAGCCCATTTGCGATTCGTAAGAATATACAACCCATTTTTTAATTCTAATGGAATTTACTACAGCCCATTTACAATTTGTTAAAAGTACAGCCCAACTTCTAGCTAGGACAACGATCAATAATTTCAAACAATCGCTCAAAAGAGAATTCAAAAAAAATTCCCACATTTTGATGGGATCCGAAATATTTTTATTCGAAATTTCTAGTCAGGTTAAATATAATTTCAAAATAAAGTTGTATTACGTTAAAATCCAACGAAATATTGTGCGCGCAACAAGTAATGAAATTAATATTTCCAAATTCCAAAAATAATATATTTTTTAAACTAATTACGTGTTTGGTGCATAGTTACTGCCCAGTTATTATAATTACATCCCATTTATTATTTCTTCAAGTCCATTTTCTTGTTAAGCCTAATGCATACCTCTTATGAAAGTTTGCAGCCCAGCGGGATGGAGAATAACAAGTTGACCCGGATATTGTGTACAACTATCGGCCCAGTTGCATTGCTGATGTTGAAAAAAAGGCCTGTGTATTACAGTACAACCTAACATGGTTACTCATCCCACATTCAGCGACACCGGAAAGGCCCAAACAAGGCTTCTGTACAACTTTTTGAAGTCACTAAACTCAATTAATAACTTAAGAAAAAAGTTAGATTACAGTGGAACCTAATTAAAAGCTGTCACGAGCAAATAAATAATTCAACGGGTCCCACTTGTGCGTGTGCGCGCGTGCGTGTGTGTGCGCGCGCGCGCGTGTGTGTGTGTGTGTGTGTGAGAGAGAGAGAGAGAGAGAGAGAGAGAGAGATAGAGACCCATTGGTCGATGCTCGTAAATACATCTTTCAGCCATATGCATTGATGATGCTTAGTAAAAACTTATATAGTTGACACAATCATATAGAACATCATGGCACACTGAACTTGCATACAAAAATTTGACGCAGGCGGCACAATCAGGATGGAAGCAGTGGATCGCTACGGGAAGGGCTATCTTGAAACCAACAAAGTCGTACATAACGGTTCATCGTCTTTATCAATGACAGTGAAATATTTTGAATGTTGTGCAAAGGAAACAGACAGACAACACAATAAGTTCTACTAGCACATTAAGTTGACGTACAACCCTTTCTAAAAAAAGTTCAGGTATAAAATTAGAACAGGTCATAATCAAATGTACTGGCATATCAGTGCTTCACACCCATAGCTCGGATTTAACTAGTATCTGACAAGATTCAGTTGTTACCTCAAATTAGAGCACATCTAGGCAGACAGCCCTGCCTCTTCTCCCAAAGAAGCAGTGGACTCCGCCGCGCGATGGAGTAGTCCCTATGCCATCCATTGTTCCGAGCAACACGGGGAAAGTCTGACGTTGACTCCTGTAATGGACGTCGTCGACAAACCCTGGCACCAGCGGCGGTGGCAGGACTTTGATTGATGGATTGACCACTTCTTTGACATGCACGAACACTCGATACAGGTACATCCCTAACGTGGTCTACGGCGGCCTTAGTGGCGACGAATAGTACAACCCCGGTTCCTTCACCGATATCTCAACACCAATCACCTTTGCTATGGTGGATGGCTTCTTCATCCATGCCATAACCGTCAGAGCCCGGCTGTCTGGAGGAACAAACATACTTACGAGCTCACCTCCAAGGTCGTTGATAAGCTCGTTCATGGACTCGCTGTTCCAAGCACGTCGAGGCATGCCCTGGAAGGTAAGCTTTGTTAAAAACTCAAGCTCAGAGGGCACCGAGCCCTATCCTGGGTGCCACCAATCAAAGCTCACCAGCGTGCCATCATAGAACAAACGCCGGGAAGATGCAGTCGAACGTTGTCCGGAACCTGACGAAGAAATCAGCCGGTGGCGGACAGACTTCGACGAGAAAGTCACTTATTTGGATGCCGTGTGCAATGCCAAGAGCTTTGACAAGGTCATCCGGCGAGAAGGGAGGCCGGTTGCCATTGATGGTTACCATCAACACTTTACCGGCAAACTAGTCGTCAAGCGCCTCCATGCCACTATTGAGCGACAGCATGCAGCGACCGAAGGCAGGACGGACCTCGGGATCTTCGACTCGGAGATCCGTGTTGACCGGCGACATGATAGTACGCTTGAGTACAGGGAGTACATGAGGGGGATTTGTGGGAACTAGAGTAGGAATCGAGATTCCAGAGGTGGGGGAGGGGCGGGAGACTGGGGATGAAAAGGTAGCATGAATTTAGAGCACACGCGAATATGCTCTCGGCGCGCAAGCGCACGAAAACACCGGTGGCGCCCACATGTTGACCTAAGAGTCCTTATTCTTTCTTTTTTGGAGAGCCCGGCCTTTTTTTTCCAGGATCTTTTGAGAGCCCGGCCTGAGAGTCATAATTGACCCGTTTGGCATTGCATTACTACTCGGCCCATATTCAACGACACCTCACTGGCCCAAACAAGTGTACATCATCGAAAATACACTGAGCTCAAATTATATAACTTGAAAAAAGGAGATATACTCTGAACACTGGAGAATGGTGATGCCCTCATTTAGCCCACCAGTAGTTCGAGACAATAAACAGTTCGAAACAACGATATATACAACATTCAAACACTGACTAGTGACTACTACTGACATAAACAACAAGACATGATAGTTCATAAGAAGTCTTGCTACACCACCAAAACACACCCATCTGCAGCACTCAGACTCTCGTGATCCAGACGAGAATGGCATTCTAAACAGAAGCAACTATTACATAGTAAGAGTTACATAGACGAGGATGACCAAATGACAAGTAATATGCATAACAAAAGAAAGAACTACCCATCCAGAACCAGCAACAAAGACAACAAAGTCATTCGAAGAGATGATCCAACACCATCATAATTTGCAGCCCCGCTTCAGCGACCAGTGATCTGGAGACACCAGTACTCCACCCTTTCGATGCAACAACCCAATTACCTATCAACCTGAAGGCTTGAACCACATCACCGCCTGTCGTAATTGAGACATCCAAGGATCAAAGTTAATCCGGATGCCTTTTTCATTCTCACCTTCTTTTGGCTGCAGGCTGTATCATTGACAATCAGGGGAGTTTGCTCCCAAACTCCTAGGGCTCGGCGTGTAGACACATTTTTCCATAGCAAACAGAGCCTCTCTGCCATCAAGGTCCTTGCCAACGGTGATCTCCTGGTTAGTCGGATAATTGAGTCCGAGAAACAGAGAGTGTGAACCAAGGCTGTTTACCCGCCTCCAACTAAAATATCCTAAAGGCCCCAACAAGCTGGTATCCTGCTCATAGACGTAACAACCACTGTCCGGATACTCACGTACTACACGGTGCTTGTATACAGTGGGGTTTTTGCAATATAACTTTTCCGGCTCATGTGTCCGAATGATCATCAGTCTTTTGCCATCGTCTGATCGAGCGAGGAACCAGTTGTGCTTCCCTGTTTTTGGCAAAGGTGGTGTGATTACAAAGGGCAGTAACTATAGGGACACTGCATCATATCAAAAAGGACATGCATTGTAAATGTAAGATCAGCATTGTTTAGAGTATGAGTAGGATAATGCAAGAAACAGCATTGATATGTCCCTGTTGGAACTGGGAGGAAAATACAGGGAAATGTATACTGGGTTCAAAAATATAGAAGTGCCATGCATGGTTATACTCATGTTATCTCGCAATCGATTCTTCACAGGAAACTACCATGTCATGCATGTTATGTAATCATGTTCTGTCCTCACAAACAAATTCTTCAAGGTAACTAACAGACCATGCATTGTTATATACTCATGTTCTGTGGGCAAAAAATTTGTGAGGATATTATTCTAGCCATTGATTGCTGAAGGGCGAATATAGGTATGTACACATGGTAAGCATTGCAGGATTTCACTACTTCCAAATATAGAGTTCTCCATATGCACATTTACTTCCCTAATGTATGGTTAGATGAAACCAACAGTGTGGTGCATGTTTCTACATCATGAAAATGAGGAAACTAACATGGCCATTGATACACACTCATATTTAGTAGTAGTATACTGTAGTATAGATTACTGTAAAATAAGGATAATATCCATATATTCCTAACCGTTTGATTATTCAGGGTACAAATTGGCTGTAATGACATGGTCACAATCGCATGAATTAACTCATTCCAAATATAGCTGATTTAAGGCATCTCTAATACATTTCCATAGGTCTACTCAAATTCTGCTCAAACAGGGATATGCCAATCATCACAAAAAGTTCAAACAATGTCATGGCATCATCATTAACATGAGATGGAAACAACTTAAACGCGCCGTCCCAGCAATACGTGGTGCCATCTGCTTTGTCGATCATGTAGAAGATGCCATTGTGTTCAATAGCATCACAAAAGTGTGTATCAGCTTTGACGATGATCCACTGCGAGCTAGGTTCTCTCCAGCTAAAGAAGGCACCGGCGTAAAGATAGGTGAGTCCACGGTCGAACAAGGCAATTAGCTTGAAGTCTGTGTAATTAGCATGTCGTGTGGGAACTTGGCAGATTACAATCTTCTGCAAAACAAGGCCGTCCAACTGACGTGGTAATCTAGATGACTTGGAGCGCGATGGTAATACTCTATATAGTCCAACAGAGGAAGGATAATCTCATGGAGGTCTGGAAGTTCAGGAGCACCAACTTTTTACCGTCTTCTCTGAAGGCAGCCATCCAGTGGGAGTTCATGCCAACCCAGTACATACCTGCCAAGAAGTTTCGGGCGATGGTGATCGGATCAATGTCGAGGGAAATGATGTACGGCGACCCACTACATACCTGTAAAGAAGTTTCGGCTAATGGAGATTGGATTGAAGTTGAGGGGCATCATGTATGCCTCCTTATCATGGTGAGCCAATCTCGCAAGACCAGATAGCAGCAAGTAGGGTGTCTTGAAAAGCTTAGGCCTCGCTTCGACGATGGCCATGTGCATGTCCCTCGAGCATGCAGCCAGCCGCAGGGCGCTCAACATATCCATACACAAACAATAGAGGTCGAGGATGTCACTAGGGAGATTGCTCCAATCGCGGCTCATATGGATGTTGTGCGGTTCGCGTTCGGCCATGGTGGAGTTTGAAAGGTGGGGTTTTTTGGGGGCTTAATCTACGGGGGAGAAGGATATCGGTGCTGGAGCGGCTAGCGAGGGAATAGTGGTACTGGGGGAGGCGAGTGAGGCGATGGTACATGGGGGCACAGTGATATGGAGACGAAGACGGAGAAGGAGATGGAGATGGAGTGGTGCTATGGGAGCGGAGAGGGAGACGAGGCGAGGCGCCAATGTGTTGTACAGCGGCGGTGACAAACTACATAGTGCACAGGGTGAGGCTGACTTTGGTAACCCGAACACGCCGCCTGGACTAGTGTCAGGCGCAGGGTGTTGTCACTTCACTGTGAGGACCGGATGAATAGTATTGTGACCATCAAGTGTACCACAGTTGTACTACTACTACTACTACTACTACTACTACTACTAGTAGTAGGAACATGAGTACTCCAGTATTGTATAGCGGAAATAGGTCTCCCGTGCTAGCATGCCTGTTCACTTCATCGTTCATGTATCATCCATATTGTGAGCAGAACCAAATTCTCGTGCATGCCCAATCAACGCCCTGCCGTGATGCATGCAGTGGTCATTCTGGTGCATCAAGGACGCTGATAAGAGGAAAAATGGAAAGGTAGAACACGGCAGCAGAGGAAGAGAACGCTGGCTAACGAGGCTGGGAGGGGATCGAGCAGTAACGCTCCACGCCTAAAGGTTTTGGGAAAACCTGATTTTCATAATGTGACTTATACTCACCTAAACGGAGGGAGTATTCCTTAATTAGAGAATGTTGTGTCTCCCACTCACGCGCTCAAAAAAAGCTACGACACATTTTTTTATCTGTTTACATAGGTCCCACCTATCAGGAAGGATGGGCACGTACATGAACAGGTACGACTCATCAGTCTACCCGCATAGCCTTTTCGTTTAGTTTACCTAGCCGTCTAATCAACTGCCTGCACGCCACTTCTCCCATTTACTTCTCCATTGGGTGCGGATTCTCCTTGGCTTCTTCACCTCCCCTTCGTCTTCATTTGCATCCAAACCCCACTGCATTCACATTGTTTTAACCTCTTTAAATAATCATCTACTACTTCAGTTAGACTAGCCATCTAATCCTAATTCTCCAAACCATAGCCCTCCGTTCTAGTGGTTCCAAATGGCGAAAGAGATCGAGATGCAGGTTTTTAGCGTCCAACATGTCCTCGTCGAATGCTCGATGCGCATAGTTGCCACCGTCACCTTCCACCCAAGGGTTGTTCGGTAGTGGATCAACAATGTATCCAACTCCCTCGAAAAGGTAGAGATGAGGGTCATCGGTCTCGACGCAGAGTACACGGAGCGTGCCCCTGGGAAGATCCAGCGCGCCACCGTCCTTCAGCTATGCCTCGAAGATGATGTTTTGGTGTACCACATCATACACTCGCCCTCCATACCAGGTGAGCTTCACAATTTCTTGTCTCGGGAGGATGTATACTTCTGTGGGGCAGCCATCGAAGGGGACAAACAGAAGCTGGAGCCGTACAACCTTGATTTGAAAAGCATCGCTGACCTACAAACCAGGATCAAAATTCCTGTAGAAGATTGTGATAAACAGACACCATCCCTATTCGACGCGGCAAATTTTGTGCTCGGTACAAATCTTCAGAAGGGTGACGAGACGGTGGCATTAAGGTCATCTGGATGGGAGAATTATCCCTTGACGTACGGGCGGATAAAATATGCTGCCCTCGATGCCCGTGTGATCTTCGAGATAGCTGCAAGGTCCACAGAGCTTGTTGCGAAGCCGTCTCCCATAGAGAATGAGAACAAGAAGAAGAAGAAGAAGAAGAAGAAGAAGAAGAAGAAGAAGAAGAAGAAGAAGAAGAAGAAGAAGAAGAAGAAGAAGAAAAGGCTGCACCAGCAGGAGGGCATTATGGATGGATGAACTGTTTCCTCTCTTGTAAAAAATTATTCCCTCTCGGTGTATATTGATATAGATGGACTATTTCGATGGTGTGCATGTCTTTGGAATAGAGTAGTAGCGTGGGTCCGCTTGACTATAAGGAACTATTTATCCGCATATATAGCTTTCTCCGCTACTCCTTCTAGTGATCGGTATGCAGTGCATGTGTCCGTAGACAAGACAGCTTGTCCATGGAAGTTCAACTATGGCGACATCACATTTCATCTCACGATTCTCACGACGCCTCTCCAACCCACGACACCACGCCCCCCGTTGTCGCCTCACCCCTCTCGGCCGCACCGCCCCCCTACCTTTGTGTGCATGACATGTGGGCCACCTAAAATGCGGTGAGCATCAAGTTTCTACCACAGCCTCACGCGATTCCCGCGACACCGCTCGAACCCATGACACCACACGTCCCCCGACCTGCGGCTCACCCCTCTTGGCCCCACTGCCCCTCTGCCTTCAGGAGCATTACATGTGGACCAGTCACCTATCGGGTCCACATGTTATTGACTCAAAGGCGCTAAAGCTCAGTCCCGACGGCACTGAGAGGGAAATGTGACTCCTGCGCTAGGGCTTGTGGTGCTCCCGCAGCATGAACTCGTGCCAAACTCGAGATTTGTTTCTTTACTATACATGCACGCAATGATTTAATGGACTTTATAATCTCAACATGTGATGGGGAGCTCTAAATTTGAATTTGAAACTTATAAAACGAAAAGATTCAAAACAAATAAACTGGGAGAGAGGGAGTATATTGTAGGATGTGTCCCATACAAAATAAGTCCCCTAGTTTGTCACTGCGGAGATGCGGTTAGAAAGGAGCACAACATCTTCCTACTCGTACGGCAACAAATCGGCCGCAGACAGCATGGTCTGCCTTTGACCGCCATGTGCAAGGTTCGTGCTATCTTATTCAATCTCACCGTGGTTCCATCGTACCAATTCATGCGGTGGCCCGTTGCATGGCTGATCCCAAAGTTGGACAAAGGTTCTACGGGAATGGTGTCACCGTTGTAAATGTTGTGCAAATTGATGTTGGTACCCTCCCATACATATGCAAGCCAATCTCCACTTGCACCAAGCCTAACCTGTGAAACAGTGGGCAGGGGGAGAATTTGGAAATGGACACGGAAGTAGTCTTTAGAATGCATTTACTACGTGATCAAACTCATCTTACCTGCTCATCGGAGGAAATCCGAGTGCCCCTCAACGTCGGCATCTCAAGGGGCGTCAACTTGCAACTACGGCCACGCCGCGCTGGAGAGACCCCCAAGGAAATATCCTCGTGCGTTCCACGGAACATCAAGATGCATTTGTATGAGTAGTTTATCTTGTGAGAGAAAAGGATGAACGAGGGAAAGCCCCTAGAGATAGAGATGGACACTACTACTACCAATGTGCTGGCCCGTGCGTTTCAATGGATCCAAAGTAGTAGAATAGTACTTGTTCACGTGCTTGAAATATAAACACTCTAGTTTTGATATACATGTATCAGTAGACATGACAGCTTGTCCATGGAAGTTGAACCACGGCGACCATCACGTTTCTTGTTTCTACCACTGCCACACCCACACGCGATTCCCACGACGCTGCTCCAACCCACGGCATGACGTCCCCAGACGAGGACATGGATCCTCTGATGTGGCTATCACTACCTTGCCCTGCCTTTCCTTCACTGACAGGTGGGACCCACGCTTATGGGTCCCACATGTCAGTGACAGAATGGTAGGATTGTTCGCGTCAGGGGATCCTCATCCCCCCGACGTGCCCCTCATCCCTCTCGGCCCCACCGCTCCTCTGCCTTTGTGTGCATGACAAGCGGGCCAGCTGAACTGCGGCGACCATCAACTTTCTACTGCAGACACACCCGATTGGACGCGGTTTGCCTGCTCCGCTGCTGTGCTCCGATCCGTACTCCCGCGCCATCAAATTTTCATCTAGCAGTTGTGACACATTTCATCCCGGGCATCAATCCTCAGCTAGAGTACTTATGTACTATAGGTAGTACCCGCCGGTGTGGCCATCTACGCCTCGTAATGCCCCGACGCCCAGCTGTGGCACCCTCGCCACGGCCATGCCACCACCGGCCGGTTCTTCTCGAATGAGTGAGTCACGAACCACGCCAACACCATGAGAATGACATGTGGGCCAGCCACATTTAAGGTACGCATGTCATTGACTCATAGGCCGGGCACTAAGCCACTGAAGTTTGGTCCCGTGGGCCCCGAGTGGGAAATGTAACTCCTGCGGTAGGCCTTGTGGTGCTCCCGCAGTACGAGCTCGTGCCAAAACTGAAATTTGTTTCTTACTACTACCAACTAGTACTAGTAAAGTACACGTGCATTGCATGCATGAGATTCTGGTGGTTTGTGCATTATGCTTCTACATGTGGAGTTTTCTGGATTCTAACATGTGGCAAAATCTGGTGGAATGTAAGGTTAGGCAAGTTTGATTAACTTAGGTGAGTCTTTGGTTCAAGCCACACCTTAGGCAAGCCACACTAAGGCCCCACATGACATACACACAAAAAATGTGGCAAGATTCCCTTAGGCTTGCCAACTTGTGGCTCTCATTTTGAAGAACTAGTAACTTTGCCTAAGCTTGGTTGTGGCAAAGTTAGTCATGAATTAAGTTCAACCATGGAGTCTTCTAGATTATACATGTGGCAGAATCTGGTGGATGATATCCAACGGCCAGTAGTGCTCGGGTTTGCCATCTTTGTACCGTCGGATTGGCTTCATCCAACGACCAACTTTCAAAGTTTTTCACACACTATATAGGGGGTATAGATATAGATGTGCCAGTCCGTTGCAATGGATCCAAAGTATATCTATTTAGTGGAGTGCACTCTAAACACATTATCTATTTATTTTTTCTAACCTTTCGTAGCCATGCAACCAAGCCACATAAGTTTCATGGATGCCCCCCATATCATATTATTCATACTATGTTGATTGAAAAAAAAGATAAATCACCCAAAACAAGATCTTCCCGTTTTTTGTTCCTACGATGTTATGCCGTGCACATACCTACTAGTTGTATAGTGGTAGTACTAGTAATATAGTTAGGAGTACAAACTTGGTACTAGTAGGAGTAGTACTAGTACGGAATGCTCCTACTCTATCAATGAGCCCCATCTGACACCAAATTTCTTGGCTTCCGTTCTACAGCTAGATCTTCCCCTCATTTCTGTTTTCCAACCCGGCGGCGGGCAGGGTGTCGGTTTTCTCAACGGTGGTCCCACATGAAAGTGAAAATGCTAGGCAACACGCCTTCCCTAAGCTATGTGTCGTGCCGGACGGGCCGTGGAGTACTCCTGATTCCCGGGCGTGTGGGGGTGCGACGCGAACGTGGCGGGCCTTTTCCTTTTACTAGCAATGTGCCCATTCGTTGCGATGGATCCAAAGTAGTAGATTAGTAGTATTTGTTCACAAACTTGAAAGAAATCACTATTGTTTTGATATACTCCTAATATATTACTCCCTCTGTACCTAAATATTTGTCTTTTTTGAGATTTCAAATGGACTGTCACATACGGATTATATAGACATATTCTAGTGTTTCTAGCAAGATTCCCGCGCGTTGCACGAAGTTGATGGAAAAGGTAAGCACAACTTATAAATTGATGGATGGAGTACTGGTTACAGTGATGCATATAATTAAGCAAAGGGATCGCACATGTCGGTATTGACTGGAACGAGAATACAACAGCACAATAAGAATTAAGGCCATGATGATGTGATCACAGTGGTGGTTACATAAGGCAAGAAGAAAGATGGATCCATGAACGTACGACCTACTCCTCCTCAACTTAGTGCGCCGGGCCACCGATCGGTGGCTTTTGTGGTGAGGTCGAGGTGCTTCTCAGCAAAGGCATCCAAGGCTTCCAGCCGGTTGAGGAAGGCCAACGTCGTAGCATCGTCACTGGCCTTGTAGATACCTATGTACATGATTTGCTCGTACACGTGGATGTGTAGGTCGACGAATTCTTGCAGGGTGAGGCACCTCACGGAGAGCGCGACCTCCAGGTGGACATTCTTTGTGGCGTCGGCAGGCAGTCGCAGGGCCACCAGTGCTTGAAGGTTCCGGCCATGGAGGCCGATTAGGGTGGCAGGAAATGAGGAGCCCAGGCGCGTGGGCTGGAGGAGTACGGCGATGTCGTCCGCGAGCTTCTTGAGGATGATGAACTTGTTGCTGGTGGCAACGATCATCTGGTCCAACTGAGAGTCGTAGTTGGCGTCGACGGCGGCCATCCACCAGCCGGTCTCCAACACCGTCTGGAGACGATCCTCGGCGCCATGCCGCAGGCCGGCGTTGTGGACCATCTGGCGCAACCACTAGCCGCTCACGCGCATCGCTGCCATTGGTTTGGGTGAGCTCTTTTGCGCTTAGTGTAGGTGCTTAGGCAAATGCTTAGGTGCGTACGATGTGGTAGATGCATTGGAATGGAGGGCGCCTTTATATGAGGGCAATGAGGGCAAACTGCGTTGCATTCACATCGTGCAACCTCTTTTCCCAGACCTCCTCCCATTACTTCCCTCATGCATTAATTGAAGGAGGATGCATTGGCCATTCAACATATCAGGAACCGCTACTCCCTCCCTCGTCTGCATTAAAGCCGTATCAGGAACTGCACCGCCCGCTGTCAAATCGAATACTCCCTCCATCTAGGTGAGTATTAAGTCATCTTACAAAAACCAAATAGTAAACACATAGGCGTGGTGCATTAACTCTCACGTTGTTTCTTATTTTTTGACATAAATAGAGGAATCAACCAATAAGAGATGTGGGGCTTGTATGCTTTTAATGACTTGAGACTATCAAACATGACATGCAGTGGTCAGTTCGTTGCACAAGAACAAATACAACCCACGTCAGCACACACGCATCTTATAGCATCACAACCAATGGTTATAAAAGATGAATGAGACCAAATTATATCTCATTTAGATGAGTTCTAGCCAAACTTTATTAATAATACTTTGTACTCCTGCGCCATGTATCATATATTAGTATGTAGTACTTTATTTATTGCCATGTATGACACATAGTACTCAACTCTCTCTCTTTCTTCATTTAATTCTATGATACCTCATCAAAATTGCCTAGTTGGCATGCATGATATAGCTATGATACTACCATTACAACCAGCCTTAGCAAATACTAAACATTAAGTTCTCTCGTTTTCCTCTCCACCTTGGTCACCTAGACAAAGGGAGTATACTATGCGAGCTTTTCCTGTGCGGTAGGCGGGGCAGTTCCGCCTAGTCGGTTCGATAGAGACACGAAAAGACGAGGGAGTAGGCTACTGCAAACATAGGGTTGTGTGATTTGACAGCGAGTTACTGCTGGACAGGTGGGGCCCTGTGATTTGACTTGCCATTATCATTTTAACTGCGGCGCTACGACTGGCGTGAGTCTCCAGATTCCTGACCACCTCCATACAGGTGCCTCTCCCAATGCTCCACCATGTAGACTATAGTAGAGGCTGGCTCTTGCATGAGAGCCCACTTCTCCACTTTTTCCTTGCCTCTATTTCCTCCACATATGCAAAATGCCATGTAAAGCGCACTATTGTACTTAATTGCTCCTACAGGTGCCAAGCTTGCCACATAGGCATAAAGTCTGATGTGGCAAGTTAATCAAGAAGAGAGAGACTAGTTTGGTGACCCAAGGAAGAAACGGTGCTAAGCGCATGTACCTAGGTGAAAAGACAATTTTGAGTCTATAGCTAATTAAATGAAGCAAACTTAGCAACAAAAAACTAATAGGCACACCATTTCATTGGAAGAGGTCACTCCTTGGTAGATGCAATAAATACTAGTACTCCCTGTGTCCCATAATATAAGAACGTTTTTGGCACTACACTAGTGTCAAAAACGTTCTTATATTATGGGACGGAGGGAGTACGAAGAAAGAGATAGAGAGAAGTAAAAAAATAAATACACTTATAGCCAACCTTATAGCTAACCTTGTTGTAGTATGAGTGACTAAGTGATGACTATGTATGACATGCCAACATCAGATAGCCTAACGCACTGTGTTAAATCTCCAAGGGCGCGACCGCGCGTGCGACACGATGGTCGTGGTAGGCGCGACCATGATACGGGCTGCTGGCAGCCCTTGGATCTGAGATCAAACGGTCACATGCTAAATTACTGAAAATTTGCATAATAACCCTCCAGGTTAGGATATTAACCCATAGGTCTAGAATCATGCCATGCAACCGTTCCATCTCAGATGCAAGGGCTCTCGGAAGCCCGTATCATGGGAGAATGGAAAGCCACTCTGAGTAAGGTGACAGTGTCATTGCTCATGGTGGTTCTAAAGTAGTGTATACCGGATTAGTTGCAAAATTTAATTTCAGGTGTGCTTAGTTTAATTTGAGGGGTATGTTGTGCTGAGCCCCCAGCAGAACTATGTTATGTTTTTTCTCGTTACTTTAACTCTTCAGTACGTACGTACTAGTATTTCTTACATTTTGTCTTTTAGTCGGTATAGTACTTCCATTCGTTTCTTCACATTATATACGTACAATAAATATGGCCAACATCATATAGCCAACAGTTTAGTTGTCAAAGAATTTCAGGGTGCTTTGTTTTGTCAAAAAATCCCAGGGTCCTTAGTTTTATTTGAGGGGTGGGTTGTGCACTTGTGCTGGACACCATTATTGTGACAAGCCTTTTTAATAGTACTATATGCATAATTTGGCGACGAGCGCTCTCTATATATACCATCTCTTTTTTAATTTCAAGTTTTGCTCTATGGCGTAATCCATCGATACTACTACTGTACAAAAGTGGAGTATATACATTTTTTTAAAGGCTAGAGTGTGGGGCAGTCTAGCTCGGTCGGTTTCACGAGAGGCGAGGGCCTTTATGATCTGATGGCTCATTACTGCTGTCAAATCGAATAGTACTGCACCGCCCGCTGCACGCCTGGCGCCTCCATTAAACCCCTCCGTTAAACCCGCATGCAAACCGAGAATCCTACTCCGGCCACACATCCGTTCATGAGCGAGCCGGAATTAAACACAACACCGGCCGACCTCCTCCCGTCCGCCCTCAGTTTAAACGAGGCCAGACGCCGGCCAAGCTCCTACCGTCCGCCCTATATTTACATGAGGCTAGACAGAGAGCGGGCAAGAATCGCACCCCTCCGCCGCTCCCCCATCTCCTCCTTCACCATTTTCTCCAATCTTCTGATGGCTTCCGATGAGCCGTTCTCCGGCATATTACCCGACTGGGTGGCCCACCGAGCCCTCCGGATACGGGCGAGGCCGCTCGGTGCTTCACCAACCTCGCTTGGCCCGATGGAGCCAGTTGCCGCCCCAAGCAGGCGCTGGTTCAGCAACTCGCCGCTCCAGTTCAGCTTGATGAGGAGTGGCGAGTTGCTCCACGCCGGCATGGCGGCGAGCACGCCGGTACGGGCGTCGTTGCTGTCGCATCGTACCGCACCACCAGTGTCTGTGGTGGCCGCGCCTCCCGTGTCTGTGGGCGCGCCTCCCGTGCCTGCGGCAATATCATGCAGGCAGAGAGAGAAGCCGGGTGCATGGAGAGCGAAGAGTCGATGGCCAGCTTCTCCGTGTCCGCCGCCATCATCTAGGAGAAGTAGAACACGGGAGGCCACCGCCGCCATGAAGGCCACCGCCGAGGCGACGACCGCGGATTCAGGTGGTTTCTTTTCTTCTTCGTCTCTTCCGAGGACCTTCGTCAACCCCGCAAGTGTCTGACGGACATGAGGAAGACAAAGGGATCCGCGGGCGGCCATTTAGAACTAAAATAAGTCTAGATACATCCATTTCTAGGATAAGTATTTCCGGATGGAGGGAGTATTAATTATAAAAGAGAGCCGAATTGGCACCTCTTAGTTCATGTAAATGTAATGAAATCCATCATGTTTATATTAAGATCCGGCTTTTTTATACGAAATCCTTCATGCTTATATGAAATCAGTCCGTGTTTGCACGAATTTTATCTGGTTGGTTAGAGTTGTAAAAATGTATGCCGCTGGCATTTGATGTCGTCCTCCGCGGAAGGAAGCGGGAGGAAATTTTCCGGCTGCCGTTGGAGATGCTCTTTATGCTGGAAATAATAGTGACATCCAATCCATTTGAGTTAATTGCCTGTATGATTGTCCCACTATAAAAAGTTAATTGCATGTACAGTGTACACGTGACTTGCAGGGTGGCTACAACTTCGTACAGAAAGTTAAAAAGAAACAAGTCCATCCTTAATCTTGTATTCTAAGTACTCTGTGGGTTCCACTATCAGTATAGTAGCAAAATAAGTATATATTAAATAAGCAGAGTAATATATAATATAAAAATCTAAAGTTAAAAGACAGAAATCGAACTCATGTCATCGCGTTGCGAGCATCCGACGCTAACCAGCCCAACACATTTTTGTTGTAGACCATGCTGGAGATATATCTCCATGTCTACTCTTATATATACTCCATTCGTTCCTAAATATTTGTCTTTTTCAGATTTCAAATGGACTACCACATACGGATGTGTATGTAGACATATTTTAGAGTGTAGATTCACTCATTTTGCTCCATATGTCTTTTCAGGAAGGGGTCCGATTTGTCCTTGATTTATTTATGAGGTATCCAGATGGCACTGCACCGCCAAGAAAAGAGGGTAACATCAAAATTATGGACTACTTTTTTGAGTATGTTGGTAAGGTCCGGTCATAGTCACTTGTTGAAATCTCTAAAAAGACAAATACTCCCTCCGTCCGGAAATACTTGTCATCAAAATGGATAAAAGGAAATGTATCTAGACGTATTTTAGTTTTAGATACATCTCTTTTTATCCATTTTGATGACAAGTATTTTCGGACGGAGGGAGTAGAAAACAGAGTTGGTGATGATGGTGTGCGTGCCATCCTGCAATATAGGCCGTCACATTTATATCTAACGGATAGGAAAGAAACTATGGCAATTTTGCAAAAATATACCCACACGTCTCTCCATGTTCGCAAATAAGGCCTTCCCTCGTTCAGCCTTTTCTCTCACAAGATAAACTACTCATACAAATGCATCTTGATGTTCCGTGCAACGCATGGGCAGCTAGCTAATTTCTTTTAAAATAGTTGCTGCGATAATTGGGTTGAAGTGATATATTTTATGTCTGCCCCGAATGATTTCAGATTCACTAGTAGTAACAAAGAAAAGGTTGCCTTGTTAATTAACAGAAAACAGGGTGAAAACTATCACATGAGGCCGGTAAAAACAAGGCACATTGGGTTCAGCGTCATCGTCACTACAGCTGTGCGCACGTGAGAAGTCTACATATCGAGGGGGCTACCGAGCGAGGCACCAAGACACAATGTTTGAGAGAGAAACCAATTGACAAATTATTATCAGATTGAGTTGTCACCCTTCTGCTGTCATTGTTGGGGGGGGGAGATAAAGACGTATCGAGAGTTTGCACGGTAGGCACAGAGGCACAACTAGCAAGTATATGTGTGTGTGTGTGTGTGTGTGTGTTTGAAATAGGAGTAGATAGATTATTATCAAGATCGATGTGCCACCCTACTCCTTTGGTGCCGGGTAGTGTGTGTGTGTGTTTGTATGTTTGAGAGAGAAGCCAGTCGTTAGATTAGTATCAAGATCGAGGTGTCACCCTACTCCTTCGGTGTTGGGAAGTGTGGGTGTGTGGGTGTGTGTGGGGGGGGCAGTGACACTCATATATCTCTACTCTTAGAAAAAAACAGAGTTGGTGAAGATGGTGTTCCTGCCATCCTCCAATATAGGCCATCTGATTTATATCCGACGGATAGGAAGGAAACTATGGAAATTTTCCAAAAACATACCCACACCCATCTCCGCATTTGCAAATGAGGCATTCCCTCGTTCATCCTTTTCTCCCACAAGATAAACTTCTCATACAAATGCATCTTGATGTTCCGTGCAATGCATGGGCATCTTGCTAGTAGGGAGAAGGAGTTTGTGTGACACATATCTAGCTATATTAAGGAATAGGTAGATAGCATATGTGTGAGAGACATAATTATATTTTGAGACATTAGTGGTTGTGGGTGGGCGGAATTAAAGGGGTGGGCGTGTTAGACATAGAGAGCGTGTGTGTTTCTGTGTGAGAGACTTGTAGGACAGGGTAGAAAGACGAATTTAACCCTGACGGAGGGAGAGAAATACACGAAGTGCACGTGTGTGATTCCGATGCCCACAGGGAAATGAGATATGTATGCGTGTGAGAGAGATTTCGATATCACTATATAGCGATCGTGGACGTGCATCGCTTGAACATAAGTCAATATCTACTTTGTACCATGGCCAAAGGTACAATATCGATTCAACGCTATAAAGATTGGACACTCACATATCACATTTTTTTTCTATTTAAATAAACCTTTTCAGTTGTGCATGCCAAAGTTACAGTGATGTTTCTTCAAACAACCAATGTAGCTATCATGTACATGCACCATTGTTACTCTTGCATTCAAATTCATTAGTCTTGGATGATTTAAGTTTCTATTTTGAAGTAGTATATGTAATATTCATATATGCATTCAACGGATACGCAATTTATGAAATGGAGGCTATGTAATCATACAAGGTAACACTTTTAAGTAGCTGACTACAATATCCATTTCTTTTTGTGCGCCTCTACACTAACACGTCAATGCATTATGTTTAAAGTAAATAACCAATGGCACTAAATTATCTATTTACATGAGAAATACATCGGCTGAGCGTTTGATCCCTTTTTTTGTGAACGCGCCACTACACCCGTATGATCGGCCGCACCCGTGTGAACGTCCAAGTTATCGGCGCATCATCCCGAGTTATTGTCTTTTTTTTCTGGTGTGGACTTCACACCAGTTATTAACTGCTGACACGTGCCCCGTGTACACAGTCTAGCATGACCTTCCCGCTAGCACGGTCCAAAATTAGTTGAAACTGGATACGAACGATCCCGCGGGCGGCAAAATCTCCCGCCTCCTTCTAAAATTTCCGCCACCTTAGTCTTTAGCATGCGAATTCCCCCTTTTGTCCTTGGTGCACAGAGACCAACACTTACAATACCGCCCTCATCTACATGACAGGTCGGGGCTGCTTTGGTAACTTCCGATTCCCCCCACTACACAGCGCCCCCATTTCCTCTCCCCCTCCCGCAAAAACGACTAACTCCACAGCACCAGAGCATCTTACATCACATCGTCTGTACTTCATCACCCTTTCTCCCCTCCCCTCTCGAAACGCTAGACTGCTCATCCACCGGCGTACCATAGCCCATTCACTGCCAGCGGCGTCCACCTCACCGGATCTGCTTCTACGGCCGCATCTACCCCTCCCACCTCCCCTAGAAACAAGTAGACTGCTCATCCACCACTATACCATAGCCCATTCAGTGCCGGCCTTGTCCACGGCACCGGATCTGCTTCGCCGGTACTCTCGTCAACTGTCGCGCATCTGCGGCGGCTCATTCATACTCCCCACCGGAGACGCTTCGTCCGCACCCCTCGGAGCCGCCCCACCGACGCCCCCGTCGACAGCCTCTGATCCTCTTCGCCGACACCTTCCTCAACCCTACTGGAGCCGCTTCACCGAAACCTTCCTCAACCCTACCAGAGCCGCTTCGCCGACACCATCATCAACCCTACTGGAGTAGCTTCGCATATACCATTCTGAACCCACCGGGGCGGCTTTGCCAACTCACAAGTCCACGGCCTCAGATCCGCTTCCTCGCACCCTCATCCAACCTACCGAAGCAGCTTTTGATGCCCTGTCCACGACCGTAGATCCGCATCGTCGACACCACCCTTAACCCAACCACCGGAGTAGCTTCTGACGCCCCGTCCACGGCCACAGATCCGCATCGTCGACACCATCCTTAACCCAACCACCGGAGGAGCTTCTGACACCCCGTCCACGGCCGCACATCCGTGTCGTCGACACCATCCTTAACCCAACCACCAGAGCAGCTTCACCTACGCCCTCGTCCACAGCCACAGACCCGCTTCGCCCACACCGTAGTCCACCCTACCAGAGCCGCTCCACAAACACCCTACTCGACGGTTCTAGATCTCCTTACCGGACCCCGACAACCAGCGCAGCGTCATCACCCTTGATGTTTCTAACCTGATTGCCACCGTCTGGAGAGATGCCAAGGACCCGCCACGGCCTAGGTACTTGTCACCTTTAAACCCGTCTAGCATGACCTGCCCGATGTACTTCAAATATACTAACCGGTTGCTGTTACCTATTAAGCAGCTGGCAAAAACTACAAGGACGATGTTTCTTCTGGATCTAACAGGTTGGCCAACCAAGATCCTGGACTGAGGCATTGCTATGATCTTGTAAGCACGTCTCTCTCTCTCTTGCATTGTTCTGTGCCTGCCAGCGTGCTTTGCTAGGATTTTCGACCAGTAATCCCTTTGTGCAGACAATGATTTCTACTACTGGCTGCTAAATTAGATATGTATATGTCATACATGATACTACCTCGTACCTCCGTTCCTAAATATAAGTCTTTCTAGAGATTCCACTATAGGCTACATACGGAGCAAAATGAGTGAATCTACACTCGAAAATGCATCTATATACATCCGTATGTGGTCCATACTGGAATCTCTACAAAGACATATATTTAGGAACATGGGCAGTACATTACACAAAATCGTAGGTGGCATGTAGGAATTCCAGTGGACTACATTAGGCTCCCTTAGAGTGCCTGCTAGTCCAGCATACAGAGTCATGGCTAGTTTATGGTACGCACACAATCGTTAATTGGTGGTTTAAATATGCGCAAGGGATATGCAATGTAGTATAATGTAGAGATGTCTGAAATTAGCCATGTCAACTTGCAGATAGGGTTACACAATGAAAAAGTACAAGATGTATGTGGCAATTTCATGGAACATCGCAAAAAAAGGAGAGGCATCAATGAGCCTATATAGTGTGCTATGGTACATCACTCCTCCATTGCAATCATCATGACATGTTATTTGTATGCTAGTTCTATTAACCAAGTTTCTTAGGGACAGTTATTACGAGTTATCCTAAGAAAATAAGCACCTGTGAATATAAGCTCCATGTAATAAGCCAACCAGTTCTTTTCATTGTGTTTTCAACTTATCTTTGGTATGATCAGTGGAAAGTCTGGATTGCATTATATTTTTTTCATTTTGCTGCCCATATGGAAATTAATTTGACTTGCAAACGTCACAAATTGAACCCAGTGCAGTAATTAATAAGATAGGAAAACAGACCATCACTATTTGCTCAAAATGCAAATACAAAGATACCATCTACTTGGCACAATCTACTTTGGTCAATGTTTTCCATAGAGATCCCATTGCCTAATTTAAACAAAGAACACATGACCCACATTTAAATGAAGAACAATTATTTATTGAAATTCGATGGTCCAGGTGGCTGGTTATTATCATATAACAGCACCACCTGAAAGCATCATATAGCAGCAACAGCTAATAGCAACTCATCATACAACAGCAGCAGTCTGCAATTCATCATATACCAGCAGCAGCTCATAGCAATTCATCATATAGCAGCAGCAGGAGCAGCTCATAGCAATTCATCATATAGCAGCAGCAGGAGCAGCTCATAGCAATTCATCATATAGCAGCAGCAGGAGCCGCTTATAGCAACTCATCATATAGCAGCAGCAACTCATAGAAATTCATCATATAGCAGCAGCTACAACAGCAGCTCATAGCAACTCATCATAGAGTAGCAGCAGCTCATAGCAATTCATCATACAGCAGCAGCAGGAGCAGCTCATAGCAATGCATCATATACCGGCAGTAGAAGCAGCTCATAGCAATTCATCATATAGTGGACCAGAATGAAAATTTGGCAAAAAAATCAGAGGAGATCCTCACCTTGTTGGATGAGCTCATCCTTCAACAACACCTCAAGGCAATGGCCTGGGAGGAGGGGAGGGGGAATAAGGTGCCTTCTACCGCAGTGTGGCATCAGCGGTAGTTGTGCAGCACCCGCCGGAGTAGTGCGTTGGATGAACCACAGTGGAGCAGCTGCTGGAGACCATGAGAATGAGGGGCGGCACCAGAGGGAGGAGCAGTCAGGGAGATTTCCCCCTACCCGCCGGCCATGTAGCCTAGATGGACATAGCATCGCCGAAGACCAGGCCAGGTGGGACTAGTGGCGATGGCTTGCTGGAGGAACCCTAGTGCTGCATGCAGGGGATCGAGGTAGAGGGAAAGGGGAGAGGACATGCAAGCGGGCAGGCAATGAATGCTTGTGTGTTTGTTTTTACTTGAGGGTCAGGTGTGACACGGGCGTCAGCAGTTGCATTTTGAGTGTAATATAGGCAGACAACAGAGTCATTTCACTATTCCCCTTCCCTTCAATTTTTAGTGAGGTTCTACCCGAAACACCCCCCTCCAAAGCGAAATTAGTTAAGCCCAAGCCCATAACTCAAAAATGACTTCTTGACCTCTTTTATGGCTTATTTTGACAATATGCCCTGAAAAGACGGAATCTAACTGGCCCTTAACCTGCAATTCAATTGTGCGTGCAATGATGAATCACTCCTGCCTGCTATCTGTACATTTAGGCATCATCATACATGGCATAACCTAATACATGTGCATTCCATTGTAGAATTTGGAATATGCAATGTTTATGTTAGTTCATACGTTGCACATGATGTTTAAATGCCCCTTAAATCTGGTCAGTCAAGTGATGGTCTTTAAGCCTCCTTCTTTGCTTCTTTTCTTGATATGTAAGATTTGCTCACACATTTGTTCAATTGCTTGTTTGCATCAGCCAGCCATACTAGGACTGTTTGCTTTGATTACTTGCTATTCTTGACTTAACACTCTAACAGAGCTTGTCAACGATTTAAACACTAAGGGCTGCTGTAGTGGGGCCTTGTCTAACTCATAGGTGACATAAAGGTTTGGCTGTACACTACAGTAGGCTCTCCAAGAGTACCTGGAGATCCAGTTCGAAGGTATGCCTAGTTTTTACATAGTGCAGACATAGTAAATGCTCATTTCATTGTGTGCAAGTTCAAGAGATGCGGCATGTTTCATTATGTGGTGTTGTTTTGTTACAATCTCATCCTTTTGTGTTCACAGACTGGAAAGTATGCATATTTATCTTCCAAGGAGACGAGTAACTAGTTTGTGTCACCTTGCAGAGGGGGTGCAATGAAGATAAGATTGAGGATTTCCAAGTATAGGATGTTAGCAAGGAGCCTTGCAAGAGAAGTAGGAGCTGCGCTGAGCCTCTTCAACCTGCTAAGGTAAGTCACTGTATGCAACTCAACAGTTCAATTCCTTGTTTGTTTCAGGCATAGTTAATTTGCTCTTTTCAATTGCTTTATTTGTCCTTAGTTAATGAGATGCCCAAATAATCATGCCTGATGTTCGGTACTTGTATAACTATTAGTTGACATAATTAAAGGCCTTGCCATTTAATTACTCTGCCAAAGTGTGCCTGAAGCTTTGAAGTCTATTAACCAACTATTATTGCATGAGGCTCAGAATCTAGTTTATACTACACTAATGATTGCATAGTTTTGCCTGTTGTAGTATGTTTGTATGAAACCCTCTGCTGTTCATTATGCTCCCTAAGACTTTAATTGAGGTACAGAATGGTCAACTACTTTCTTACTTATACGCAACGTGCTGTCTAAATTTGTAACTTGTTTGTGTTTTTGATTGGGCCCCAACATCATGCTCCTCTGGTGAGCTAAGAGGGATTTCTGTATGCAGGCTGCACCGACTATCTTTTTTATAATTTTTAAAATATCACCTGGTTATGCTTCATGATGTGTAACATTTTTTTAAAGTGACGTGTAACATTATTGTTAGTCCTGTTTTGCCATGTAGTACAAAATAGTGTCTTGCTCGCTTCACTGTTGTAATTATATTTTTGCCCTAGTCATGTGTACTTATAGAAACATTTCAGGATGAAGTGACATCAACACAAAGATCTGCGAGCAGTGCCGCATGGCCGTTACCTAATGATTATGGATTGGAATTGGAATGTGCTGATGTTCTCGAGCATCAACTAGAGGTGGCAAGACAACATGTACATGATTGTCAACGTATAATCAACAAGTTGAGACTGGACATGCAGGTATTAGATGCAGGAGTCAAAAAATGAAACAAGACACGGAGGTAACCATGAAGGAATTGGAGATTTTGCAGACTGAAATTTGTGCTATCTGAATCCGGCCAATCCTATTTTCTGAAGAGATTATAGTTCAAATGGAGTTAAGTTGATGCGCGTCCATGATGTATGAGCTGTATTTGCCCAGTGTATGTAATTTGCTGTTTGTGTATGCTTTATTATCACCTGTGCCGAACCATAATGCCCAGTTGGTATAATCGGCTGTAATTTCTTTATTGTATAGTGTAGGATTATTCTACCTTTCTATGCCTTGATCTCGTTGTTGTATAGTGTATGCTTTTTAGAGGTGATAGTATTGAGTAGGATAATTCTTTGAATATGCTATATCATTCAAACAGGGGCCAACTCGCTCGACCATGGCCCTTCACGGGCCGTACGATCCATGGGCCATGTACGGACCATCGGATCCATGGGTCCATGGGCCTTCAATGGGCTGTCGGGTCCATGGGCCTTCAATGGGCCGTCAGATCCATGGACCTTCAATGGGCCGTAGGATCCATGGGCCTTCTACGTCTCGTAGGATCCATGGGCCTTGTAAGGGCCGACTCATTTATTGGTCTTGTACGGGCCTTTAATGGAAATCGTACGTTTTATGGGCTGACCATAACGGGCCGTTAATAGGCTCTATTTGGTGATGCTATGGACATGGCCCAACAGATTAACTGTCCACAAACGGGCCGACTTTAACGACGAGCTGAATTTGGCCCACAAGCAGAAAATGATAGTAACGGGCCGTAAGTAACTGAATGCTGCAAATGAGCCCAAGAATAAATGGGCCCTTAGAAGGCCGAAAGTTAACTTGGGCTGGAAACGGCCCAACGGAATAACGGGCCATTAATGGGTATAAAGTGATACACTGTTCATCATAGGCCAGTTTCACCACGGGCCGTTAATGGGTGTAAAGTGATACACTGTTCATTACGGGCCAGTTTCACCACGGGCCGTTAATGGACCAAGGGTTACAAAGGGCCTCATATGGGTCGAAAGACGTCATGGGCCATACATGGGCCAGAAGTGAAAACGGGCTAGAATCATATTGGATGGCCCAGATGACGCTACTGGGCCTAATTCGGATAGGGCATAACGGGCCTTGGGTTAGCGGGCTATAAATGGGCTATATGCGAACATGCCGTTAACAGGCTTTCCATGGGCCGGCCCGCCAGCTTTTGACCAAGTCAAACGGGCCGACCTTTTCACAGGAATGGGCCACTGTTGGGCCGTGCCACGTGTCGACGTATCATAGGCGCCTTCTGTCCAATGAGTGGATGACATTTGTCCCAACGATGAGCCGACACGTGTTTCCTCCAGCCAATGATGATTTTACACATGGAAAATCCCCATTGGTCGGGGCTGTTAACGGGTTAGCGGATCCAAAACCAGACCCGATAGCTTAACGGCGTTCCGTTACGGTGGATGCCACGTGTCGGTCACGCTTGACGAAAGCACTTCTGTGACGCGTGATTTATCATCATGGAAGTGGACACTTCTGTGATGATGATTTTGGTAATGTCATGGAACACTTCTAGACAGCACAAGTATGACTATCTTGATTCTGTCATAAAATCGTCATGGATGTACATGCATGACAAAAAATGTGACCTACTGTGACAAACACGTATCATCACGGAAGTGTATTTTTTTTGTCACGATAAGTGTGAGAATTTGAGCCATAACCAAGTAGGAAACCTTCATGAGATTTAGGTGAAAATTTAGAACGACAATGCTTATCAAGTAGCATTTTGAGCCGAATACTCGAAAGTATCCAACTTGGGGTTTGTTACCGGTGAGGAACTCGTATGCCGTCGTGCCAAGTAGCTTGTGAAGATACAAGCGATTTGTTGCATGACAAGTTGTCTCAACCGCTTCCGCCCAAAAGTGCTTCGGCGTCTTGTACTCATCAAGCATCGTTCTCGCCATTTCGATGAGCGTCCGGTTCTTACTCTCAACAACTCCATTTTGTTGAGGTGTGTACGTAGCCGAGAACTCATGTGAAATCACTTCTTCATCAAGAAAGGTATCCACATTTGCGTTCTTGAACCCAGTTCTGTTGTCGCCACGAACCTTCTTGATCTTCACTTCAAATTGATTTTGGGCCTTCCTAGCGAAGTTTTTGAAGATCTTCTGGACCTGCGATTTATCATCGAGAAATAACACCCACGTAAATCTTGAAAAATCATCAACTATGACTAGACCAAAAGAATTTCCACCGAGACTTTTGTAAGCGTTGGGACCGAAAAGATCCATGTGAAGTAGCTCGAGCGGCCTCCTTGTGGTCATGATTTTCTTCACGGGATGCCTTCCTCCAACCTGTTTACCTGCTTGACAAGTACTGTAAAGTCTATCCTTATCAAATATGACATCGTTAACGCTGAGGATATGATTTCCTTTAATAAGCTTGTCAAGGTTACGCATGCCCACATGACCTAATGTCTATGCCACAACCAACCTTTAGATGATTTAGCAATTAAGCAAGTTCTAGGTTGAGCCTTTTTAGTGAAATCAACAATGTAAAGAACACCTCTACGTATACCGGTAAAGACCATTTTATGATTATCTCTACGAAACACTTGGCAATCTACTTCAGTAAATAGGACATTGAAACCGAAATCAGCAAGTCTAGATACTGAAAGTAAATTGTACCCAAGAGATTCAACGAGCATGACATTTTGTATGGAGCTATCATGTGAGATGGCCACCTTACCGAGGCCAACCACCTCACCCTTTGAGTTGTCACCAAAAGTGACATCCTTTTGAGGACCGTTGTTTTCAGCAAGCTCATGAAACATATCTTTATCTCCGGTCATGTGATCGGTACATCCACTATCAAGAACCCATTCCTTTTCTCCTGCCATGTATCCCCGAGGATTTGCCATAAGACCAAAGTGTCTCATTGCATCATCAAGATCAAAGTCACTATCATCATCCTCATCATAGTATCCATGTTTAACATCGTCATGTGATGGATCAATTGCTAGAGAGGGTGATTCATTAGAATGAGTTTGGCAATGATCTTCTTTATGAATTCTAATATCTTCAGAAATAATATTGCTAATAATTCCAACATCTCCTTTGGCACACATAAGATTTGTAAGCTCAAACGGACAATCACCAAACTTAGGATCATTGGAATTCATCTTATTCAAGGCAATAGACTTATGGAGAATTTCATCTAGATTTTGCAAGGAATAGTTTGGAAAACGTTCCTCAAGAAATTTCCATATGGTGTAGGCACACTTAAGAGTAGGCAAGCAACCTATCAAGTTTCTAGGCAAACCCCTAGGGATAAGATTAACAGTTCTAAGATTGCGAATCATGCAATTGACTCATCAAGGGTAGGATGCATAGGATCAACATGAGGTGCACAAGGGCTAATAATGTACTTTTTCAAATGATATTCATTGACAATCACAAGCATCTCATTTTTCCACTCATGAAAATACTCTCCATCAAGTATAGGCACTCTATGTCTGAGACTCCCCAAAGTAGACTCATCCATCTTCCTCCAATGGTGTTTAAACCAAAGCAATGGAGACCAAAGCTCTGATAACAATTGAAAGGATCAAGAAGAGGTGTCTAGAGGGGGGTGAATAGACTCTAAGTAAGAAAAGTTGCAGTTTTTAATTTCTTTAAGTTGAAGTGGAGTTTGGCACTAGTTTTAACATTCACAATACATATCAAGCAAGCATGACATGAGTATATGAGCAGCGGAAAGTAAAGCATGCAAATTGTAAGAATGTAAAGGGATGGGATTGGAGTGTGCAAACGCAATTTGGATACACGGAGATTTTTTATTCGTTGTTCCGATAGGTGGTGCTATCGTACATCCACGTTGATGGAGACTTCAACCCACAAAGGGTAATGGTTGCGCGATTCCACGGAGGGCTCCACCAACAAAGGGTCCACGAAGAAGCAACCTTGTCTATCCCACCATGGTCATCGCCCACGAAGCACTTGCATCACTAGGGTAGATCTTCACGAAGTAGGCGATCTCCTTGCCCTTACAAACTCCTTGGTTCAACTCCACATTCTTGACGGAGGCTCCCAAGTGACACCTAGCCAATCTAGGAGACACCATTCTCCAAGAAGTAACAAATGGCGTGTTGATCATGAACTCCTTGCTCTTGTGCTTCAAATGATAGTCTCCCCAACACTCAACTCTCTCTCACAGGATCTGGATTTGGTGGAAAGAAGATTTGAGTGGAAAAAACTTGGGGAAGGCTAGAGATCAAGATTTATGTGGTAGGAATGGAATATCTTGACCTCAACACACGTGTAGGTGGTTCTCTCTCAGAAAATGTATGTTGGAAGTGTAGGCACGTTCTGATGGCTCTCTCCATCAATGAAGAGTGGGTGGAGGGGTATATATAGCCTCCACACAAAATCTAACCATTACACACAATTTACCAAACTTGGTGGGACCGAATCGTGAAACTCGGTCAGATCGATTTAGTTCATAATGTGACCATTAGGAATTTTGGTGGGACCGACATGTCAACTCGGTAGGACTGATGTGCTAGGGTTAGGGTAAAGCCTCAACTCGGTTTGACCGATTACAAAAACTTGGTGAGACCGATTTTGGTAATAGACAAACAAAGAGTTGGTCAGGCAAGCTCGGTGGGACCGATTCGCTCATCTCGGTTGGACCGAAACGTTACGAAAGGGAAACAAAGAGTTTGCATTGCAATCTCGGTGGGACCAATCGCTTATCTCGGGTTGACCGAAACATTACGAAGGGAAATAGTGAGACTGAGATCCCTATCGATGAGACCGAAAGACTAGGGTTTCTGGCAGTGGCTATGTCATCTGAACTCGGTGGCGCCGGATAGAAAGTTTCGGTAGGGCCGAGTTTGACTTTTGGTTTGGGACATATGTGGATGTGAGAAAGTGGTTGAGGGCTTTGGAGCATATCACTAAGCACTTTGAGCAAGCAAGCCATTAAGCAACACCTCATCCCCTCTTAATAGTATTGGCTTTCCTATGGACTCAATGTGATCTTGGATCACTAAAAGTAAAATGTAGAGTCTTGTGCTTTGAGCTTGAGCCAATCCTTTGTCCTTAGCATCTTGAAGGGGTTCCACATCCTCTAGTCCATGCCACTCCATTGTTGAACTTATCTAAAACATACTAGGTAAGAGTATTAGTCCAACAAGAGATATGTTGACATTAATTACCAAAATCACCCAGGGAGCACTTGTGCTTTCAGCATGGTATAGGCTATGCGATGATATTGGATCTTGGACCTAGAATCGATTGAAATTGGAATTTCACCAAAAGATTTATCCTATGCATCTAGTTCATCGTGATCGGAATTATATATATAATTTTTGGCCTCGTGAAGGAGAATTTACCCTCTAGCTTGGGGGAGGCTTAAGTCAATGTTACATTCAGAATTTTTATGCTCGACTTTCTCATGATGATCAATCCATGCTCGATACTTCTTGTACTGGTTCTTTTATGAAGAATACTATTGAATTCAGGTGGGATCTCTTAGAATGAATTAAACGCAACTCTGAAGATTGGAACTCAACGAAGGTAAAGAGTCAGGTATTAAGCTTAGGTTTGATTATGTTAAATCTTTTATGAATACCGAAGCTTTTCAGAAGTTTAGCACTAAATATGGACTTGACTCTGATATAGTAGCCTCTTTCTACGAATCATTTGCTACTCATGTTGATCTCCCTAAGGAGAAGTGGTTTAAATATCACCCACCTATTAAAGAAGAAATTAAAGAATCGGTCATAGCTAAAGATGAAACTATGATTTACAATGTTGACCCAATTGTTCCTACTGCCTATATTGAAAAACCACATTTCCCTGTTAGGATAAAGGAACATGCTAAGGTTTCAACTGTGGTTCACAAAAGTCATATTAGAGCACCTAAACCTGCTGAACAAATTAAAGTAGAA
Source organism: Triticum aestivum (assembly GCF_018294505.1). NCBI lineage: Eukaryota > Viridiplantae > Streptophyta > Magnoliopsida > Poales > Poaceae > Triticum > Triticum aestivum. The sequence goes on along the minus strand of NC_057810.1, from coordinate 538,185,714 downwards.
CCTAGTGTTTCTATGGTTAAGGATCTCCTGGTAGAAAATATTGATGGGCATGTTATTTACTTCTATGATGAATCTGCTAGAATTGCCAAACCCGATGAAAAAGATAAACATAGACCTATTGTTGGCATGCCGATTGTCTTAGATAAAATAGGAGATCATTGTTATCATGGCTTATGTGATTTAGGTGCTAGCGTGAGTGCTATTCCTTTTACCTTATACCAAGAAATTATGAATGACATAGCACCTGCTGAAATAGAAGACATAGATGTTACTATTAAACTTGCTAATAGAGACACCATCACACCACTTGGGATTGTTAGAGATGTTGAAGTTTTGTGTGGGAAAACAAAATACCCTACTAATTTTCTTGTTCTTGGTTCCCCACAAGATGACTTTTGTCCCATTATCTTTGGTAGACCTTTCATGAACACTGTCAATGCTACTATAGATTGTCATAAACAAATGGTCAGTGTTCGCTTTGGTGATGAGTCTCATGAATTTAACTTTTCCAAGATTAATAGACAACCTCACAAGAAAGAATTACCTAGTAAGGATGAAATAATTGGTCTTGCTTCTATTGTTGTGCCTCGTACTCATACACTATAATAATATTTGCTAGACCATGAAAATGATATGCATGTGCATGAAAGAAATGAAATAGATAAAAATTTCTTTGAACAACGACCTCTGCTCAAACATAATTTGCCTATTGAAACTCTAGGAGGTCTTCCTCCACCTACGAGAGATTATTGAAAATTCTGAAGAAGCACCGACCTACTATTGGGTATACTCTTGATGATTTTAAGGGCATTAGTCCCACTCTCTGTCAGCACAAGATTAATATGGAACCTGATGCTAAATCCTTTGTTGCTCATCAACGAAATTTTGAATCCCAAAATGAAAGTAGTAAGAACTAAGATACTAAACTTCTGAAAGAAGGTATAATCTATCCCATTGCTGATAGTAGATGGGTAAGTCATGTTCATTGTGTCCCTAAGAAAGGAGGCATTACTATTGCTCCCAATGATAAAAATAAACTTATTCCACAAGAATTGTTACTGACTATATAATGGTAATTGATTTCAAAAAATTAAATAAAGCTACTAGAAAAGATCATCACCCTTTGCCTTTTATTGATCAAATGCTAGAAACATTTTGTAAGCACACACACTTTTCCTTTCTCGATGGATATTCTGGTTTTTCTCAAATACCTCTCTCACAACCTGATCAAGAGAAAGCCACTTTTACTTGCCCTTTTGGAACTTATGCTTATAGACGAATGCCTTTTGGTTTATGCAATGCACCTGCTACTTTTCAAAGATGCATGACTGATATATTCTCTGATTTTTGTGAAAAGATTGTTGAGGTTTTCATGGATGATTTTTCTGTTTATGGAACTTCTTTTGATGATTGCTTAAGCAACCATGATCGAGTTTTGCAGAGATGTGAGCAGACTAATCTTGTCTTGAATTGGGACAAGTGCCACTTTATGGTTAATGAAGGTATTGTTCTAGGGCATAAAATTTCTGAACAAGGTATTGAGGTGGATAAAGCTAAAGTTGATGCAATTGAGAAAATGCCATGTCCCAGAGATACCAAAGGTATTCGTAGTTTCCTTGGTCACATTGGTTTCTATATGATGTTTATTAAAGACTTCTCTAAAATTTCTAGACCTCTTACAAATCTTTTACAAAAGGATGTTCCATTTGTTTTTGACGATGATTGTGTAGAAGCCTTTGAAACACTTAAAAAAGCCTTAACTTCCACACCTATCGTTCAACCACCTCACTGGAAGTTGCCTTTTGAAATTATGTGTGATGCTAGTGATTATGTTGTTGGTGTAGGACTAAGAGTTGATAAGAAACTAAATGTTATTCATGATGCTAGGAAAACTCTAAACAGTGCCCAAAGAAATTATGCTACTACTAAAAAAGAATTTTTAGCTGTTGTGTTTGCTTGTGACAAATTCAGATCTTACATTGTTGATTCCAAAGTTATTGTTCACGCTAATCATGCTGCTATAAATATCTTATGGAAAAGAAAGATGCTAAACCTAGACTCATTAGGTGGGTTCTCTTGCTACAAGAATTTGATTTACATATCACCGATAGAAAAGGAGCTGACAACCCCATAGCTGATAACTTGTCTAGGTTAGAGAATTTCCTTGATGACCCACTACCTATTGATGATAGCTTTCTTGATGAACAACTCGCTGCAATAAATGTTTCTCATAACACTCCTTGGTATGCTGACTATGCTAATTATATTGTTGCAAAAAATATACCACCTAGTTTCACATACCAACAAAAGAAAAAATTCTTCTATGATTTAAGACAATACTTTTGGGATGATCCACATCTTTATAAAGAAGGAGTAGATGGTATTATTAGACGTTGTGTACCTGAGCATGAACAGGAACAAATCCTATGGAAATGTCACTCCGAAGCCTATGGAGGACATCATGCGGGAGATAGAACTACTCACAAGGTATTGCAATCTGGTTTTTATTGGCCTACTCTCTTCAAAGATGCCCGTAAGTTTGTTTTATCTTATGATGAATGTCAAAGAATTGGTAATATTGGTAAGCATCGAGAAATGCCTATGAATTATTCACTTGCTGTTGAACCATTTGGTATTTGGGGTTTTGATTATATGGGACATTTTCCTTCCTCTAATGGGTATACACATATTTTGGTTGCTGTTGAATACGTTACTAAGTGGGTAGAAGCTATTACAACTAGTAGTGTTGATCATAACACCTCCATTAAAATGCTTAAAGAAGTTATCTTCCTGAGGTTTGGAGTCCCTAGATATTTAATGACTGATTGTGGTTCACATTTTATTCATGTTTCTTTTCATAAAATGCTTGCTAAATATGATGTTAACTTCTACCTCTTGAGCTTGTGTTGGTTTTCCCTTGAAGAGGAAAGGGTGATGCACCAAAGTAGCGTAAGTATTTCCCTCAGTTTTGAGAACCAAGGTATCAATCTAGTAGGAGACAATGCACAAGTCACTGAATACCTGCACAAACAATCAACAACTTGCACCCAACGCGATAAAAGTGTTGTCAATCCCTTCACGGTCACTTGCAAAAGTGAGATCTGATAGATATAGATAAACAGTAAAGTAAATGTTTTTGGTACTTTTGGTTTATAGATCGGAAAGTAAAAGATTGCAAAATAGTAGACCGGAAACTAGTAAGATGTAATCAAGATTAAATAATATGGAAAAGACATTCAATATAATGGAAAAGAGATCCGGGGGCCATAGGTTTCACTAGTGGCTTCTCTCAAGATAGCAAATATTACGGTGGGTGAACAAATTACTGCCGAGCAATTGATAGAAGAGCGCATAGTTATGATGATATCTAAGGCCTCATGAACATAGGCATCACGTCTGTGTCAAGTAGATCGAAACGATTCTTACTACTATTACTCCACACATCGACCGCTATCCAGCATACATCTAGTGTATTAAGTTCATAAAGAATGGAGTAACGCATTAAGTAAGATGACATGTTGTAGAGGTATTAACTCAAGCAATATGATAAAAACCCCATCTTTTTATCCTCGATGGCAACAATACAATACGTGCCTTGCTTCCCCTACTATCATTCGGAAAGGACACTGCAAGGTTGAACCCAAAGCTAAGCACTTCTCCCATTGCAAGAAAGATCAATCTAGTAGGCCAAATTAAACTGATAATTCAAAGAGACTTGCAAAGATATCAAATCATGCATATAAGAATTCAGAGAAGAACCAAGTGATAATCTGATCATAAATTCACAATTCATCGGATCTTGGCAAACACACCGCAAAAGAATATTACATCGAATAGATCTCCAACAACATCGAGGAGAACATGGTATTGAGAATCAAAGAGAGAGAAGAAGCCATCTAGCTAATAACTATGGACCCGAAGGTCTGTGGTAAACTACTCATGCTTCATCAGAGAGGTAATGGTGTTGATGTACAAGCCCTCCGTGATCGAATCCCCCTCCGGCAGGACGCCGGAAAAGGTCCCTAGATGAGATATCACGGGTACAGAAGGTTGCGGCGGTGGAAAAGTGGTTTCGTGGCTCTCCTCAATGTTTTCAGGGTATAAGAATATATATAGGCGAAGGAACTAGGTCAGGGGAACTACAAGGGGCCCACGAGGTAGGGGCGTGCCTTACCCCCCTGGGCGCGCCCTCCTGCCTCATGGCCGCCTCGTTGCGTCTCCGACTTCATCTCCAAGTCTCCTGGTTTGCTTCCGGTCCAAGAAAGATCACCGCGAAGGTTTCATTCCGTTTGGTATTCCTTTTCTGTGAAACTCTAAAATAGGCAAAAAAACATAAACTGGCACTGGGCCCTCGGTTAAAAGGTTAGTCCCAAAAATAATATAAAATAGTATATAAATGCCTATTAAACATCCAAAACAGATAATATAATAGCATGGAACAATAAAAAATTATAGATACGTTGGAGACGTATCAAGCATCCCCAAGCTTAATTCCTGCTTGCCCTCGAGTAGGTATATGATAAAAAGAGAATTTTTGATGTGGAATGCTACCTAACATATTTATCCCTGTAATTTTCTTTATGGTGGCATGAATGTTCAGATCCGAAAGATTCAAAACAAAAGTTTAATATTGACATAAAAACAATAATACTTCAAGCATACTAACAAAGCAATCATGTCTTCTCAAAATAACATGGCCAAAAAAAGTTATACCTACAAAATCATATAGTCCGGCTATGCTCAATCTTCATCACACAAAATATTTAAATCATGCACAACCCCAGTTTCAGCCAAGCAATTGTTTCATACTTTTCTATTTTCAAACTTTTTCAACTTCCACGCAATACATGAGCGTGAGCCATGGACCTAGCACTATAGGTGGAATAGAATGGTGGTTGTGGAGAAGACAAAAAGGAGAAGATAGTCTCACATCAACTAGGTGAATCAATGGGCTATGCAGATGCCCATCAATAGATATCAATGTGTGTGAGTAGGGATTACCATGCAACAGATGCACTAGAGCTATAAGTGTATGAAAGCTCAAAAGGAAACTAAGTGGGTGTGCATCCAACTCGCTTGCTCACGAAGACCTAGGGAACTTTGAGGAAGCCCATCATTGGAATATACAAGCCAAGTTCTTATAATGAAAATTCCCACTAGTATATGAAAGTGATAACATAGGAGACTCTCTATTATGAACATCATGGTGCTACTTTGAGCACAAGTGTGGAAAAAGGATAGTAACATTGTCCCTTCTCTCTTTTTTTGGGCCTTCTCTTTTTTTATGGCCTCTTTTTTTCTCCTTTTTTTATTTTTCGTCCGGAGTCTCATCCCTACTTGTGGGGGAATCATAGTCTCCATCATCCTTTCCTCACATGGGATAATGCTCTAATAATGAAGATCATCACACTTTTATTTACTTACAACTCAAGAATTACAACTCAATGCTTAGAACAAAATATGACTCTATGTGAATGTCTCTGTCGGTGTACCGGGATGTGCAATGATTCAAGAGTGACATGTATGAAAAAAATTATGAATATATGATGTCAACTACATGATCATGCAAAGCAATATGACAATGATGGAGCGTGTCATAATAAATGGAACGGTGGAAAGTTGCATGGCAATATATCTCGGAATGGCTATGGAAATGCCATAATAGGTAGGTATGTTGGGTGTTATGGTACCGGCGAAAGTTGCGCTACACAAGAGAGGCTAGCAATTGTGGAAGGGTGAGAGTGCGTATAATCCATGGACTCAACATTAGTCATAAAGAACTCACATACTTATTGCAAAAATCTACAAGCCATCAAAACAAAGTACTATGCGCATTATCCTATGGGAAGGGTTGGTAGGAGTTAACCATCGCGCGATCCCGACCTCCACCCGTAAGGAAGACAATCAATAAATAAATCATGCTCCAACTTCATCACATAACGGTTCACAATACGTGCATGCTATGGGAATCACAAACTTTAACACATGTATCTATCAAATTCACAATTACTCCACTAGCATGACTCTAATATCACCATCTTCATATCTCAAAACAATCATAAAGAATCAAACTTCCCATAGTATTCAGTGCACTTTATATGAAATTTTTTATTATATCCATCTTGGATGGCCATCATATTAAGACTAGTTTTATAACCCAGGAAAATTACCTTGCTGTTCTAAAAGACTCCGAAAATATAAGTGAAGCATGAGAGTTCAACAATTTCTATAAAATAAAGCCACCGCCGTGCTCTAAAAAGATATAAGTGAAGCACTAGAGCAATATTGCCTAGCTCAAAAAATATAAGTGAAGCACATAGAGTATTCTAATAAATCACGATTCATGCATGTCTCTCCCAAAAGGTGTGTACATCAAGGATGATTTTGGTAAAATATAAAGCAAAGACTCAAATCATACAAGATGCTCCAAGCAAAACAGATATCATGTGGTGAAAAAAATATAGCCTCAAGTAAAGTTACCGATAGACGAAGACGAAAGAGGGGATGCCTTCCGGGGCATCCCCAAGCTTAGGCTTTTGGTTGTCCTTGAATATTACCTTGGGGTGCCTTGGGAATCCCCAAGCTTAGGCTCTTACCACTCCTTATTCCATAGTCCATCAAATCCTTACCCAAAACTTGAAAACTTCACAACACAAAACTCGACAGAAAATCTCATGAGCTCCGTTAGTATAAGAAAATAATCACCACTTTAAGGTACTATTGCAAACTCATTCTTTATTTATATTGATGTAATATCTAATGTATTCCAACTTCTACATGGTTCATACCCCCGATACTACCCATAGATTCATCAAAATAAGCAAACAACACGCGAAAAACAGAATCTGTGAAAAACAGAACAGTCTGTAGTAATCTGTAACTCTAGAATACTTATGTAACTCCAAAAATTCAGAAATAAATTGGTGGAAGTGAGAAATTTGTCTATTAATCTTCTGAAAAAATAATCAACTCAAAATCACTCTTCTGTTAAAAATGAAAAATAATCTCGTGAGCGCAAAAGTTTCTGTTTTTCAGCAAGTTCAAATCAACTTTCACCCAAGTCTTCCCAAATGTTCTACTTGGCACAAACACTAACTAAAACATAAAACCACATCTAACCAGAGGCTAGATAAATTATTTATTAGTAAACATGAGCAAAAATCAAAGAACAAAAATAAAATTGAGTTGCCTCCCAACAAGAGCTATCGTTTAACGCCATTAGCTAGGCATAAAAACGCGAATAGATCTAGGTGTTGCCATCTTTGGTATGCAATCCATAAGTGGCTCTCATAATAGATTCATAAGGCAATTTAATTTTCTTACAAGTAAATTGTTTCATGCCTTTCCTTAACGGAAATTGGAATCTAATGTTTCCTTCTTTCATATCAATAACTGCACCAATCATTCTCAGGAAAGGTCTACCAAGAATAAAAGGACATGTAGGATTGCAATCTATATCAAGAACAATGAAATCTACAGGCGCATCCTATTTGCAACAATAACAACATCATTAATACTTCCCATAGGTTTCTTAATAGTGGAATCCGCAAGATGCAAATTTAAAGAACAATCATCAAATTCACGGAAACCTAACACATCACACAAAGTGTTTGGAATCGTGGAAACACTAGCACCCAAATCACACAAATCATAGCATTCATAATATTTAATCTGAATCTTAATAGTAGGTTCCCACTCATAATAAAGTTTTCTAGGGATAGAAACTTCTAGTTCAAGCTTTTCTTCAAAAGATTGCATCATAGCATTAATGATATGTTTAGTAAAAGCTTTGTTTTGATTATAAGCATGAGGAGAATTTAACACAGATTGCAACAAGGAAATACAATCTATTAAAGAACAAATTATCATATTCAATTCCTTGAAATCCAAAAGAGTGGGTTCATTGCTACTTAAAGTCTTGACCTCTTCAATCCCACTTTTATCAATTTTTGCATCTAGATCTAAAAACTCCGAATCATTGGGACGCCTTTTAACAAAAGTTGACTCATCTCCAGTACCATATTTATCAAGATTCATATTGGAAAACAAAGATTTAATCGGAGTTGCATCAATCACTTTTAGATCTTCATCATTATTATCATGAAAACTAGAAGAACACGCTTTTACAAACCAATCTTTTTTGCATGCATCTTAGCGGTTCTTTATTTGCACTCATCAATGGAAATTCTCATGGATTTGAGAGACTCATTGATATCATGCTTAGGTGGGATAGATCTAAGTTCCAAAGAATCAACGTCAAGAGAAATTCTATCCACATTCCTAGCTAAATCATCATTCTTGAGAAACTTTTCTTCAATCAAAGCATTGAAATTCTTTTGCGCACTCATAAATTCTTTAACACTATTCTCAAAATCAGAGGGCATATTATTAAAATTTCCATAAGAGTTTTTGTAGGAATTACCATAATTATTAGAGGAATTACTAGGAAACGGCCTAGGATTAAAACTGCCTCTATACGCGTTGTTACCAAAATCGTTCCGACCAACAAAATTCACATCCATAGATTCAATATTATTCTCAATCAAAGTGGATAAAGACATATCATTAGGATCAGAAGAAAAACTTTTATTAGCAAATAATTTCATAAGTTCATCCATCTTTCCACTCAAAACATTAATCTCTTCAATCACGTGAACCTTTTTACTAGTGGATCTTTCGGTGTGCCATTGAGAATAATTAACCATAATATTATCTAGTGGCTTAGTAGCCTCTCCTAAAGTGATTTCCATAAAAGTGCCTCCCACGGTGGGCGCCAACTGTCATGGAATTAACACGTCAGATGTCCTTAGTGTCAGGACTTAGTCGCGAGGCCAACGCATCTATGTGGTAGCTTGAGAGGGGTTAGACGGAATCGAGAGACGTAACACAAGACAAGGGTTTAGACAGCTTCGGGCCCCGGGAAACATTATCCGATAAAAACCCTACATGCTGTTTGAGGCTAGATCTCATTATCATCACGAGGGAGTCACCGTAAACCGTCTCTCCTCTAGTTGTGTCTAGCCCTAGAGATTGTTTCTTGCTTCTCCCTCTTTGGAGAGCCCTGCCCCTCCTTATATATGCTGAAGGGGCGGGTTACATGTGGAGTCCAACTCGGACTTTAACTTAAACTATTTTGACTTCCCTTCCTGGGCTTCTTAATGTCTGCCGGTTTAACATTGTCTGCCGGTTTAACATTGTCTGCCGGTTTAACATTGTCTGCTGGTTTAACATTGTCTTAGCCATCTGCCGGTTTAACACCCGCCGGTTTACCATCTGACTTAGCCATCTGTCTTAACTGTCTGCCGGTTTACCAAGTCCCGGCCGGTTTACGACTCCGGCTGGGTCATATCGCGGGGTATATCCCTGACATTAGCCCCCAGTTTAATTTGGATTTATCCATGTTAAACTAATCCTAATCATCCTTAAGTCCTTGTCACTTCCTTCTTATAGAAAATCCGGTTTGATAGGCCAGCTTCATAATCACCTTGCTGACATTGGTTTCTCATAAAAAATATATTGTAAAGAATAACTCCTTTGATTCAGCTCCCAATGCTTAAAATAATATTGATCCTTGAAATACTCATCTGATCTTCAGCCGGTTTAAGAATGTAGAACTCGCCGGTTTATAAATATTGATAGCACCGGGTCATACTTGTAGTTAACATCCAGTTTGAAAATATACCTCCTATATGACTATCACTTGTATTAGCCCCCAAGTCTTAAGAAGGTAGCATAGCAACAGCTTAAGACTTGCTTCAATATAAATATCACAATCTCGAAGAAATCCAGGTTGTTTATCTCAATCACTAGTCAGAATTGAATATTCCACATATATAGCCCCCAAGTGCCGGGTTGTCATGCTTGCAGCAACCTGGGACTTGTAATTTCCTGATGTTCATAAAAACTTCAACCAGTGTAGCCCCCAAGGGCCGGGTCATTATGCAATAATGAGCAGGGACTTTGTAAATATAATTATGTAAACTTTGAACAGCAACGGTGTAGCCCCCAAGGGCCGGCTCGGTAAGCTAATATTGAGCTGGGACTTGATATATACTTCAATGAAAAATAACATCATATGATGTAACTCCCATCATGGGGCTTGAATTCACGTCCACAAGGTTAAGAGCCTTGTGCTTCACCAACTGAGCAATGGACCCTTCAATATAATGAATAAAAAGCTTTGTACCTTGAATTGTTTGACAGGAGCAATTGGTAGCCCCTAAGGGTCGGCTCATTATAATGTGATGAGTCGGGTCTTCAATAAGATGAACAAAGAATGACTTTGCATTAGCCCCCAAGGGTCATGGTGCATGCTTGCAGCGACATGAGACTTGCATATTTGATGTAATCTCAACTTAAATAATGTAGCCCCCAAGTGCCGGGTTGTAAGCCTGCAGCAACTCGGGACTAGTCCTTCAATTGTAGAATAAAAATCATATCCATTGATAATATGATAGCCATTGCGCTAAAGCGACTTTGAAAACCTTAATCATAATACTGGTTATTAATAACCATAATAGAAATCCAGCCATGTTTGCTATTTGAATAATATACCCAATGACTTATAAGCGCATAATTCCAATGGCGCAATCCAAATATATGCTGGCGACTTATAGTCCAAAGCCAGGCCGGGTCAATAAACACCGGATTATAAGTGATTATGTACTGACAACTTGTAGTTGGAAGTCGAGCCGGGTTAATGAACACCGGGTTAATTTGATGACTGATAGTCATGCCGGATCAATAGACACCGATTCAACATAAAATTTATCAAAAGAGAAAAATCTTGACAAAGGCAAATAAAACCGTGTAGTCGAGGCTTTTTGAGGGCTGCCAGGCCCAAATTCGAGGCTTTTTGTGGGCTGCCAGGCCACTGAGTTGAACCATTTAACAAAGCCTTTTAAGATGGACCTCCAACTAACCAATCACCGGTTTAACTTTGACAAGTGCAGGGTCTTAATGAGAGTAACTGTCAAACGTTCGGAGGGCCGTGCTAGGATGACCTGGATAGGAGTGTCTTACTTGATGAAGGCACGTTAACCCGGGGTTTTAGGTAAATATACCAGGCTTCCAAGCCGTGGGTCGATACCCAGCTACAAGGGTCCATTCAAACTCGTTGGTATTTGACACAAGGAGCCCCCAAGTAACATGATGAGCTGTGCTCATTGGGTACCTATGTTTGAGTTGTGCATAGCATCCAGACTCTCTTTGGCCCCTTGGGTGTGAAGCTCCCAAGCTATGTTGTGGCGTGATAGCCGGTTTAACAGGTAGTACGCCGCTTTGTCAGCTGAAGCCCCCATGTAACAAATAAAATGATAAGCCGATATGGCGGGATACCCATGTTTGAACCGTGCATCATGGCAACAGGTCCTCTTTGGCAACTTTTAATTTTTTGCAAGAGATAAATTCTTCTTGAACCGGGATTTTGAACCGGATTTGAGAGCTTCAGAGCTTTGTGGGATATAGATTTCCCCTTGAACCGGATATTAAATCGGAATCTTCATTTTCAGCCGGAAATTTTCTGACGGCCTTTAAATTTTCATCAATATAACATTAGTCTCTGGGACCGGACTTGCTGAGTCATATCATCATAGCCTCCGAGTCTTAAGATGACTCAAGGAGTTGTCTTGAGATTCTCCGTATTTGACCATAGCAGATGGTATATATATCATCGGTGTTAATAACGCGATGTAAATCCACAGAAGGTTGAGGTGACTGCGGCGGATTATAAATGATCTCGTATGAGCCGTGTCAGCAACTCGGCCAATGGTTCCTTCCAACTGGTTGTTTGATGTGGACCAAACTGTAGTGGCAGTGATTTGTGCGCATGTCAATTGATCCATCCAGTGCAGACGGCGGCTGAATGATAATTTGCCTCCAATTTGAAAGAAAACCGGGCTACCCAAGCTGTGAGTTGCTCATACTCAATGAACATCTCATTCAGACAGGTGCGGCCTGATGTGTTGATGTAGACCGGACCGCAAGAGACAGATAAAAAATAGCCGCAGCATCAGAGGCGGCTCAAACAGATGACCCGGCCACGGTGTTGTAAGCCAGCACGGACGCAAGTCGATCGCGAACGTGGTAAACTGTACAGGCGAGTCAGCCACGTCGTGTTGATATAAATTGGGCCGAAGAAACGGCGGCATGCACGTATGTAGGTCTTGGACCAGATGATAGCGCATCATAATAGTGGCACGAGCCATATCTCCATGATCCTTATTATTGCAGTGAATAATTGTCCTGCATACAATATTGCAGACCAAGGCAAAGATAAACTGCTCTTTGACAAAAATAATATGTGCCAATAAAATATATTGTAGATGGATATCACCTGATGTGCCAGGCCGGAAATAATCCGGCATGAAATTGATGATCACTAGGTGACCTTGAAATCGCTCACGGGCAGGTCGGCCGCAGAAGACGGCCACGGTGTTGTAAGCCGGCGCGGTCGTGAGAGACGGACACGGTGTTATAAACCGGTGCGGGAATCTGTTGAGTAACGACAACCACTGGTACCGAATGATGTTGGCGCGCCTCCATCTCCATGGTATAATGCCACATTATAATGAATATTCTCCTGTCTATAAAATATAGCAGGGCAAAGTAGTTTTGTTTGGATGAATTAAGATATACTTAAAAATAAATAGGGTAAATAGCACCTGATACTCAGCCCCAAGGTTGATGATGATTTCTGGATCCTGACGTAAGAAGCAGTACTGATAGTACTATACACATAGCGTTTGTAGTCTGCCTTTGAACTAAGCAGCATTTTTTTTTGAAAATTGCTCTGATGATCCGCTAGTAGCACTTTATCTCTTCTGACACGGATGGATGTAGCAGGTCCCTTGATGTACGTAACAATTTTTGGCAGTTGGTAGCACGGTCGTCCCATTTTTGCTTCATCTGATCTTAATTCAGTATCTCTTCCATAATGACCCTTTGTACAAAGATCTCCAATGTTTGGCTGATTACGCCATCCGTAACAAGGTCGAGCTCTTGTAATCTTACAGGGTGAAACGACCGGGCCACCGGGTTGTCATTACTGGCAGCGCTGCTTTTCTTTTCGCGGCGAAACTGACGCTTCACAGAGACTGGTCGGGCTAGACATCAGGAACAGGTAGCAAACCTAGAACACAGCAACACTGGCCATCTTCAGTTTAACACTGCCACTCCTGACCAAAGGTTGTTGAAAACTTGGTGGAATACGTGAATACCGGCAAGTGCTGTAGGTCCGGATCATGGTCGAAGTCTTGCACCAGATATGATGTGTACTATGGTTGAATCTTCCACTCGGCGACACCGAGGCTGGCGATTTACAGCAAGGGCGGCTGACTCTGATAAGGCAGAGGCTGTGCAGTGTGGTTTAACACAGCCGGGTCAGCAAAGGACGAGCCCGTGGGTTACGGTGGAGACTTGCCAGAACAGTTGGGCGCAGTGGCAGGGGGAGCAAGGCGAGGCAGCTCGGGGTTGCGGCAGAGCTAGGGGCGCTGGAGGCATGGCAGCCCGGGTTGGAGAGGCGTAGCCGTGGCCGGTTTAGCGCGAGCACGCACAGCAGCAGAGGCAATGACCACAGCTCGGCGGGTCAACCCCAGGCGGTTTGGGCAGCACCGTAACAGAGGCGGAGGCGATCCAGCGACTCGAAGAGGCCAGATGAGTCAGCAGATGGCGAGGTGATGGTTTGATTCGGCTACCACGGCAATTTGGCGAGGCGATGGCGGTTTAGAGCGAGGCGACTTGGTGTTTGATGCGGGGCTGCAGTAGAGACGAGGCCATGCTCTGAGGTAAATCCGCTGTGGCAGAGCTTTAGATGCAGAGATGAACTAGTGGACAACGGTGGAAGGGAGGCTGCGGTGGCCAAAGTCGCTCGAAGCACATGCCGGGCGGCTCTTCCGGTTTGACGGCGAGGCAGGCTCAGGTGTGGGGTAGTACGGCGAGTAGAGTGTTCTGACCGAAGCCGGACGAGGGCGAGGTGTAGCGGTGAGTTATCTTGGCGATTTGACAAATCCGAGTCACTGACCACATTAGTTTCCTTGTTGCTTCTGTTTTCCGGCTCGCGGCCACACGTTTGCTGGGCTGAAGCGTCGGCGGTTTCAACAACAGCGGAGGTGGTGACTTGTGGCTCGTGAAGAAGACGGATTAGCATGAGTAGCTCAGAGTGCATCGGAGACGGAGCTGACGGGTTGGAGAAGAGCAGAGGCAGAAACCGGTGACGGCGGCTCGCAGCAGACGTGGGCGGCTCTAACCAGAACGAGACACGGCCACGGCTGTAGATGGGACGGGGGCGAGGCGAACGCTGGCTACTCGATGTGTGGCCGTAGGGAACAATCGACCCGGAGGCATAGGCAGACCGGGTAGCTCAGCAACCGTCGCGAGAAGCGCTGGCGGAGGCGGTTTGCCGGCCGCGGCAGCGGAGTGAGCGTGGGGTCGTCCTGATCCGGAGGTCATCGCGGCGAGGCCGGTTTATGCTCAGAACGGCAACGGAGGCGGGCGCCTTGAAGCATAGACGTAGGCGCGGTCAATGGCCAAGTCCGTGTCATGGCCGGCTGGATTTCCGGCTCGCGGTCCTCCTTCCCTTAATTCTTGAATTAACCTCTTGGTAATTTCCTCCATTGGGGTGTACAAGTATTTGGAACCATTGGGTTGACGCTTGATGTGATGGAAACTATAAACTATTGTCTGTACTTGTGACGTGATGCGTGGCCTCCGCCATCGTGGCTTTTCTCGTTGATGCCCTCGGGACTTGAACTGCATCTAATCAGTAAAAAGGTTGCAGAAGAATTGATAATCCTGGCGACTTCAAGCCTGTATGCATCGATGGCAACCCGGCGAATTAGACAGAAACCGTCGCGACTTACGATTTTGGCATGTATGGACGATCAGCCGGCTTAATTCCATGTTGAATCGAGATCTCTGTAGCAGCTCTCCTTCTTTCTGTAAACCAGACAAGTACTATTAGCAACAGTAATTGTTCTGAACTACCCCAATTAGTCTCAGCCTCAGCGGGTTATCATGGCGCGTGTAACGAGCTCTGAGCCTGCAATCCTAATTTTTTGACTATTTCTTCGGACGTCTTCTGCGCCAACTCTTTGTCATCAACACATCATGAATTTCTCGATCCCTGAAATAGATCCCTCCAAGAATCTCAACATCATCGTGCGCAGGCCCCACGGTGGGCGCCAACTATCATGGAATTAACACGTCAGATGTCCTTAGTGTCAGGACTTACTCGCGAGGACAACACATCTATGTGGTAGCTTGAGAGGGGTTGGACGGAATCGAGAGACGCAACACAAGACAAGGGTTTAGACAGCTTCGGGCCCCGAAAAACATCATCCGGTAAAAACCCTACATGCTGTTTGAGGCTAGATCTCATTATCATCACGAGGGAGTCACCATAAACCGGCTCTCCTCTAGTTGTGTCTAGCCCTAGAGATTGTTTCTTGCTTCTCCCTCTTTGGGGAGCCCTGCCGCTCCTTATATATGCTGAAGGGGCGGGTTACATGTGGAGTCCAACTCGGACTTTAACTTAAACTATTTTGACTTCCCTTCCTGGGCTTCTTAACGTCTGCCGGTTTAACATTGTCTGGCGGTTTAACATTGTCTATCGGTTTAACATTGTCTGCCGGTTTAACATTGTCTGCTAGTTTAACATTGTCTTAGCCATCTGCCGGTTTAACACCCGCCGGTTTACCATCTGACTTAGCCATCTGTCTTAACTGTCTGCCGGTTTACCATGCGCCGGTTTACCAAGTCCCAGCCGGTTTACGACTCCGGCCGGGTCATACCGCGGGGTATATCCCCGACAAGAAGAAAAATTCAATCCGGCATAAATTTTTTGTATAATCATCCACAAATTCAAACCATGTGTAGGGCAATTACGTATCATCAATTTCATCCTCTCCCAAGATGCAACATGCTCATGCTCAAATTGCTTAAAATTCATAATATCGTTCCTAAGCGAGATGATCTTAGCGGGAGGAAACTACTTAGAGAGGAAAGCATCTTTACACTTATTCCACGAATCAATACTATTTTTGGGCAAAGACGAAAATCAAGTTTTAGCACGATCTCTAAGCGAAAACTGAAATAGCTTCAAGTTAACAATATCATTATCCACATCTCTCTTCTTTTGCATATCGCACAAATCAACGAAATTGTTTCGATGGGATGCGACATCTTCACTAGGAAGGCCAGAAAATTGATCTTTCATAACAAGATTCAACAAAGCGGCATTAATTTCACAAGATTTAGCATTAGTAGTGGGAGCAATCGGAGTGCTAATAAAATCATTGTTGTTGGTATTGGAAAATTCACACGATTTAGTATTATGACAAAGCAATCAATCCAACACACAAGCACACAAGAAGCAAGAGAAAAGAGACGAACGGAAGAGGGGCAAAGAAAAGGAAAAGGTTTTCGAATATCGTTTTATAAGTGGGGGAGAGGAAAACGAGAGGCGAACGGTGAATAATGTAATGCAAGGGAGAAGAGTTTATGATGGGTACTTAGTATGGCTTGACTTGACGTAGATCTCCCCAGCAACGGCGCCAGAAATCCTTCTTGCTACCTCTTGAGCTTGCGTTAGTTTTCCCTTGAAGAGGAAAGGGTGATGCAGCAAAGTAGCGTAAGTATTTCCCTCAGTTTTGAGAACCAAGGTATCAATCCAGTAGGAGAGAACGCACAAGTCACCGAATATATGCACAAACAATCAACAACTTGCACCCAACGCGATAAAGGGGTTATCAATCCCTTCACGGTCACTTGCAAAAGTGAGATCTGATAGAGATAGATAAATGATTACGTAAATATTTTTGGTATTTTTGATTTATAGATCGGAAAGTAAAAGATTGCAAAATAGTAGATCGAAAACTAGTAAGATGTAAATGAGATTAAATAATATGGAAAAGAGGTTCAATATAGTGGAAAAGAGAACCAAGGGCCATAGGTTTCACTAGTGGCTTCTCTCAGGATATCAAATATTACGGTGGGTGAACAAATTACTGCCGAGCAATTGATAGAAGAGCACATAGTTATGATGATATCTAAGGCAATGATCATGAACATAGGCATCACGCCCGTCTCAAGTGGACCGAAACGATTTTGCATCCACTACTATTACTCCACACATCGACCGCTATCCGGCATGCATCTAGAGTATTAAGTTCATAAAGAACGGAGTAACGCATTAAGTAAGACGACATGATGTAGAGGAATTAACTAACGCAATTTGATAAAAAAACCATCTTTTTATCCTCGATGGCAACAATATAATATGTGCCTTGCTGCCCCTACAGTCGCTGGGAAAGGACACCGAAAGATTGAACCCAAAGATAAGCACTTCTCCCATTGCAAGAAAGATCAATCTAGTAGGCCAAACTAAACCGATAATTTGAAGAGACTTGCAAATATATCAAATCATGCATATAAGAATTCAGAGAAGAACCTAATAATATTGATAGATAATCTGATCATAAATCCACAATTCATCGGATCTCGGCAAACACACCGCAAAAGAATATTACATCGAATAGATCTCCAAGAACATCGAGGAGAACATGGTATGGAAAATCAAAGAGAGAGAAGAAGCCATCTAGCTAATAACTATGGACCCGAAGGTCTGTGGTAAACTACTCACGCTTCATCGGAGAGGTAATGGTGTTGATGTAGAAGCCCTCCATGATCAAATCCCCTTCCGACAGGACATCGAAAAAGGTCCCTAGATGGGTTCTCATGGGTACAAAAGGTTGCGGCGGTGGAAAAGTGGTTTTGTGGCTCTCCTGGATGTTTTCAGGGTATAAGAGTATACTGTGACGCCCAGATAATTAAGCTACAGTAAACCCCTGCTTATGGTGTCATGTCATCACATTACTATTGCTAATCCTCACTTGATCCAAATCACTGTTCATATTCAAACTTGAATTTAAAGTCAAAAAATTCAAATATGCCAAATATGAAAACTAAAATGTTCTAAAGGAGGCAAATAATTCCTGGATATTTGTCTTGTTGGAACCAACCTATTTTGGATTCCCAAAGTGCCGCTCGTAAATTATTTAGTGGTCCAGCAACATTTAGAATTGGCCTTTCCAATTTCTAAAATTGGTTAGACAACTTCTTTTGGCCTCAAACTTTTTGTGACTCCTAGAATTAATGTGCTTGTTTTATGAGGTAAGTATCATATCTAACAAAGCTTGTTTAGATTTACAGTTCAATAGAAAACACTAGCAAAAATTTAAACCAAAAATAAAATGCAAAAGAGACCCCCTGGCCAACTGAACCAACAAGCCCAGATGGCCACCCATGCGTCCCAACCGGCCCACCCTTGCTGCCCCCTGGCCTATTAGGCCACCCCACTCCCCGAACCCTAACTCCTCCCGATCCCCACTCCCCCACTCGCCCCCCCCCCCCGCACGCCTCTCTCCCCTTTCCCCGTTTGGATCAGGGCAGAGGGCCCCGACCCCTTCGCCAAGCCGCCGCCGCCCGGCTCCTCCGGCCATCCCTCACTGGCGCCCGCCTCTCTGTCTCCTCCCGCATGGCGCCCGCCCCACCTCGATCCGAGATAGATCGGGATCGACCTGCTGCGCCCCGACGACTGCACCCCACCGCCCGGTGCTACTCGACGCCATCTCCCACGACCGCGCCATCGCTGGACCCCACCCGAAGCTGCCTCGACTCCGCCTCCCCGACGCTGTGATGCCGATGCCCCCTCCCCGTCCTCCTCCACACTGGGCTCCTCAACCCTTGCCGCTCCCGCACCTCCCCGAGTCACCCCCAACCTCCCTTGTGAGCTCCCGCGGCTGCTCGCCCTCTCCCTTTCCTTGATTCACCGCCGTAGGCCGTCGTCCACGCCGCCCGCTCTTCTGACCAAAGCCACAGTCGTTGTGCGCCCTCATCACGGTCGCCGCGGCGGTTGACGCACCCCCACGCGCCTGTGGTCCCGCTTGTCGCGCACCAGCTATGCCCGGGCTGCGCCGCGTGCGTGTGCCCGCGCCTGCCCGCGATGCTGCCTACTGCTGCCTTGCCGCTGAAGCTCTGCTGCTCGCTGCTGCTTACTACTGCTACTGATGGGCATGACCATGGCCATGGCCGTGGGTGTGTGTGCGTGCATGTGCAATTATCTTAGGGACAAACTACTAGTTAGTTTAACTACTAGCCTATGACAAGTGGACCCGTAGACTAATTAATCTAATTAACTAGAATGTTTTAGTTGCTGCCAATGACATGTGGGCCACACCCTCCCCATTTGACCTGTCTAGTTGACTTGGCAAGTCGAATTAAAATAAATGCAAAAATTCCAAAATATTGCTAAAACTTTAAAAATCATATAAAATAATCCGTAACTCGGATGAAGAAGTTTTATACATGAAAGTTGCTCAGAACGACGAGACAAATCCGAATATGTAGTCTGTTCGTCCGCCACATGTCCCTAGCATATCAAACATGCAACCTCTCCTCTCCAGTTCATCTATCCGACAGACGTCCGAAACCGGGAAAACTTTCTCGGATGTTTCCCCCTTCGCTAGTATCCCCTAACGCTGTGTTAGAACACCTCTAGCCCCGCTTATAATCATGTTGTGCATATGTTTGTGTGTATTTACTGTTTTCCCCCCTCTTCTCTCTGGTAGACCCCGAGACAGCTATTAATGCCACTGTGATCGACTACGTCGACGATGATACTTCTTCCCTTTCAGCGGAGCTTCCAGGAAAGCCCCCCCTTTGATCATCCCGATATCGCCCATTCCATTCTCTCATGCTTGCATTAGATTTTGCTACTGTTATTGTTTGCTCCTATTCTGATGCATAGCCTGCTTTTGTACCTGTTGTTGTACCTTACCTGCTCATCCTAAACTGCTTAGTATAGGTTGGTTAGTGATCCATTAGTGACCCCCACGTTGTCCTTGTTGCCCATGCTTCATCATCGATGACTCAATCAACATGATCGATGACTAGAGCCCGACACCTCACATCACATCACACCCCTTTTGTTGCTCGACTATGTAGAGCTACTATCGAGTGCCGGGGATGGTACCTCATAACGCACTCCAGATGATGACTCTGTAGTGTAGCTATTTGGTCGTGGTCATCGAGGGTGATTCCTCCTTGACCACTCCCGATGCGACTCTGTCGTGTAACCCCTCAAGTGTGAACCTCGAGGGTGGTTCCTCTTACGTTCACCTTAATGATTACATCGAGTGGAATCCACCGAGGGTGATTCCTCACGATTTCCCCTTGATGTTTGGACACATGGTACCCGGAATTTACTTGAGACCGTTGTTGAAGTCGGGTCAGCCCTGAGGAGTACCCGCGAGTTGATGTGAAAGTCGAGCGGTCCCGTAGAGCACCCGCGAGTTTTCCACGTGGCACGGCCGGGCAGTCTGGGCCCTTGCCGTAAGTCCATGAGACGGGGCGACGGGGTCACATTATGTGAGTCTCTGCTCGTTTCTGCGAGCCCCCAATGCACTAACATGTTTGGGTATTTGTTCTGAGTTGGCCTCTGGCCTTTACGCACCAACCACCACGCAAGAATAGTTATGGGCCTCGATGTTGTAGTATCAGCCGAAGCTTTGTGAGACGTCCAGTTCAGCATTGTGGGCCTGCCAGGCCAGTGCCATCCTATATGAGGTGGTGCTCGTCCCAGCTCATCGCACAACGACCCGAAGTGCTTAGGAGGTAGACTGGCGGGGACCTCTCTGTTGAGCCTAGGTAGGGCTGCGACGTGTTGATCTTCCGAGGCCGGGCATTGACTCAGAAAAGTGTGTCCAGCCAGAGTAATCAAGCGTGTTGGAAAATGCGGTGCACCCCTATAGGGAAGATATATATTCGAATATTGTGTCCACGGTAACGGACGTTCAGACTTATATCCTGATCTTATATAACTAGAAATGGATACTTGAGATATGTGGCTCTGAGATTGCTTTTCCGCAGGGAGTCGGAGAAGGATCTCTGGGTGTTGGTTCTACAAAATGTTTGTTAAATATTAAACTGCTATTCTTTACTCTTCTACATGTTGCAAGATGCTCAGAGCTGCTTGAAGATGCTAGTCTTTGATAGGCTAGACCTTCCCCCTCTATTCTGGCATTCTGCAGTTTAGTCCACAGATACAACCCTTCCATTTGATACCAATGCATACTTAGTATAGATCTGATGCTTGCGAGTACTTTGGATGAGTACTCACGGTTTCTTTGCTACCCTCTTTTCCCTCTCCCTTCTTCTTTCCTGTTGATGCAACCAGATGATGGATCCCTGGAGCCAGATGCCACCGCCGATGGATACTATTACATGGAGACTGCCGACGACCAGGAGTAGTTAGGAGGTCCCAGGCAGGAGGCCTTGCCTCTTCGATCATTGTTGCTTTTGTGTTTGCCTTCTTAAGGAATTCTTGTTTAACTTATGTCTGTACTAAGATATTGTTGCTTTCGCTGACTGTTGTGTATCGAGCTATGTATTCGAGCCCTCGAGGCCCCTGGCTTGTAATATAAAGCTTGTATTATTTTATTTGTGTCTAAAGTTGTGTTGTGATATCTCCCCATGAGTCCCTGATCTTGATCGTACACATTTGCGTGTATGATTAGTGTACGATTGAATCGGGAGCGTCACAAGTTGGTATCAGAGCTGACTGCCTGTAGGATCTCCCTTTCCAACTCCTTGGCCGAAGTTGTGTCTAGTCTTTGAAAAACTGCTTTACTAACATGGCTGTGTGGCTTACGGGCCCATGTCGCCACCGGGTGGTATTAGGATCTTTTATTCCTCGTCTATACTATGGGAATCTGATCTCTCTTCTATTTGGGTTAAATGGATTTGCTAAACATAACTCTAGGTTCTCGTAAAAACTTCTCTCAGAGAGCCCCTCACTCCAAACGGTTGCTTGGTGCACCAGAAGAATCTGATGATACTCTCCGATGTTTTCTCGAGACCCTTGTGTCCTTCGCCGTTGCGATCCCTACCACCGATAATTCCTTATGGGTAACTACCTACAATTGTCATTGATACCTTTGTCCCCAGTTGCCCTTGTTATTACAAGATGTCCTGAAATTGTAACGCCCCGAATCCGATGCGCCAGGTGTCTTCCATTATTCGCCGTCGTTGCCATGTCATTTTCTTACGTGTTGCATTTTGCCATGCCATCATCTGCATTTCATCTGCATGTTTTTAAAACTTGCGTCCGTCCGGGTTCCCCCGATTCTCTCCATTGTCCGTTCTGAGCTCAACCACACTCGCACACGCCCGCAGCACCTCTCAGTTCTTGTTTTGTGAGCCGCCAAAGAACATTCTTGGAATGGGCCGAGATTTGCCGAGTGGCCTTGGTATATCACCGGTAGACCGCCTGTCAAATTTCGTTCCATTTGGAGGTCGTTTGATGCCCCAACGGTTAACCGAGTTAACCGCAAAATCCCTCTTTTGTGCAGCCCAGCACCCCTCCACAACAGCCTCCTAGCCCATCTAACTACCCTCCATTCTCTCCGTCGTTCAATCACGATCGTGTGGGCGAAAACCGCACCTCATTTGGGCACTCCTAGCTCCCTCTACCTATAAATAGCCATCCCCCTCTGTCGGGGATATACCCCGCGGTATGACCCGGCCGGATGTATGACCCGGCCGGGCTTGGCGTTTTCATTGGTAACCCGCTGGAGGACTAGCGACTCATGAGCCTGACGACTCAGGATGGCCCTAACGGCGGGTCAGATAGAAGATTAGGCCCAAGGCCCAGAAGGCCGACTCATGTTATGGTGGGCCGGTTTACAAGGAAAGGCATCAAGAGTTTTCCCTTAAGAGGGCAGACTAGGATTCCACTTGTAATATACTGGTCCTAACCAAATAGGACTCCACATGTAACCAGCCCCTTCAACTTATATAAGGAGGGGCAGGGCACCCCAAGAGGAACAAGCAACAAGAAACAATCTCTAGGGCTAGACACAAAAGGGGAGCCGGCTTATGCAGCGACTCTCTCATGATGATAATGAGACCTAGCCACAAACAGCATGTAGGGTTTTTACCGGATGATGTTTCCCGGGGCCCGAAGCTGTCTAAATCTTTGTCTTGCATGTTGTGTCTCTCGATTCCGATCAACCTCTTCAAGCTACCGCATAGATGTGTTGGCCTCACGACTATGTCCTCACGCTAGGACATTTGCCGTGACAATTCCATGACAGTTAATGCCCACCGTGGGGCCTGCGCACGGTGGTGTTGAGTTCTTGGAGGGATCTTTTTTATGGGTCGAGAAGTTCACAATTTTCCGGCTCAACGAGAGCCGGCGTGGAAAATCCACATCAACTATAAAGTTCATCAATCAAGATTGACAAAGTGTTCTGCGGCAGCGGATATGAAATTGAGATTGATTTTAGGGTTACATGTTGTACGGCCGCCTAATGCGTCGTGGTAATCTGAAGAGTCCAAGACAAAAGTTTTTGGTGACAGTAGATTTTAGGTTTGTGTGCTGTACGGCGAGGGTGATCACAAGTCGCCGAAGAAAGCATATCCCACCATAAGTGTTGAAGTTGTCCCAAGTTTTTTCACTGTTCCGCATCTACGATTCCTAGACTTCAAGTCCTAAAGGGAATAAATTATTGCTGCGGCTACCTTTCCCTGACGTGAAGATTGATCAAGTTCAAAAGTACACGGTAGCATCTTTGACTCGTACGTGATCTGAAACCAAAATCAGTTCTTTCCTTTGGTCAAGCTTCGATTGATATACACGCACACAAGGAAGCTACCATGAGATGGAGACCGAGTCAAGAAGTACGGAAAAAATTACTACGTGAGACCGCCTAAGAGAAAAAGAAAATCAAAGGACAAGGGGGCCACGACCCGGAAACAGGGCCGGCCACGACCCGGACTCCTCGACCGTTGAGTTTCTGCTGCCGAGCTGCCCGCAGACCTGGGCCACCACACCGAGCCGCTGTCGACCACGCCAGGCTAGCATCACCACTGCCCCGAGCCACCCTGTTAAGCTGTGTGGTGCCTCGCGCGTCCACCGCCATTTTCACCCTTGCGGAAAGCCGCCTTGCCTCGGGTAGCTGCTCCCGCCGGATACTGTCTCTGAGCCGCCGACCTTACTTCTTCCAACAAGAGCCACCGCGGCCCCTGCCAGAGCAGGCCTCGGGCCACCCCTGCTTGTGGGTTGCTGCCTCCACTGGCGTTGCTTCCTAGCTGCGCCAAGCCATTGCGACCCGCCGCACCTTGAACCGCCTTACCTCCGTGTCAATAAGCTGCCTCGGCTGCTCCCTTGTGTCATGCCGATCTGCTCGCCTCTGCTGGACTCCGCCCCTGCGGCTGGTGATAGGCTATTGCCCTGCTGAGCTATTGTCTGCCTGACTCGTCGCTGTGGACTCGTCAACTGTCGAGTCATCTGTAGACGAAGGAGGAAAGGACGGGAAGGGTATTGTTGTTACTTTGCCACTTAAAGCAATGAGGAGAAAACCTGCTACGTACATGGGTTATGCGGCCAGAATGCTAATCACATGCATATACTATCCACTTTCCATTTACCTCCGGTCCTCACACATGGTTGAATCTACAACTTGAGGAAGCCAGAGGAATCGTACTGATAATACGTCCGCCCGGTAAAACATCAGGTGTTGTTTTTTCTAAGTATTTTATTAGAATATATTTTGTTTGAGAACAATTACATTGGTTTATAGTATTTTCGCAGGACCATTATTTATTACAAAGGTGTCACAAAGGAGCGTACGCCAATATTATTTTTGCGCTAGCATGTTCGTGCTGTGTTCTCGTCGGATGCATGCGCAAGTCGCCGCCCCTACTACCTCAACACATGCAACAGACTCGTCGTCCGCGCCCGCGGACGACTCGCCCGCGTCCTTGCCGTTTCCAACGCTACGGCCGACTCTTTCGTCCGGGCCGGCTTACAATGCCGGTACCGACCCTCCCCAGCCGCACCGGCTTATAAAAACTGCGGCCCGCTCACCCATGAGTGATTTCAGTTTCACCATAAGATATCATCAACTCCATGGCGGATTATTTCCAGCCTAACATATCAGGTGATATCCATCTAAGTTTGTTTTATTAGCATATGTTTCTTTTGTCAAAGAACAATTTATCTTTGCCTTGGTCTGCAATATTGTTTATGTAGGGCAATTATTTATGACAAAAGTGATATTATACCACGAAGATGGAGGCACGCCAACATCTTTTGGCACAGGTGGTCGTCGTTACTCAACGGACTCCCGCCTCGGCTTACAACGCCGTGGCCGTCTCTCGTGACTGCGCCGGCTTACAACATCGTGGACGTCTCTCGCGGCCACGCCAGCTTACAACAAGGGAGGACAATTTGCCCGTCCGCACATGCTTACAACACCATGGCTGGTTCATCTGTTTGTGCCGCCTCAAATGTTGCGGTCGTCTTTACCATCTGTCTCTCGCGGCCTGGTTTACAACAATACACCGGGCCGCGCTTGTCTGCATGAGCTATTTATTGAGTATGAGCAAGTCACTGCTTGGGTAGCCCAGTGTTCTTCCAATAAATTGGAGGCAAATTATCATCAACCGCCATCTGCGCTGGATGGCTCAATGGACATGCGCACAAGTCGCCGCCACTATAGTTTGGTTAACTTCAAACAGCCAGTTGAAAGGAACCATTGGCCGAGTTGCTGACATGGCTCATACGGGATCATTTATAACCTGTCGAGATTCAACATATTTCAGCAATCTGCTGTTCAACTATATGTCGGTTTATATCATGGTCAAATATGGAGAATCTCAAGACAACTCCTCAAGTCGTCTTAAGACTCGGGGGCTACGATGACAGGACTCGGCGGAATTGGCCAGTTTCAATGAGTTCAAGGGCTTTGGGTCATTGGAGGGAAGATAACCCGGTCTCGGAGGCTATCACCATATTGGTGAAAAATTTAAAGGCCTTCAGAAGATTTCCGGCTCAAAATGAGGATTCTGGTTCAAAATCCAGTTCAAGGGAGACTTATTTACCACAAAGCTTTGAAGCTCTAAATATCCGGTTGACAATCCGGCTCAAGGACAATCTGTCTCCCACAAAGTTTTGAAGCTTTCAAAGCCGGTTTAAAGTTCCGGTTCAAAAAGAAATAATCTCTCGCAAGTTCGAGCTCTCAAAAAAGTTAAAGGTTGCCGAAGAGAACTTGCTGCCATGATGCGCGGTTCAAACATGGGTATCCTGCCTTACAACTTATCTTATTATGGTCACTTGGGGGCTTCCTGCTCATCGAGCGTACCTGTCGGTACCCTCTTGATCGGCACAATGCCAAAACTTATATGGTCACTTGGGGGCTTCCTGTTCAAACATAGGTCGTATTCGAACCAAAGAGAACATAGCTGTCGGTACCCTCTTGATCGGCGCACTGCCAAGCTCACAAGCGGGCTTCTTGATCGTATTCGAATCATAGCTCAACCCCTTTGGGAACCAACTTTGATCGTATTCGAATCAGAGTCGTTAAAAAACTCTCAAGGTCATTTGGGGGCTTCCTGTTCAAAAACATAGGTCATATTCGAACCAAAGAGAACATAGCTGTCGGTACCCTCTTGATCGGCGCAACGCCAAAGCTACTGGGGGCTACATGATCGTATTCGAATCCTAGATTAACCCCTTTGGAACGGTTTACTGATCGTATTCGAATGAGAAGCCTCGATTGTTTCTTCTTATTTGGTTTAAGTTTTACTTGAAAGCAGCCTTTATTTGACTTGAAACTTTTTTGTTCAGATCTAGGTATAAGTGTGGTTTAAATTTAACCCGGCTTGGCTTTGGACGATAAGTCGCTAGCATGTGACAATCATCATATATTTGGAAGTATTGGCTTGTAAGGATTGGGTTATCACCCTTACTGCACAGGTCACGTAAACCGGCAGTACAAATTCAATATCACAGGTATGATATTATTGTTACAGTTATATTTCAAGTTCTGATTCATACCAGGCTTATCTAT
The DNA here is from genome assembly GCF_018294505.1 of Triticum aestivum. Lineage (NCBI taxonomy): Eukaryota > Viridiplantae > Streptophyta > Magnoliopsida > Poales > Poaceae > Triticum > Triticum aestivum. The sequence goes on along the minus strand of NC_057810.1, from coordinate 538,158,805 downwards.
GACTCCTTTTTAAGACATCTGTGGTTATATGTGAGATATTATAACCCGCCCTGTGGTAAACCGCCAAGGGATCTTGTGATCTACTTGTGTGTGCAGGATAAGACTACATTTGGGTGGTTACCCGCCCTAGCTTTTGACGTTAAGTCGCCAGGGCATATGTTGTTTAAACTCTATGTAGGATTTACAGAGCTATGACTTAAATAAATGATTAAGTTCAAGCCCATCATCAAAGATTGAAATTGGTGTCTCAAAAGGGTTATCAATTCTTGATTTTCTCACAGGCTATAAGCCGTCGGGTTATAAAAATTCCGGCTTACAATGGAGGCGTATCAAATCACCATCGGCCAAGAGCTGTCGGGTATTTAAACTCCGGATTTGCTTATCAACAGATGAGGTATTCAAAGTCGCTTTTGTGCAATGGCTATTATTTTATCAATGGATATGATTTATTCTACAATGGAGGGAATGGTCCTGAGTCGCTGCAGGCTTAGGACCCAGCACTTGGGGGATACATTATTTAAATTGAGATTACATCAAATATGCAAGTCCCATGTCATTGCCAGCATGCACCATGGCACTTGGGGACTAATGTAAAGTCACTTTTTTCTCAACTTATTGAAGACCCGACTCATCACATTGTAAGGAGCCGACCCTTGGGGGCTACCAATTGCTCCTGTCAAAAATTCAAGGTACACAAGCATTAATCCATTATATTGAATGGTCCACTATTCAGTTGGTAGAGTACAAAGTTCTTAACCTTGTGGACGTGGGTTCAAGCCCCATGGTGGAGATTATATTATATGATGTTATTATCAATAAATTATATACAAAGTCCCAGCTCAGTATTATCTTACTAAGCCGGCCCTTGGGGGCTACACGTTGCTGTTCAAGTTTACATGGTTATATCTATAAAGTCCCTGCTCATTATTGCATAATGACCCGGCCCTTAGGGGCTAAACTGGTTGAAGTTTTATGAGTATAAGGAAATTTCAAGTCCCAGGTTGCTGCAAGCATGACAACCCGACACTTGGGGGCTACATATGTGGAATACTCAGTTTATGACTAATGATTGAGATGAACAACATGGATTTCTTCAAGCTTGTGACATTCATATTGAAGCAATTCTTAAGCTATTACTACATTACCTTCTTAAGACTTGGGGGCTACAAGTGATAGGCATATAAGAGGTATATTTTCAAAGCTGATGTTAACAAACAGTTATGACCAAGCGCCATCAATATTTATAAACTGGCAATTTTGGCAATCATAAATCAGCAAGATATACATCTTTAAGCCGGTTGAATATCAGTTGAATATCTCAAGACCAATATTTTTGTCAAGTCAGAGCATTGAAGGCCGACTCAAATAGATTATTTCTTATAATATTTCTCTACAAGAGCCAATATTAGCAAATTGGTTATGAAGTTGGCCTATTGACCTGGATTTTTTAGAAGAAGTGCCTGGATTTTTTGCATTGGCAAGGGTTGGACATATCTATTAAAGGAGATTTGCTATAAGATATTGAGTATGCATCCAGGAGGAAATGACAAGGACTTAAAGATGATCAGGTGCCGGTTCAGGAAAATATTTAACTCTGAGCACAACCTATAAAGTTTGTTCTTGTGTTTATTTTACAGGATCAGTTTAACATGGGTAAATTCAAATTAAACTGGGGGCTACTGTCGGGGATATACCCCGCGGTATGAACCGGCCGGATGTATGACCCGGCCGGGTTTGGGTTTTCATTGGTAACCCGCCAGAGGACTGGCGACTCATGAGCCTGGCGACCCATGGATGGCCCTAACGGCATGTCAGATAGAAGATTAGGCCCAAGGCCCAGAAGGCCGGCTCATGTTATGGTGGGCCGGTTTACGAGGAAAGGCATAAAGAGTTTTCCCTTAAGGGGGCAGACTAGGATTCCACTTGTAATAGACTAGTCCTAATCCTAATAGGACTCCACATGTAACCCGCCCCTTCAACTTATATAAGGAGGGGCAAGGCACCCCAAGAGGAACAAGAAACAAGAAACAATCTCTAGGGCTAGACACAAAGGGGGAGCTGGCTTATGCGGCAACTTTCTCATGATGATAATGAGACCTAGCCACATACAGCATGTAGGGTTGTTACCGGATGATGTTTCCCGGGGCCCGAAGCTGTCTAAATCTTTGTCTTGCGTGTTGTGTCTCTCGATTCCGGTCAACCCCTTCAAGCTACCGCATAGATGCATTGGCCTCACGACTAAGTCCTCACGCTAGGACATCTGCCATGACAATTCCACGAAGCCCTCCGAAATTTAGGGTCCAAACCCTAGCCTCTTCCTCCTCCGCACGCCGGACATGTCCACTCTGCCGCCGGACATGTCCGCTGCCGCCCCTCCATGAATCGCGCGCCGCCACCTATCACTAGCCGCCGCCCCCGCTGCCAGGCCCGCTAGAGCCCATCACGAGCCCGCCCCGGGCCGCATGGCGTCCACTGGGCTCGGATCCCGCGCTGCCCGTGGCTCCGCCCTAGCCCTGTCATTCTTCACTGCCGGTGGCCGCAACCCTCGCCGGCGTGCCCCTCCGCTCCAGCCACCGCCCGCTGCCGTTGCTCCAGCCGCCGCCCGACGATATCTCCGCCGCCCCACGCCTCCTACACCGGCGAGCCGCCCCGCACGAGTGCGCCCCGCTGCCGTCGACCTCCAGCCGGCCCGCGCCGCACCATGTTCGCCGCCTCCTCGCCGGCACCGTACCTTGCCTCTGGCCGCGCCACCGCCCCGCACGTTCGCCGCCTCGCTGTCGGCCCGTGCTCCGCGTCGCCGGCCGGATCCGCCTCCCCGCCGTCGTCTCGCGCTGGCAGGAGCTCACCGGAGGTCTCCTCGCCGGATCCACCAGAAGATGGACGAGATCCACCGCCTCCGTCAACCAAACACCTCCCTCGCGCCCGGATCCCGCCGTCCCGGGTCGACCCCGTCCAGTTTTTCAGAGGGTATATTTTCCACCAAGTCCCAGCATTTTTATCATCATGTGTGCATGTTTGACTTGCTCTAACTTGGTGTGTACTACTCCGTTTTGCATGCATGATATGTCAAAATGTTCATCTCAGAGTGCTCTTCATTATGGTCTAGTTTGCATTCATGTTCATGTTCATATTGTCGCCTTAATCTTCGTTGCAAAACTGCTATGTGATATAAACGGATGAAAACTGCTGCATGTTAACATCATTTGTGCATCTTGTGGGTGCTATAACTTTGCCTCTGTTGATACTATGATGATGATATTGATATGCACATGTTCTGCTATTCATGCTCTACATGTTGGTCTGCTTTGCATTCATGTTAGGGTGCACCTTGATATCTTAATCTCTGTTGCAAAAGTGCATGTTGCTGTTAACTGATGAAACTGTTGTAACTTGCTGCTTTATTATTTTTGTTGCATTTTGTGTGTGCATCCTATGAGCATCATGTCTACATGTCTTAGGATCATAATCATGCCATATTTACAGTGGTGCCATCCATGTATTTTTATATGCCCTGTAGTGAGTGCATCAAGCTTGTGAAGTGGGCTACTTGCTGTTAATGTTCTGTTAATGCTGAAACTGCTATATCATGTTGCCATGTTTGCTTGATGATACCAATTAATCCATGCATATTCTGGAGATGTTTAGTTGACATGTTTTGTTTCCTATGTTATGATCTATCATCCCATGACTTTTTATGCCCTATATATGTCCTTTAGCATATGTTTTCATTGCCATGAACATGCCTATATCCTGTTCCAGATTTCTGTTAACTTCATGATGCTATGTTGTGAGCTTGTTATTGTTTGATCCATGCCTATTATGGAGATGCTCCAATTACATGTTTTGTGTTATGCTATTAGTTGTTTGTTAAAATTCCATGTTTGCTAATTTTGGATGTCATATGCCTCTATTTCATGCTTGCAAACATGCTATCATAATGTTGTTGTTTTACACTTGTTGAATCTGTTTCAACATTCAATCTTGTCATGTTGGTTCCTACTTCCATGAGTCATATTTATATGATGCCATGATGTTATTTGCTCTTTGTTATGTGTAATTTCATTCCATGCCCTTGGTTTTTATGTTTACTTGTTGTAGCTTGTCTCTTTCTTGCTCTCAAATTGCCATCATATTAACTCTACTCATGCATATGTCCCTATGTTATAAAGTTGCATTTTTCTTTGATCATATTGGATTAATCTTGATGCCTATGAACATGAACCTTAATGATATTTGAAGTATGTTATCTGTACATGAAGGGAATATCAAGTTTGTGCTCATATGATTCTTTTAGCATGTTGTTTTGATGCTTGCAAAGTGCCTACTTCCTGTTTTGGACAGAATGTTGTTATATCTTGTTTGGAGTGTATGCTTTGCACCGTTGCTCCGTTCTGAGCATACTCTATATGAAACTTGCTTAGAATTGCATGTAGTTTCACCATGTCATGTCGAATCCTTGTTTTGAGAGTGTTTGCTTGATGTTTGAATGCATTTTTGCATCAATGACATGTTTAACTTGTTTTGCCCATATCTTCTAGGCCGCTGCTCCGAAATAAATGAACTTTATATGTAACTTGACTAGAATTTCATGTAGATAATCTTGGTGCATCTTAAATTGCTTTTTAACAACTTGAACGTGAGGTTTATTCAGTTCTAGACCAATTTCGAATTTGCATATGAGGACTTACTAGATTTGTTATATGTTGTTTCTGGCCTCCTTTAAACTTGCTTTGATGTGTTGTTATTGTATGCATCATATCTTGCCATGAGTAGAATAATATAGCCTTTGTCATGCATCATGCCTGGTTGAGCATCATGCCATGTTTATGTGTTGTGTGTTTACCATGTTGTTTGCTTCTTTCTGGTTGTGCTTCTTCTTGATAGTTCCTGTTTCATTGTGATCGTGAGGATTCGTTCGACTACGCTTGGTTCGTCTTCATCTGTTCGTATTCTTCATGGACTCGTTCTTCTTCCTAGCGGAATTTCAGGCAATATGACCATTACCCTGGATCTCACTACTATCATTGCTATGCTAGTTGCTTCATTCCATCGCTATGCTGCGCTACCAATCACTTGTTTATCAAGCCTCCAAAATTGTCATGTCAGCCTCTAACCTTTTTCACCCTTCCTAGCAAACCGTTGTTTGGCCATGTTACCACTTTGCTCAGCCCCTCTTATAGCATTGTTAGTTGCAGGTGAAGTTGAAGATTGCTCCATGTTGGAATAAGATTATGTTGGGATATCACAATATATCTTATTTTAATTAATGCATCTATATACTTGGTAAAGGGTGGAAGGCTCGGCCTTATGCCTGGTGTTTTGTTCCACTCTTGCCGCCTTAGTTTCCGTCATACCAGTGTTATGTTCCTTAATTTTGCGTTCCTTACGCTCGGCCTTGACAGTTCGCTTTGAATAAAACTCCTCCAGCAAGGCCCAACTTTGGTTTTACATTTGCCTAATAACCTATAACCTTTCCCATGGGAGTAATTAACCCGAGGGTCATCTTTATTTTAAACTCCCTCGGGCTAGTGCTTCTCTAAGTGTTGGTCCGAACCGACCAGCCTACGGGGCCACCTCGGGGAAACTCGAGGGCTGGTTTTACTCGTAGCTTGACTCATCCAGTGTGCCCTGAGAACGAGATATGTGCAGCTCCTATCGGGATTTGTTGGCACATTCGGGCGGTCTTGCTGGTCTTGTTTTACCATTGCTGAAATGTGTTGTAACTGGGATTCTGAGACTGATCGGGTCTTCCCGAGAGAAGGAATGTCCTTCATTGGTCGTGAGAGCTTATAATGGGCTAAGTTGGGACACCCCTGAAGGGTTTAAACTTTCAAGAGTCGTGCCCGCGATTATGTTGCAGATGGGAATTTGTTGATATCCGGTTGTAGAGAACTTGACAGTTGACTTAATTAAAACGAATCAACCGCGTGTGTAGCCGTGATGGTCTCTTCTCGGTGGAGTCCGGGAAGTGAACACGGTTTGGGTTATGTTTGGCCGTAAGTAGTTTCAGGATCACTTCTTGATCATTACTAGTTTGCGACCGTTTGCATAGCTTCTCATCTTATTCTTGTATTCGTAAGATAGCCACCATATCATGCTTAGTCGCTGCTGCAACCGCACCACTTATCCATCCCATACCTATTACGCCTTGCTAGTCTTGATACCCATGGTAATGGGATTGCTAAGTCCTAGTGGCTCACAGATTACTACAACAACAGTTGCAGGTACAGGTAATGCGATGATCATGACGTGAGAGCGATGCTTGCTTGTTTTGAGTTCTTCTTCTGCTTCGTCGTTCACGGGATATGTTGGGGATATAATTATTAGGTATGACCCACCTAGGAGGGGCCGGGTTATACCTATGAGGAATTTCGAAGCCCAGGACAAAGCTTCAAGATGGTGGTTCAATTAAAGGCCCATAGCCCAAAGGCGACTTAAGGCCCGTAGAGATAAACCACCATATGTACATGACTTGTATTGTAAGGCAAGAATAGTTAGAGACAGAGTCGGACACTGTTTATGAGCCGACCAGGACTCTATGAGCCGCGGGGTGTCGACATCTGTATATAAAGGGATGACCCGACGGCGGTTCAAGGCAAGTAACATCAGATCGAGATCTAGGTCAGGCGATTCCGCTCCCTGGTAATCGAGACATAAGCAATCTCACTCAAAACTGGATCGTAGGCTTTTACCTTCACCGTGAGGGGCCGAACCAGTATAAACCCTATGTTCTTTGTCCCGATTAACCCCTTTAAGCTTCCCAGTTGCGATGGCTCCACGACTAAGTCCTTTCACTAGGACATCTGACATGACAATTCCACGACAGTTGGCGCCCGCCGTGGGGCCAACGCACGGTGGATTTGAGTTCTTGAAGGGCAGCTTCGAAGGGCTCAATGGATACGCTGTGGGCGGGATGACCAAGAGTCGTCGCGGCAAGCTCTACATCGACGATGTAGGATGGGGCCCCGACGCCGGCTCAATTGAGTACAGGTACCGGGTCCCCTTCGGCGGAATCCACGTCTTCATCGGCAAGATCGGTGAGCCGAGCCCTAAGCCGGACATCTGCACTGACCTCGTCGAGATGGCTCAGCATGCGAGACCTGACCGGGCTCAGCCTGCCATGAAGCGTGCCTTCATGGGATGCATCCACGGAGAGGAACTTTCTGAAGGATCTGTGTCTGCCGGAGAGACGGCCATCTACTCTGACGGTGAGTCATCCACAGGTGAGACGGATTTGTTGTATCAATTGCAAGACGGCGGGCTTGGGGGTTGTTCCGATGGTAGTAGTATTCTGGATCTCCTTGAACAGCCGAGCAGAGTTGGATCTTCATGGCTGGCACGCAACCCATTCAAAACTCTACAACTGCGGCAGCGATAACCTCCGGGTCAGCGGCAACCAGGGCAGGAGGCCCTGTGCGTCCGCCGGCCAGGTGCTGATGGATCTCATGGATAAGATGACAGCTCTGTTAACCGTCGTGGTCAACCCGGCGGATCAAGCTTAACATTATGCGGAACTGGCGCAGTTAAAACAAGATATAGTGCAAGCTAAGGAAGACCTGGCGGCGGAAGATGTTTCAGCGGCTGTTTCAAGGAACGCTCGGCGCCGTGACCAGCCATGCGGGCATGACCCGGCATGTGATGGAGCTCTTAACTTGTTTGATTAGGATAGAGTACGTCAAGAGACTGAGCGGGCGGCTTAGCAGGAGGCTGAGCAGGCGGCTCAGCGGGCGGCTTACCAGTATTTTTTGGTTTATCTGACGACTTCTATTAAGGAAGGCATGACCACTAGGACCGAAGGTGTCCTGTGTTTGGTGCCGGCTCTGCGTAACGAGCGTTTGCCCAAGTATTTCAAGTGGCCTCGAAAGGTGCCTAATTACACGGCCGACCTACAGTCGGGGGCATGGATTGAAAGCTATGAGATGGCTATGGAACTATGATGAGCCGCAAGTATATGAGATAGTTGTAGCCTCTTTCGATAAGTAAGAGTGTCGAACCCAATGAGGAGCTAAAGGTAGAACAAATACTCTCTCAAGTCCTATCGGCCACTGATACGACTCTACGCACGCTTGACGTTCGCTTTACCTAGAACAAGTATGAAACTAGAAGTACTTTGTAGGCGTTGTTGGATAGGTTAGCAAGATAATAAAGAGCACATAAACATAAACTAGGGGCTGTTTAGATAAAGAAGCAATAAAGTAAATATAGCGAGTGTGGAAAAGTGGTGGTAGGAGTTGTGGAATTGTCCCTAAGCAATTGACTATGTTACTAGACCGGTAATCACTATTGCAATTCTATTTGAGGGAGAGGCATAAGCTAACATACTTTATCTACTTGGATCATATGCACTTATGATTGGAACTCTAGCAAGCATCCGCAACTACTAAAGATTCATTAAGGTAAAACCCAAGCATAGCATTAAAGTATTAAGTCCCCTTTATCCCATACGCAAACAACCTACTTACTCGGGTCTGTGCTTCTGTCACTCACGCCACCCACCATAAGCAAATCATAAACATATTGCAAACCCTAAAGCAGGAATACCTCATGCTTGCGCGACATGGAGGGCACAATAGGACAACACCAATAGTAAAATATGCAATTCAAACCAATCATAGCAATTCATCAATCACCGATAGCATAACGAAAATCTACTCAGACATCATAGGATGGCAACACATCATTGGAAAATAATATGAAGCATAAAGCACCATGTTCAAGTACAGGGTACAGCGGGTTGCGGGAGAGTGGACCGCTGGATATAGAAGGGGGAAGGTGATGGAGATGTTGGTGAAGATGACGGTGGTGTTGGTGAAGATCGCGGTGATGACAATGGCCCCCGGCGGCGTTCCGGCGCCATCGAAAGCAAGGGGGAGAGAGCCCCCCTTCTTCTTCTTCTTCCTTGACCTTCTCCCTAGATGGGAGAAGGGTTTCCCCTCTGGTCCTTGGCTCCCATGGCTTGGGAGGGGTGAGAGCCCCTCCGAGATTGGATCTATCTCTCTGTTTCTGCGTTCCCTGATTCTACCCCTTCACCGTTTCCTTTATATCTGGAGATCCGTAACTCCGATTGGGGTGAATCTGTCGCCCAGATCTTTCTCATAAAATTAGCTTTCTTGCGCCAAAAGAAGAGCATCAACCGCCTTACGGGTGGACCACGAGGGTCAGGGGCACGCCTGGGGGTGTAGGGTGCGCCCCCCTACCTCGTGACCACCTCGGACACCGTCTCGCGTTGATTTACTTCCCAAAAATCATAAATATTCCAAAAGAAGTCTTCGTCCATTTTTATCCCGTTTGGACTCTGTTTGATATTGGTTTTCTGCGAAACAAAAAACATGCAACAGACAGGAACTGGCACTGGGCACTGGATCAATATGTTAGTCCCAAAAATAGTATAAAAAGTTGCCAAAAGTATATGAAAGTTGAATAATATTGGCATGGAACAATCAAAAATTATAGATACGACGGAGACGTCTCAAACTACTAGAAGTCAGTGATGCTACGATGTCCAAGTACTTCACCATGATATTGGATGGGACTGCCCGTACCTCGTTGAAGGGGATGCCGCCTAATTCCATCTGTTCGTGGGCAGAGTTAAAAGCACGGTTCATTCAGAACTTCAAAGATACATGCAAGGAGCCCATGTCAATTGTGGATTTGACTAATTGCAAGCAAGATGAGGGTGAGTCCACGGCCCATTGGGTGCGCCGGGTCGAAGCCATAATACATTCGTCTGATAAGATGGATGCCGGCTCTGCAGTCTTAATTTTGGAGAAAAGTTGCCGTTTTGTGCCTCTGAAGATGAAGCTGGGGCGGCTCAAGCGTGGTTGTAATGACATGGGCCAGCTGATGGCGGCTCTGGTCAAACACGCCAATTCTGATATTACCAAGGATCCCGAGTCTAATGATGAGAAGATAGGGAAGGGAAAGAAGAACGGCAATGCAAAGGGTCCTCAGCATAACCTGGCAAACCAAGGAGGTAATAATAAACGTAAGGCTGATGGTAGCTTGGAGTTTGTGGCTAACACCAATGCGCAGGGCAACAATCAATGACGTAAGGGGAGACCACCTCCTCGGTCTGTCGTGTCAAGCCCCACACTTGAGCAGTTACTGAATGAGCCCTGTCCAAGGCACGACCCTCCATAGAAGTCGGCCACTCACCTATGGAAGGACTGTACGATCATGAAGGCTTTCAATAATTCCAACATGTTCGATGGAAATCATGGGCAGGGCGGCGGCTTAGGTGGCGGCGGCTTTCATGGCCCGGGTGCCGGTTCAAATTCCAATTTTCAAAACTCTCAGGGTAATCAAGGTGGTTATAATCAGCAATCTAGCCACGGAGGTCAGCAGCATCAGCAGGGTGGATATCATAGTAATCCAAAGCAGCTGAATAGTGGACAATATCATGTGTTTACCACCAGTTTGTGCAAACGGGACCAGAAGCTTCATAAAAAGGGTTGTGAACGCTGTTGAGCCGACAGTTCCTCGTTATTTGAGATGGTCTGAGCAGCCTATTCTAGGAAGTAGGAAGATCACCCTCCCCGGGTTGACAATTCGGGTCACTTGGCTGGTGGTGGCACCTCAGGTTGGTGAATACAAGTTCACTAAGGTGCTCATGGACGGAGGCAGTATCATCAATATCCTCTATTATGAGACTTTTCATTGCATGGGATTGACTGATAAAAACCTTAAGACTCCCAACACTGTTTTCCATGGAGTGGTCCCTGGTAAGTCAGCATACCCGGTGGGTAAGATGTTGGAAATATGCCCTAGAGGCAATAATAAATTAGTTATTATTATATTTCCTTGTTCATGATAATCGTTTATTATCCATGCTATAATTGTATTGATAGGAAACTCAGATACATGTGTGGATACATAGACAACACCATGTCCCTAGTAAGCCTTTGATTGACTAGCTCGTTGATCAATAGATGGTTACGGTTTCCTGACCATGGACATTGGATGTCATTGATAACGGGATCACATCATTAGGAGAATGATGTGATGGACAAGACCCAATCCTAAGCCTAGCACAAGGATCGTGTAGTTCGTATGCTAAAGCTTTTCTAATGTCAAGTATCATTTCCTTAGACCATGAGATGGTGCAACTCCCGGATACCGTAGGAATGCTTTGGGTGTACCAAACGTCACAACGTAACTGGGTGGCTATAAAGGTGCACTACAGGTATCTCCGAAAGTGTTTGTTGGGTTGGCACGAATCGAGACTGGGATTTGTCACTCCGTGTGACGGAGAGGTATCTCTGGGCCCACTCGGTAGGACATCATCATAATGTGCACAATGTGATCAAAGAGTTGATCGCGGGATGATGTGTTACGGAACGAGTAAAGAGACTTGCCGGTAACGAGATTGAACAAGGTATCGGCATACCGACGATCGAATCTCGGGCAAGTATAATACCGCTAGACAAAGGGAATTGTATACGGGATCGATTGAGTCCTTGACATCGTGGTTCATCCGATGAGATCATCGTGGAACATGTGGGAGCCAACATGGGTATCCAGATCCCGCTGTTGGTTATTGACCGGAGAACGTCTTGGTCATGTCTACATGTCTCCCGAACCCGTAGGGTCTACACACTTATGGTTCGATGACGCTAGGGTTATAAAGGAAGTTTGTATGTGGTTACCGAATGGTGTTTGGAGTGCCGGATGAGATCCCGGACATCACGAGGAGTTCCGGAATGGTCCGGAGGTAAAGATTTATGTATGGAAAGTTGTTGTTCGGGTTCCGGAAAAAGTTCAGGTTTTTTTGGTATTGTACCAGGAAGCTTCCAGAAGGTTCCGGAGGATTCCAGAGGGTTCCGGAGGTCCGGAAATTGTTCCACCACGTCCAATACAGTAGCATGGGCTGTAGGGGGCGCCCTAGCCTTAATGGGCTAGGGGCACCAGCCCCCCCAAGGCCCATGCACATGGGAAGGGGAAAACCCTAAGTGGGAGGGCCTCCACTTGACTTGGGAGGCACTCCTCCCCCCCTTGGCCGCCGCCCCCTCCTCAGATTGGATCTGAGGGGGCCGGCCCCCCTCTCCCTTGCCCCTATATATATGTGGGGGGTGGGAGGGCAGCCGCACCACATGTTCTGGCGCAGCCCTCCCCCTCTCCCAAGTACGTCTCCTCTCCCGCGGTGCTTGGCGAAGCCCTACTGGATCACCACGCTCCTCCATCACCACCACGCCATTGTGCTGCTGCTGGATGGAGTCTTCCTCAACCTCTCCCTCTCTCCTTGCTGGATCAAGGCGTGGGAGACGTCACCGGGCTGTACGTGTGTTGAACGCGGAGGTGCCGTCCGTTCGGCACTAGGATCTCCGGTGATTTGGATCACGACGAGTACGACTCCTTCAACCCCGTTCTCTTGAACGCTTCCGCTTAGCGATCTACAAGGGTATGTAGATGCACTCTCCTTCCCCTCGTTGCTGGTTTCTCCTTAGATAGATCTTGGTGACACGTAGGAAAATTTTGAATTTCTGCTACGTTCCCCAACATAATATTGAACTGGAAGTGGCCTTTGGAGATGAGCATGACCCTAGGGCTGAGAAGTTAACTTTTGAGGTGGTCAAAATCAAGAGCCCGTATCATGCCCTGTTTGGACGGCCGTCTTATGCCAAGTTCATGGCACGACCGTGTTATGTTTATTTGCAGCTCAAGATGCCGGGTCATAAGGGCACCATCACAGTGCATGGGAATCGGAAGGTAGCCTTGGAATGTGAGGAAGGCGATGTTGCCTACGCTGAATTTGTTTGTGCAACAGAGGAGTTGAAGTTCTACAAGGACAATGTTGACCCGGCAGACGTCTTTGAAGAAGCCAACCACATAGCATGAGTCGGTAATGAAGTTTAAGTCGGCCGATGACACTAAGCTTGTTGATTTTGTTCCAAGCGACTCATCTAAGCAGTTCAGTATCAGTGCCAATCTGGATCCCAAATAGGAAAGCGTGCTCATCGAGTTCATCTGTGAGCACCGAGACATCTTTGCATGGAAACCTTCTGACATGTCGGGTGTACTGAGAGACTCACTGAGCACACTCTCAATATTGATCCAAAATTTAAGACTATCAAGCAGTTTCTTCGGAGGTTCAATGAAGAGAGGCGTAAGGCCATTGGTGAGGAAGTGGCCTGGCTCTTGGCGGCCGGATTCATTATTGAAGTTTCCCATCCAGAGTGGTTGGCTAACCCGATGCTGGTGCTTAAGAAGAACGGAACCTGGCGTATGTGTATGGACTACACGGACTTAAACAAGGCTTGTCCAACTAACCCCTTTGCTCTCCCACGTATTGATCAGATCATTGATTCTATGGCGGGTTGTGAGTGTTTGAGCTTTTTGGATGCTTATTCTGGTTATCATCAGATCAAGATGGCAATTAAGGACCAGGATAAGACGATGTTCATTACTCCGTTTGGAGCCTTCTGCTATGTGTCTATGCCTTTTGGGCTTAAGAGTGCCCAGGCGGCTTACCAGCGATGTGTGCAGAACTGTCTTCATAATCAGATTGGGCGCAATGTTCATGCTTATGTGGACGACATTGTGGTGAAGTCCAGAGAGAAGGAGACCTTGATAGATGATCTGAAGGAGACCTTTGATAACCTCTGGGTCTACCAGATGATGCTTAACCCGGCCAAGTGTGTTTTTGGTGTGCCTGCAAGCAAGCTTTTGGGTTTTCTAGTTTCTAATAGAGGCATTGAGGCTAACCCGGAGAAGATCAAGGCAATCACTTCTTTGGCTAAACCGGCGTGTGTCAATGATGTTCAGCATCTGGCGGGTCATATTGCTGCTTTAAGCCGGTTCATAAGCCAGTTAGGTGAGAAGGCCATACCGCTATATCAGATGATGAAAAAGACAGACGACTTCATCTGGAGTGATGCTACTAATGCTGCCTTTGAAGATTTGAAGAGACAGCTAGCTGAGCCACCGGTCCTTGCTGCTCCCATTAATAAGGAGACATTATTGTTATATGTGGCTGCTAATACACGTGCTGTCAGTGTGGCCATGGTGGTGGAGCGCAAGGAGGCTGGCAAGGAACATCCGGTTCAATGGTCGGTTTACTACATCAGTGAGGTACTTATTGAGTCCAAGCAACGGTATCCACATTGGAGAAGCTCGTTTCTGGGGTGTTTATGGCAAGCCGGAAGCTTAAGCAATATTTTCTGGGTCATCCCATCACTGTGGTCAGTTCTGCTCCTTTAGGAGATATCATCCCAAACAGAGAGGCCATAGGGTGAGTCACCAAGTGGGCCATTGAACTTGGCCTCATGGCTTAAAGTATGTGCCACGCACTGCTATCAAATCTCAAGCACTGATTGATTTTATCAACGATTGGACAGAGTTGCAGATGCCTGAAGAGAAGCCAGACAACACATATTGGACTATTCACTTTGATGGGTCCAGGAAATTGGAGGGCTCGGGGGCTGGAGTTGTTTTAGCTTCCCCTTGAGGTGACAAATTTGTTATGTGATACGGTTGATGTTTCCATGTACTAACAATGCAGCTGAGTATGAGGCCTTGCTCCATGGTCTTTGGATGGCTAAGGAGATGAGCTTAAGCCGGGTAAGATGCTTTGGCGACTCAGATTTGGTGGCTCGACAAGTATCAGGCAAGTGGGATTCCAAGGATCCTCTCATGGCGGCTTATTGCTGTGAAGTTGATGCCATTGCTGGACATTTCAAGGGTTACCAAGTGGAACACATTAACCACAGAAAGAACGAGGCGGCTGATGCCTTAAGCCGGCTGGGGTCTCAGCTTAAGCCGATGCTGCCTAATACTTTCTTGGATATTCTGCATAACCCTTCTGTCAAATTGCCTACAGAGGAAGACTTGGCTGTTCCTGACCTGGAAGCATAGTTGGTGGTGGCTCTTCACATCACCCAGATTGGACAGTGCCATACTTGGCTTATATGACCGGCAGCGAGTTGCCTGAGGATGAAACCTTGGCCAGGCAGATAACCCGACAATCTAAGTCAATGACAATTGCCACTGGTGAGTTGCATCATCGTTGTGTCACTGGTGCGTTTAAGCGTTGTGTTTCTCCTGAGGAAGGTCAACAAAATTCTTCGTGAGATTCATGAAAGAGATTGTGGCCATCATGCTGGGTCAAAGTGTAACATCCCAAAATTCTAAATTTTGGAATGTTATATTATATAGATAGTTTTGATTGCTTGTGTGATGTGCTGTGTGAAGTTGAGTGAATTTTGAAACTTTTTGAAAGTTAAATAAGAGGGAATAAAAGGACTTTCCCAAACTTTCATTTTTGCATTTATGATCTCCATGGATTCAAATTCTTTTCATCACAAAACTCTAGAGAGAAGATGACATGACTTTTTCCATTTAAATAAATGAAAAGGGTTTTGAAAAAGATTTGAATTCCATTTGGAACTTTTTTTAAATCAGAGACTTTAAGCAACTCAATGATTTTCATGAGAGAAGATAAAATGACTTCTTCAAAACATATGAAATATGAGTTGGGAGTTTAAAAGAAATCCAATTTGAAGTCCCTTTGAAAATTATTTTCAATTTGGACTTATTTGGGTTTTATTCAAATTATTTTTCTCCAAAAATAAAATATATGGAACTTAGGGTAAAATGATTCCCTACAATAGAAAATTGGAGAAAAAATTAATTTGAAATTATTTTCGTATTTTTAAAATGATTTTTATTTGATTTTATTAGAGCAGTAGCATTGTTTGATTTATTTGATTTTTTGTAGATTTTAATTGACGCCAGAAAAATGTTCAAGTCGTAGAAAATCTTTTTAATTTTTTTTGATATATTATATGCCTATAGTATATTTTCATTTTATTGGTTTATTTTATTTTTAGTTGCCTGTAAAAATAATGTTTTAAAAAATCTTCCTCGGACCGACCGGGCCGGCCCAGCCGACCCACGCCGCTCGCCGCTCGTCCCCGAGCTCCCGCTCGGGAGTGCGCCGCCCGTATGCCGCCGTTGTCGACGTGCCCGAGGCGGACACGCCTCCCCACGCCCCCTCGCGCACGCCAAGCCACCACCTCACCTCCCCTTATAAGCCCGGCCACCCCATCCCTGTCTCCACTCTCCTCTCTCGCCGCCACCCACGCATCTTGCCGCCACCGGCCGCCGCACATCTGCTCGCCATCGCCGCACTTCTGCACGCTCCGCTCGCCGCCACAGCTAGCTGCGCGCCGCGCTGCACGCCGGAGCCGCCCACGCCTTGCCCCGCCATTGAGAACGAAGCCGCCACCGTTGTTCGTCTCGCCGCCGCCGTCGCCGGAGAACCGCCACCGCCGTAAACCCTAACACCGATCTGCCACCAGTTTTAACGAAAAAACCGCCTCCGACCGAACCGATCCAGATCGGTTTATTTTAAATAAACCGCTACGTTTTTTTTAGTGAACGTTATCTATTTAGGTAGTCTCAGCGAATATTTTCGTTCGTTAGGTTTTTGTAACGAACATTCATTATTTAGACTTTTCTTTTTCTGTTTATTTATGTCAGGGACCTATCCGTGAATATAATTATTCACATATTAGCCCCTAGTTTTTAAACGACCACAACTTGCAAACCGTTTGTCCAAATCCAATGAAACTAACGCCTACTTTTTTATTATGATCCCCTCTATCCAGATAATCAACTTAAACATGTTTTTGAAAGTTTTAAATTTTGTATTCAAACAGTTTAGTATTTGAACTTCGTTTGATCGTAACTTGAGTTTTATAACTCCGATTTAGTTGATTCTTTTTGCAAATCAAAACTCTTGACCTAAAATTTCTGATAAGTCCAAATCCACTTAATTTTGGTACTGTTAGAAATTGTTTTTTGTTGCAAGAGTTATTTTCTTGGTTTCGAAGTTTTCCGAATTGCTTTCTTCGTCCTTTTCGATCTTTGGAGTGATTGCTTATGTCTGATTACTATTGCTTTCTTACGATAGATTGAACAGAGTGAGACGAATAGAACTATCAGGAGTTGAGCGCAAAGGTTCTTCATCAACAGTACAGGAAAGTTCACACTTTGATCATATCCCTTTCATACCCAGTTTTTATGCATTAGTTTCACACTCAAACATTGCATGGTTAGGAATTGATAACATGTGGGTATTGGGAAGTAGTTGATGAGGTAGGAACCTATTGTCCTTCATTCAAACCTTGGGAGTTATTTCTACGTTATGCTTATACTACTATGCTATGCTCGTAGACGTGGTTTGGTTTGAGTGATTCATGACAGATGTGAGAGTTATTGTTAATGGTTAACTTAAGGTGGCTACTTTAATACACATCTGGGTGGATTGGTTGGGCACCCCGGAGCACCCAGTGGTTTGCCCGGGCACCTGGAGAACCCAGTGCTTGCCCAAGGGAGTCCCGGAGGACCCGTGCGATTACCCTATGGAATGCCACCCAGTCTCAAAGGGATCATAAGATTATTCATGCTAGAAACTTCCGTGTGCGAGAAGGTAGACTAGCAGTTGTAGGGGGTGTAGGTGGTAATGTCTACCCAGAGTAAAGAGTTAATTCTTCTGAAAGACTGTGTCTCGGTCATCCGTTTGTCAAACACCTTGTAGTGTGAGAAATCCAACGGAGGTGATCGAGTCTTGTGGGGAAAGTGCGCAAACCTCTGTAGAGTGTACAAACTAATCATGGTTAGCCGTGTTCCCAGTTATGGACATCTTGAGTATGATCTCATCATGTTACTTAAATAATTTTTTGGGTTGATGATTATTAATTTGGGATTGAGTTGGAGGAACCTTCTCAATTTTTTTCAACAAACTTTGTAGTTAAATAAAATTTGTTCCTTTGATGTAGGGAAAAATTGGCTTTATGCAAAAAAAATAAACTTAGAGCTTTCCACCAGCCAAATATGCATGTAGTGATAGCTATTTATTCATCATTCATCCTTTGGTGTGAATTTTGCCAGTACATTTAATGTACTGACCTATATGGCTGCAATGTCTCATGTTGTAGGACTTCCTACGACGAGTAAGTGATACGTTAGGGTTACGATTTCTACACTCAACTTTGTCGTTGGTGTTGATGGGAATCCACAATCTTGTTGTTACTCCTGCTTTATGGATTGAGGTAATAGTATTTATGTTACTTTATACATGTGATTTACCTCTGTTATAAATCCTAGAGTACTGTGTGTGTCAGCATACCGATCCAGGAATGACACTTAAGCACAGAGACTTCGATCCATTTGGGTCGGGTCGCTACAAGATGGTATCAGAGCACATGTTGACTGTAGGACGTGACCCTAGAGACTGGCAAGCCCCTAGGAAAGATTTTCTCTACTACTTTATTTTCAAAAGGATCTCTTACCTCTCTTCTCTTCTGAGCTTATTCAAATATTCCCTTTTAGTTAGACTATACCCTTCCCCTGTTGACCAGATGAAGATTTCGGCTAATGAGACCACTCCAAGAAGTACAAGATATCGGACAACTAAGACCACTTCCGAATAAAGAGGATTTTACCGCGCATTATAATAATGGAAACTACAACGGTTGAAGACTCTGAAGACTAGGAGAATTTGAAGGTTCTGAAGAATTTCCAGATTAGTATGACCTAGGAAGGCACCCCTTATGGAACTTGGCAGACCGAGGAAGCTGTCAACACCCGAGATCAAGGTGAATCGGAGAAAGGCCAGAACATGGAGCATTAGGACTCAAAGTTTTTGTCAAGAAAACCCTAAGACAGGAGATATCAATTATGGAATGATAGCTCATGGCAAAGACATAGTCATAAACATGGATATCCATGATGCTATCGCTCGCTTATGCTATTGTCACCGTGATGAGTTAAGCATGCATTTTTTCGGAAGGATTGGATGGTAGAAGGCTGATGGAGCATCTGTCAGCAAAGGATGCAGTTTTAACCTTAGCTGGTGCATCACCAGGATCTGGAGTATTACATGAAGAATTTTAGGGGGGCCTTTAAGAAGTCATATTTGACAAGGAGGCAATTCGTGAAGCATTCAGGAACCAGAAATAGAAAGTAGCCAAGCTGGAGGAGGTAAACCTTGAGATACCGGAGATCTGTCAGGAACTGAAGGACAGTAGGACCATGGCTCATGCCAAGGGTGTTGAAACCCAGAAGTTTGGAACGCAACTTCGGAAATATTAAAGGACGTCAAAAGAGACTTCACGTCAACAGAGATGATCTGGCAAAAGAACTTGAGAAGGACAAACACGATAGGAAGAAGCCATCAGAGACATGATCAAGACCTGAAGAGTTTGATGAGTTTGAAGATTTATTGACCATTAGAAGACCAAACCCCTGTTTTATACTTACGTTAGATGCGACGATTGTGAGCTGTCATTTGTTTGATGTTTTTCCGGCAACCACAAATAAAATATGCCTTTTAAAAACTATTGTTTGTATTGTGTGTATCCCTCTCTATCTCTCTTATCTCACCCCAAAACCCTTGGAACCAATAGAGGATGAATGGAGATGAACTCATATTTTCTGGACCAATGAGTCAATTGGAGACGGACCGATGGATTCAGAACATGGAGGATCACATGAAGAATAGCCCTGTAGCCAGAAAGGATATGGCCCAGCATGCTCTACAGTGCTTTGAAATAGGTGCTGCTACTTGGTGGAGGATGTACCAAACCATCAATGGATGGAAAGGAGTAACCACTTGGGAAGAATTTAAGTTAACTCTGCTAAAGTCTCGGCTAGTGTCCCAGAAGATGAAGCCTTTTGGAAATGATATGAAGAAATCTTGTGCATGCAAGCTCTGTGGAGAAATAGGACCCAACCATAAAGAACACAAGGATGAATGCCCTCATTGTGAAGAAAGTCACCCAGCCGAAGAATGCCCAACTAGGAAGATTACTTGTTTCTTGTGTGAAGGGACTACCCACTACCCTGCTCAGTGTCACATTTACCCCATGGTACAAAGAACCATCCAGCAAAAGAAAGAAGCAATGGAAGGAGCCCTCATGGAAATTTTAGAAGAACTGGTGATGAAGGAAGATGTCGAGGACACACACAAAGGAAACAAAATTAAAGCCTGCACCAAGTTATGCTATTCATGTGGAGAAGAAGGACACATCTCCAAAAATTGTTTGAATGGGGATCTAGTAGAATTCCCGACAGAGGAAGTAGAGTATGACCCACAGGAAATAGAAGCCCTGATTGGAATGGAAAAATCCAGGAAGAGAAGTAGATTGGATACCAGGAAGGACCTGAGTCATATCACCTGCTTCAGGTGCAAGGAGTCAGGGCACTACTTCAGCAGTTTCCCAAAAAGGAAGCCGAGGACCCAAGGAGGCTATGCAATCATGAGGAAACCTCGAGACTTGTTATAAGTAATATGTTTCTTCTATAATGAATGATGTCTACTACACAACCTTCTTCTTGTAGATGTTGTTGGGCCTCCAAGTGCAGAGGTTTGTAGGACAGTAGCAAATTTCCCTCAAGTGGATGACCTAAGATTTATAAATCCGTGGGAGGCGTAGGATGAAGATGGTCTCTCTCAAACAACCCTGCAACCAAATAACAAAGAGCCTCTTGTGTCCCCAACACACCGAATACAATGGTAAATTGTATAGGTGCACTGGTTCGGCGAAGATATGGTGATACAAGTGCAGTATGGATGGTAGATATAGGTTTTTGTAATCTGAAAATATAAAAACAACAAGGTAACTAATGATAAAAGTGAGCACAAACGGTATTGCAATGCTTCAAAACAAGACCTAGGGTTCATACTTTCACTAGTGCAAGTTCTCTCAACAATAATAACATAACTGGATCATATAACTATCCCTCAACATGCAACAAAGAGTCACTCCAAAGTCACTAATAGCGGAGAACAAACGAAGAGATTATTGTAGGGTACGAAACCACCTCAAAGTTATCCTTTCTGATCGATCTATTCAAGAGTTCGTAGTAAAATAACATGAAGCTATTCTTTCCGTTCAATCTATCATAGAGTTCGTACTAGAATAACACCTTAAGACACAAATCAACCAAAACCCTAATGTCACCTAGATACTCCAATGTCACCTCAAGTATCCGTGGGCATGATTATACGATATGCATCACACAATCTCATATTCATCTATCCAACCAACACAAAGTACTTTAAAGAGTGCCCCCAAAGTTTCTACCGAAGAGTCAAGACGAAAACGTGTGCCAACCCCTATGCATAAGTTCATTGAACCCGCAAGTTAATCACCAAAACATACATCAAGTAGATCACGTGAATATCCCATTGTCACCACAGATAAGAACGGCAAGACATACATCAAGTGTTCTCAAATCCTTAAAGACTCAATCCGACAAGATAACTTCAAAGGGAAAACTCAATCCATTACAAGAGAGTAGAGTGGGAGAAACATCATAAGATCCAACTATAATAACAAAGCTCGCAATACATCAAGATCGTATCACCTCAAGAACATGAGAGAGAGAGAGAGATCAAACACATAGCTATTGGTACATACCCTCTGCCCTGAGGGCGAACTACTCCCTCCTCGTCATGGAGAGCGCCGAGATGATGAAGATGGCCACCGGTGATGGATTCCCCCTCCGGCAGGGTGCCAAAACGGGCTCCCAAGAGGTTTTTGGTGGCTACAAAGGCTTGTGGCGGTGGAACTCCCGATCTAGGTTATTTTCTGGAGGTTTCAGTATTTATAGGAATTTTTGGCGTAGGTTTCACATCGGGGGGTTTCCGGGCTGTCCACGAGGTAGGGGGTGCGCCCAGTGGGCAACCCGGGACTCTCCTGGCCCAACTCTTTCACTCCAGGGGCTTCTTTTGGTCCACAAAAAATTGTCAAAAATTGGAATGTCAATTGGACTCCGTTTGGTATTACTTTTCTGTAAAACTCAAAAAAAGAAAAAAAAACAGAAACTGGCACTGGCTCTAGGTTAATAGGTTAGTCCCAAAAATGATATAAAAGTGTAGAGTAAAGCCCATAAACATCCAAAATGGGTAATATAATAGCATGGAACAATCAAAAATTATAGATACGTTGGAGACGTATCAATGAAGCAGGGCACTTTGCAAGAAATTGTCCCAAGGAGAAGGAGTCTTTTGCTAAATAGTTGAGTTAGCAACAAAAATGTAGTAGTAGTAGTGGGAGCAATTCTTTTACATTGAGGTGTTGAGTTGAGGCATGTAATGGAAATGCAGGAGATTGTAATAATTTGAGAATAAATAAAGTTGGCATCGTTGGTACTGATTTGGATTTTATGAGTTGTTTCTCTATGAAGAAAGATTTTGACCATTTTCGAGGATATGAGAAATATGGTCTATGGAAAAATTGGAGTATTTTAAGGGTGGTAGTACCCTCTAAGGACCTTTGACCCCTGGAAAAGAAAATGATATTCCATGAAGTGGACTACGGACGAAATAAGTACGAGTTTTATCTCGATATGTGGGATACCCCAAGAGTATGGAGAGATGTAGTACTATTGGGATATGAAGGGGGTATAATGTTGGAAATATGGAGCAATTGTAACTCTATGATGAGTCTGAGTACTCACGTCTTCATTTGGTACAAATAGAAGGAAGGGAGACAGTACAATTGGATGGATTTAAAAATGCTAGGAAATTGGATGTTGGAATAATGACCGGTTGTCCCGAGGATGATTTCAAGGTTTGCACGTGATGAGATGGTCCATAACCCACAGGCCCCGGGACCTACCAAGAATGCAAGCACACTCTTGCTGAAGGAAAACCCCTGGAAGAGGAGATATGACTTTATTAACCGACGAATTTATAGGATTACGCAGAACCTGAGAGTTGTGAAGGAACGGTAGTTGTTTGTTTGGCTTGCAGAATCAATGGATTTATACAAACTTGTTTCGTTGACAAGAGAAATTGTACAATGCTTGTGAGGATGACCGAGTGTTAGAATGCGAGATTCGCTAAACTATATACAAGGTAATGATTTGGGTGAGGGATGGATTGATCACCATACCGACTTCCTCTTATTATTCATCTTGTTATACGGGATGGTAAATCTGAGTGACTTACCTATAGTAGAGCAACGACGATCAAAACCTTGTTTGAACCTTAGAATGGTATGACAGTTTTCCCTATTACAAGGCAGCTGTTGCCAAACATAGGATATACGGTGAGGTTCAACCCAGACCCATTTCTTGCAGGAGAAACCATAAATTTTTGACCACCATGAGATATCGATAGTTGTTTAGTATTGGCGCCATACCCATCAGCCAAGAAGATCCGGTCTCGAAAGAGCCTTATCATGATAAAAGGACAGAAGATTTGAGGAAAAGGTTATGCCACTACCGGAAGAGCCCAGAGAAGGAATATTTTTTCCGACAATTTGAGAAGACCAACACTGGCAACAATAAGGATGGAGTATATGAGTACTGGTGGAACCGTATCAATGCTTCTAAGGGTGGTAGCACCCCAGACCCCCTATGACGATCGATGGATTTTTGAGAAGTCCCCGAACCTAACCTATTTCTTGCTAGCCTCTCCGAATCACGAGGACGAGATTCATTTTAAGGGTGGTAGGTTTGTAACATCCCAAAATTCTAAATTTTGGAATGTTATATTAAATAGATAGTTTTGATTGCTTGTCTGATGTGTTGTGTGAAGTTGAGTGAATTTCGAAACTTTTTGAAAGTTAAATGAGAGGGAATAAAAGGACTTTCCCAAACTTTCATTTTTGCATTTATGATCTCCATGAATTCAAATTCTTTTCATCACAAAACTCTAGAGAGAAGATGACATGACTTCTTCCATTTAAATAAATGAAAAGGGTTTTGAAAAATATTTGAATTCCATTTGGAACTTTTTTTAAAATCAGAGACTTTAAACAACTCAATGATTTTCATGAGAGAAGATAAAATGACTTCTTCAAAACATATGAAATATGAGTTGGGAGTTTAAAAGAAATCCAATTTAAAGTCCCTTTGAAAATTATTTTCAATTTCGACTTATTTGGGTTTTATTCAAATTATTTTTCTCGAAAAATAAAATATATGTAAATTAGGGTAAAATGATTCCCTACAATATATTTGAAATATATTGGAGAAAATATAAATTTGAAATTATTTTGGTATTTTTAAAATGATTTTTATTTGATTTTATTAGAGCAGTAGCACTGTTTGAGTTATTTGAATTTTTCTAGATTTTATTTGACTCTAGAAAAATGTTCAAGTCGTAGAAAATTTTTTTCTCAAAATTTTGATATATTATATGCCTATAGTATATTTTCATTTTATTGGTTTATTTTATTTTTGGTTGTCGGTAAAAATGATGTTTTAAAAAAAATCTTCCTCGGACCGACCGGGCCGGCCCAGCTTGCCAGGCCACGGCCCAGCTGGCTCACGCCGCTCGCCGCTCGTCCTCGAGCACCCGCTCGAGAGTCTGCCACCCGTACACCGCCGCCATCGACGTGCCCGAGGCAAACACGCCTCCCCACGCCCCCTCGCGCACGCCAAGCCACGGCCCCGCCTCCTCTTATAAGCCCAACCACCCCGGCCCTTTCTCCCCTCTCCTCTCTCGCCGCCTCCCACACATCTCGCCGCCGCTGACCGCCGCACTTCTCGCCGCCGACGCACTTCTGCACGCTCCGCTCGCCGCGCAGCTAGCTGCGCGTAGGAGCCGCCCACGCCTTGCCCCGCCACCGAGGATAAAGCCGCCACCGTCGTTCGTCTCGCCGCCACCATCGCCAGAGAACCGCCGGAACCGCCGCCGCCGCGGTAAACACTAACCCCGATCTGCTGCCGGTTTTAACGAAAAAACCACCTCCGACCGGACCGATCAAGATCGGTTTATTTTAAATAAACCGTTACGTTTTTATTCAGCAAACTTTTCTGTTTAGGTAGTCTCAGCGAATGTTTTTTGTTCGTTAGGTTTTCGTAACGAACGTTCATTATTTAGTCTTTTCTTTTTCTGTGTATTTACGTCAGGGACCTATCCATGAATATAATTATTCACAGATTAGCCCCTGGTTTTCAAACGACCACAACTTTCAAACCGTTTGTCCAAATCCAATGAAACTAATGCCTACTTTTTTGTTATGATCCCCTCTATCCAGATAATCAACTTAAACATGTTTTTGAAAGTTTTAAAATTTGAATTAAAAAAGTTTAGTATTTGAACTTCGTTTGATCGTAACTTGAGTTTTATAACTCTCATTTAGTTGATTCTTTTTGCAAATCGAAACTCTTTACCTAAAAATTCTGATAAGGCAAAATTCACTTAATTTTGGTACTTTTAGAAATTGTTTTCTGTTGCAGGAGTTATTTGCTTGGTTTCGAAGTTTTTCGAATTGCTTTCTTCGTCCTTTCCGATCTTTGGAGTGATTGCTTATGTGTGATTGCTATTGCTTTCTTACGATAGATTGAACGGACTGAGACGAATAGAACTATCAGGAGTTGAGTCCGAAGGTTCTTCATCAACAGTACACGCAAGTTCACACTTTGATCATATCCCTTTCATACCCAGTTTTTATGCATTAGTTTCACCCTCAAACATTGCATGGTTAGGAATTGATAAGATGTGGGTATTGGGAAGTAGTTGATGAGGTAGGAACCTATTGTCCTGCATTCAAACCTTGGGAGTTACTTCTACGTTATGCTTATACTGCTATGCTATGCTCGTAGACGTGGTTTGGTTTGAGTGATTCATGACAGATGTGAGAGTTATTATTAATGGTAACTTAAGGTGGCTACTTTAATACACATCTGGGTGGATTGGTTGGGGCACCCTGGAACACCCAGTGGTTTTCCCGGGCACCTGGAGAACCCAGTGCTTGCCCAAGGGAATCCCAGAGGACCTGTGCAATTACTCTATGGAATTCCACCTAGGCTCAAAGGGATTGTCGTGGAATTAACATGTCAGATGTCCTCATGAAAGGACTTAGTCACGGAGCCATCGCTACGGGTTAGCTTGAAGGGGTTAAACCGGACAAGGGACACAGGAGTTTTTATACTAGTTCGGCCCCTTCGGTGAAGGTAAAAGCCTACGTCTAGTTGTGATGGGATTGATTGGGTTTCGATGATCAGGGAGAGAATACGCTTTGCCTGAGTCTCGAGTTGTTGCCCGTCGTTCCTAAACCACCGCCGGGTCGTCCCTTTATATACACAGGTTAACGCCCGGCCGGTCTACAGAGCCCCGAGGCCGACTCATACAAGTGTCCGGCTCGGTCTCTCCTTTCCTAACTTACAATACAAGTTACATAACCATGGCGGTTTGCCACTATGGGCCCTAATCCGCCTTTGGGCTTCGGGCCTCTAAGCTTCGTTAGTAAAGCGCCATCTTTGGGGTCTTCGTGGGCTTCAATGTAGTTGAAGGTGAACTGGCCCCTCCTGGGCGGTTTACATCCAGTACTTATATCCCCAACATTAGGCCCAGATTGATTTGAACCTGTTCATGTCAATCCTTAAAACTTCAAGAATTTCTGCGAGCATTGCCTTATATTTCTCGTAAACCGCCATGATATCTTCTCCTGCAAATTTTGTTGAACCGCCGTGGTGACGTCATCCTCTAGTCACAGCAACGGACCATCATGACATCATCTCCGTAAAAAATGATTAAAAAGATTCCTTCATTAATGATATCCTGAAAATCGAGGCATCAACCACGCCCACCTTGCCGCTTCAGGCTATTTGATTTTCGCGCCTGTCACTTATCTTCCTGCCTTGTTATAAATACAGCCGAAGGGTCCTTCCAGTTTCTCCCCTTTCTCCTCTTCTTCCTCCTCGCGACCCGAAGAGCCCCAGCGCCGCCGCCGCCGTCGACCTTCGAATCTGCACCGACCAAGGCCGCTGCATCATCCTGTTCGCACCAGAGTCCTTGCAACGCTCCTCTGCCGCTGAGTGGCTCTGGTAAGTCCATTTTCCTGTAACCCTAGATCTCCATTAGGGCTTCAAGTTCATCTGTGCTCGTCGCCGTTCTTCAGTTCTTCCGCGCCCTTCTCTTAGTCTTTTTCCTGAGATTATATATGTGCCTGATAGTTTTGATCTGCGGTTAGATCCATACTGTTAGTTTACAATACCATAGCATCTTGCCGCTCCTGAATAAACTCCGTCTGGATCTTCTTTGTTCCTCTTAGCGCCATTATAGGGTTTAGAGAAATTTTCTCTTTTTAACCACGGTAGATCCAAAATTATACTGTCATATTGTGAAACTTGTTTCTGTAAACACTTGGTACATTTTTCGGCTCTGGCTCTTCTGCTCAGGTGTGGTTTAACCTTCAATAGTCAATCCGCCATACACCATTAGCCCTCACTTAAACCGCCAACTGAACTTGAACGGCAATTTTCCGGTTTAACACGGAATAGTACACTTAAACCGTCAATTGTAAACCGGACTTTATTTTTCTTTTCACAGTTTTCCTTCCGAGATGATAAAACAATTCTCTGCTTGCAATTGGGTTCCGTCCCGGATCACGGAGACACAAATCAACGGATATGTCACCACTGGCACTTTAGCCTCAAAAAGGGTCCTTCGTTGGCGAGTCTCGGGTTCTGAATGCCCTCCTGAACCTCAAGATGGAGAAGTGATTGTATTCATGCAACACTTAGACTAGGGATTCAGCCCGCCCGGATCAAAAAAATTCCGGGATGTCCTTGCAAGCTTCCAAATCCATCCACAAGATATTGGACCAAACTCCGTGTCCAATATATGCAACTTTCAAGTGTTCTGCGAAGTTTACCTTAAAGAAGAACCATCTGTGGAGTTGTTCCGGGATTTTTTCCATTTGAACCGCCGTACGGAGTTCTCTGATGGTCCCAACATAGAACTTGGTGGGGTTTCAATTTAGAAGAGGAAAGAAGTTGATTTCCCTCATGCAAAACATCATAGCCATCCTAAAGATTGGAACCAAACTTGGTTTTATTGCCGGAACACTGTCCCTGATGGAGAAACCCCTTTGCTGGGTTACCGCCCTCACCGGCTTAGCAATGGTCACCCATCACCTTCACGCTTAACCGCCACAGAAAGGAAACTTCTGCGCCTCAACTCGCCAAGCTCCGGGCTCTCATGGCCAACGGTTTGACTGGCATTGATCTTGTCCGCTGCTGGGTTTCTTGGGGCATTCTGCCTTTAACCGCCGCCTTGGATTGATGCATGAATATACTGGCAACGTCAAAGATCCTCAACGATATCATGAAATAGTAATGACAGACCTTGCAGTTACTGAGTCTGTGAAGAAGATGCTTGACGAAACGATCTCTGCATGCAGCCAAACAGGGTTGCCACCTTTTTGCTTCTCCAATCAACCGCCAACGGTAAAGTTCAGCTTAATGCTTACTGATTCGCCTCTGCTTTAGTTACATGCTAACATTCCTTTGCCTTAATTTCACTGGCCAACAGCTCCTTCTGGAAACGGAATAAACCGTCCAGGGCTCCTCGTGCAAAGACCAGGGCACCAAGAAAAATGCCAAGAAGAAAACCGCCGAGTCTTCTGATCCGCCAGAAGATGATGAATCGGATGCAGAGGTAGAACTTGACTCACTTGGTTCCTTTTTCATACATCTTATTGATAATGATTATTCCCAGGATGACGCTGAGGCCAGCCGTGCAGACCATGTTGAGGTAATCACTCTTTCTTCCGATTCAGATCTTGTGCCGGTTCAAAGAGTTCGCCGTGTAGTTCGGAAAGTAAAACGCTCTCACCCCCTTGCTCATTTGGATCCAAAATTTTCTTTGAAGACACAACAAGCTGAAGAACGTCGCACAACCCGGCACAGTGGCCAGCAAATCACCTCGTCCAGTCTACCAGATACACCAACCCGGAAGCGTCGTCCAGAGGTGATTTGTTCTCCAGAAAAACTTTATCCTTTGAAGGGTTTCTTCCGATGCCCACTCAATCCGTCTGATCCGAATTACCAGGCATCTTCTAATTCGTCGGGCGGTTCATCAACGACTCAGCTGCCTCCCCTCAAGACTGTCGCTAGGTAAGCCTATTGCTTTTTGATTAATTTCTTCATCGTCGGTTTATCATACTCTAACTTTTGGTTTTTTAGTGCCAAGGCCCGATTAAGTAAGAAAGCTAAGACCAGCGGCCCTACTGACGATGTTAATCCGGAGAAGACCCCAAAAATGCTGGCGAAAATCCTGAGATTGCCATAGATGACTCCGCTCCGCAACACCCAGGCGCTGATGTTAACCCGCCGGAGGCTGATCCGGAGACACATGTTGATACATCCAATCCTCAGGCCACCCCTCCAAGTCCAATTGTTGATCGGCGGGATTCAACTACTGATCCGCCAAGCCCTGCTACCACACCGCCAAGCCTTGCTGCCAAACTGCCAAGCCCAGTTAAAGAAAATGTCAATCCATCAAGCCCAGCCAAAGATGATGATGTTGTTGTTACTGGCACTACGTATACCGCCTCGGGTAATCCAGTTATTTTGTCCAAACATTCCGCCAAGGATGAATTTGCTTTTATGAACAAGGGGAAGGGGAAGACCTACTTGTCAAGCTATGTTGATCTGTCTGCTCAGGATCTTCATTTCGGTTTCTTGAACTGCCTCTTCACAAGCCGGGATTATGAAGCCGGTTTGGTAAATCTGATGAAGGAACGCTATGAGGTAAACACTTTGATCTTTTATTCTGTACCTTCATTGTATTGTAGCTCCCAAGGGCCGGTTTGTCTTATAAAGTCAAACCGGGACTTGTATATTCCATACTGTACTTTGTTGATTTTCCTTGTGTATTTTTTGATCAAACACACATTAGCCCCCAAGTGCCAAGATTAAAACTTGTATTAATCCTTGGGACTTCAAACAATCAGTAGAAAAAAGTGATCCACATTAGCCCCCAAGTGCCAAGTGTATAACTGGTTATATGCTTGGGACTTTCAAAAAAGATATTGACATGCTCTTCTGACTGTTGCAGACTGAGATAAATCAACAAGTCTCTCAAATTGCTGATCTTCAAGAGAATCTTAAATCCCAACAAGCAGAAACCACCAAGGCCAAGGATGAGTTAAAAACTGTCTTAACCACCATGGAGCAACTCAAAGAGTGGTTCAAGTCTGAGCGTGCCAACTGGGACACCGAAAAGGCTGGATTGCTGAAGCGGGCGGAAGATGCCGAATCGGCTCTTAAACCGGTGGCAGAAGAGCTTACTAGATTGAAGCGCCAAGTTAATGCCATGACTTCTGCAATATTTGGTAAGTACCTTTTGCCAAGGCTTCATGAATGTCCACCTTTAAAATTTTACCGGTTTAACATGAAATCCTTAAACCGCTGTAGGTGGCCGCATTGCTCATCTGGGCTCTGATATGCGGATGAAGCTAAAGGCAACCTATACGCTGATTGAACAGCTGTATACCGGTGCCCAACGGGTTATCTGCGCATCCTCCTATGACAATTCAGCCCCAACACTGAGCAAGGACACTCTGGCCAGGTTATCCATGACGCCAGCACAAATAGAAGAGGTGAAACGATCCGCTGCCAGGGCTGGTGCTTTGTTAGCACTTACCCAACCCAAAGCATGGATAGCTGATCTAGATCCGGTTGACATTGCCAAGGGCTTTCCCAGTGAACAAGAAAACGGGGCAGAGTTTGATAACGATGCCCTCAAAAAAGTAACAAGGGAGATGCGTCCTCTGGCGAGTCAGTTGGCAGAAGAAGCTAACTTGACGGTTCACCGGTCCTTCTATGATGCCAACAACAAACGGATTGAGGCTGTAATTCCATAAGTGCAAAATCTTATTCCGCCAATTCGTAAGCACACTTACGCCCCTGACGTTGATCTGACTGAACTTATAAGTGAAGAGGCTATCTGTCAGGCCTTAACCCGAATTGACTGGACCACAACTGATTTCCAGCCACTGGATGGGGAGGAGGAGGCTGAACCGACGCCAGATAACCCATCCACTTCGCGTCAACATGGTGATGAGGATTGATCCGGCAATCTGGTTGACGCTTCAGAAACTGTTCTGTTGGAAGAAACAATTCCATATTTTGGGCCGTAAAGCGCCTTGTAATAGGTTAGCAAAAATACTTTGACATGCTGCCATCGTGCAGTGGGAGATACTTTATGTGATCCGCCATGATAATTTCAATGTTGGTTCATATATCATAATATAGTATGCAATCCCTATGTCTGCATAAAAAAGAATTGTCCTGGCGGTTTACCGCCGGACAGGTCATAATGCCCAAGATAAAGCCTGGCTAATAACCAAAGCAGAATAATTATGAAATAACTCATACCTGTGATATGAAATCACTTAGTTGGTTACCAACTTTTTTGTTGTAGTAAGGGTGGAAACCCAAATTTTGAACTGTTTAACCTCTCACCATGTAATGATGGCGTGTAAGGGGTCATACCGGGTTATAATGAACACCAGATGATCAAAACTGGCGACATGTAGTCAAAGCCAGGCCGGGTTAGGAAACACCAGTTTAACAATGAGGTCTGACAACGTGTAGTTGCAAACCAAGCCGGGTTAATAAACATCGGGTTAATATAATGACTGAAAAGTCGGGTCAAGAGATGCTGGTTTAACTCAAAACCTTAACAAAGAAGAGAACTTCAGAAAGCAAATAAAAACTTGTAATCGAGGCTTTTCAAGGGCTGCCAGGCCCAAATTCGAGGCTTTTCATGGGCTGCCAGGCCACTGAGTTGAACCATTTGACAAAGCCTTTTAAGATGGGCCCCAACTAACCAATCATCGTTTTAACTTTGACAAGTTTAGGGTCTCAATGAGAGTAACTGTCAAACTTTTGACGGGTCATGCCAGGATTACCTGGATAGGAGTGGCTTACTTGATGAAGGCAGGTTAACCCAGGGTTTTAGGTGAATACACCAGGCTTCTAAGCTGTGGGTCGATACCCAGCTACAAGGGTCCTTTCAAACTCCTCGATATTTGACACAAGGAGCCCCCAAGTAACTTTGTGAGCGGTCCTCGTGGGTGCCTATGTTTGAGATGTGCATAGCATCCAGACTCTCTTTGGCCCCTTGGGTGTGAAGCTCCCAAGCTGTATTATGGCATGATAGCCGGTTTAACAGGTAGTACTCCGCTTTATCAGCTGAAGCCCACATGCAACTCAAAGGATATTTGAGAAAAAACAGCAGAGGCCCTGCTTATAGCAAGGATGCTGGTTTATTACATTGATCATAATATATACATTGTCGAAATATGTACATAAGAAAAGCCTATGGCTCAAGTGTAGTAAGGCCAAAGGAGAGCTATGTTCCAAGGCCGCCGGGTCTCCTCCTCAGAACTGCGTGAGTCTTCTCGAACGTCAATGAGGTAGTACGATCCGTTGTGAAGATTTTTGCTGACCACAAAGGGTCCTTCCCAAGGTGGGGATAACTTGTGCATATCTGTCTGATCCTGGATGAGCCGGAGCACCAAGTCGCCTTCTTGAAAGGTTCTTGTCTTAACCCGGCGGTTGTGATAATGTAACGCCCCGAGACGGATGCTCTAGATGCCTTCTATTTATTTTAGTTGTTGCCATGTGTTTATTATGTTTGTTACACTATCATAATTGTTTTGCATATTTCATTCCTATATGTTCATGCCATGATCATGTTGAGTGCCTTGTCATATATTTGCTTCTTGCACCATGCTCATCTCACTTGTTATGTTGCATTGTTCCCTTGTCATTTTACATTTCATCATGCTCATCATGTGGGTTGCATTCTTCATGTTGTGTGTGCATCAGCCCTCGATATATCTCTCTCAAGCCATGCCCATGCATCAACACCTCCTTCCGTATTCCTTTCATTTTTGCTAGTGCCAATTTCTATCCTCCATAAATGTTCATTCTTTTCCTATAAATCCGGCTCATTGCCTACACCCTCTCTGCCAATTTTCAGCTCATATGAATATCTTTTGGTTGGGTTTAAAAATGGCTCAAGTTTGAATTTAATTCAAACTTGAATTATTTTTATATCTCTAAAAATGTCCAAATAATTTTATTCAAATTGTTCATAAATCCAGGATCTCAGATCTATTTCTGCCTCAGTCTACTTCCTTCCAGATGTCCCTGTGCATTTCTGCTCTTGTTATTCTGTCTGAAGAATTACAGAAAAGAAATGAGGGACAAAGGAAGAGCAGCCCAGTGAAGCCCACCTATCTTACCTGTTCACTGCAGCCCACAGCGCACTGCCAGCCCATCTCCACAGGAGCTTCGTCCTCCCACTGTAAGGCGCGCATTGAGAGCCTCCACGTCGACATCCGTGGTGATTTGACGGCCGGAGACTGCCCGAGAGCCCTATTTAGCACGTCCTGTGCCTTGCCCTAGACCTCCTCTTTCCATTCCCCTCCTCTCCTGCCTCGCTGCCACCCAGGTAAGCCTCTCCATGCCAAGCCATCGCCATGGCCGAGCTGAGCTTGAGCTCGAGCTCGGGTTGATCCGCCCGTCTCCGTGCAGCTTCTTCCATTAGGAGAACCAGTGCGTCGACCGCCGTCTTCCTCGCTTACGCACGCGTCCACGCAGGCCCGGAGCTCCGTCCATGTCGTCGTCGTCTTCCTCTTCATCGCCGCGGGACGCCAAGTTCCTCAACGTCTCTGCTTCCTAATCTCCGCGGAGCCGATCACCTCCGCAACCAGCGCCTCCGTGGTCGCGCTTTCGACCTCGACTTCTTGTCCCGAGCCCTCGGTGAGTAGCCGTTCCTCCCCATCTCTCCCTCTGGTTTGATTCGTCGCGGTAGCCGCCGATCCCATGGTGTCCGAGGCCATGTCCGTCATGTACGACCATGGCAACGAGCCCGAGCTCATGTTCTAGCCGTTGCTCGTTTCACCTATTGCATGCACCTCACACGCACTCCATCATGCTGCACAGGCGCACGCACTCAGCCGCCGCCCCTCTGTGTCGCCTCACCGCGCTTCGCCGTGGCCTGAGACGAGCTTCTTCTCGAGGCTCACACTCTGGACTCCTCCCGCAGCCCTCCGCACGCACCCGCACCTCCTTAGCCTATTCCGCATGCCCGTCGCGGCCTCTCAATCCCCGCCATAGCCACGGCTGCCCTCGCTGCCGCCGTCGTCGCAGCCGTCGTCTTCTCTGTCTAAACAGAGAAGCTCGACCCTCGGCTATCTCTTAGAAGGCCGCGCCCTTTCCTATCAATAGAAGCCATGGGAGCGCAGTGGTTCGCACCACGCTGCTCCAGCCAAGGGATCTGGGGTTCAAATCCCAGCTTCCCCTATTTTTTTCATTATCAAACTTCATTATCGTTTTAGTTCTGTTCTGATGATGCTCCTGCGCACACGTTGCCGTGCGTGCTTAGTCATGGCCACAGAGCAATCCGCCTGTTCGTTGTTATTCTGTTTTGATTCAGAGCAGTTCGGAAAGATGGCTCATCTATAACCAAACCCTTTGATTGTTGCCTATCCATCGTAGTTCAGCTGGTTAGCAATGCCTGTGCACCTCTAGGAGGTCCTGGGTTCAATTCCCAGGCACCCCAATTTTTGCCCCTGTTTCCTCTTATTTATCTTTTTTGCACACCACACAGCCAGTTACTTGGGCCAAGTCCTCCTGGGCCGCTGCAGGTTGCTGCAATCCGGCCTGTGCATATTTTTTCCCCACTCTGTGTATTTTAGCATTTTCAGTGCATGCATATTTACCGAAATGCCATCATTTTAAAATGCTCATAACTAAATATCCATCCATCCTAATGAAACATGTCATATATGCATCTTGCTCAGTTTTTCATGTTCTTTAACAATATGCAACTTTCATCCCTGTTAAAAATATTTAAAATTGTTGTTTGCATTAATTTGCTAAAATCACATGCTAAATGATTTATTCCGTAACTAAATAACCGTAGCTCCAATTTAAATAAACTATATAAGTAAATTGTCTAGAAAAATGCCTAGTTTAACATGGTGCACTCATCTTGCATGTTTAACAACTCTAAAATATGGTTTAGGGCTGAACAGTACCAAATTCGAATATTGCTCATGAGGATTTTTCGGAATTGTTGTTTGTTACTTCCGGCCTCATTTAAACTTGCCTAAATAGTTAGGTTACTTCTGCTTCACCTCTGGCCATGTTTATCAACATTTAATATTGTTGGCTACCTAAACGGGAGCTAACTAAATAGTTGAATGTGGTGTTTCGTCAATATGCAACTCGTTGCATATTGAGCTCCACTTAATTTGTAGTATTGTTTGTTGCACTTTGCCATGACATGCCTCTTTAAACCGGACATGCATGATACTTGGTTGTGCATCGTGCCATGTCTATGTGATGGTTGTTTACCATGTTGTTTGCTTCTTTCCGGTATTGCTTCTTCTTGATAGTTCCGGTAACGTTGCGATTGTGAGGATTTGTTCGACTACGCCCGTTCATCTTCTTCATGGACTCGTTCTTCTTCCTAGCGGGATTTCAAGCAAGATGACCGCTACCCTGGATCTCAATACTATCATTGCTATGCTAGTTGCTTCGTTCTATCGCTATGCTGCGCTACCTACCATTTACTCTTCAAGCCATCCCAAATTACCATGAACCTCTAACCTTTTACACCCTTCCTAGCAAACCGTTGCTTGGCTATGTTACCGCTTTTCTCAGCCCTCTTATTGTGTTGCTAGTTGCAGGTGAAGTTGAAGATTGCTCCATGGTGGACAGGATTTTGGTTGGGATATCACAATATCTCTTATATTATTAATGCATCTATATATTTGGTAAAGGGTGGAAGGCTCGGCCTTATGCCTGGTGTTTTGTTCCACTCTTGCCGCCCTAGTTTCCGTCATACCGGTGTTATGTTCTCGGATTTTGCGTTCCTTACGCGGTTGGGTGATTTATGGAACCCCCTTGACAGTTCGCTTTGAATAAAACTCCTCCAGCAAGGCCCAACCTTGGTTTTACCATTTGCCTCACCATCACCTACATTTCCCTTGGCAGTAATTAACCCGAGGGTCATCTTTATTTTATCCCCCCCGGGCCAATGCTTGTCTAAGTGTTGGTCCAAACCGAGCGATGTCCGGCGCCCCCTGGGCAACCAGGGTCTATGCCAACCCGCCGTCTTGCTCATTCGGTGTGCCCTGAGAACGAGATATGTGCAGCTCCTATCGGGATTTGTCGGCAAAGCGGGCGGTCTTGCTGGTCTTGTTTTACCATTGCCGAAATGTCTTGGAAGCCGGGATTCCGAGCCTGATCGGGTCTTCCTCGGAGAAGGTATATCCTTCGTTGATCGCGAGAGCTTATCATGAGCTAAGTTGGGACACCCCTGCAGGGTATAAACTTTCGAAAGCCGTGCCTGCGGTTATAGGCAGATGGGAATTTGTTAATGTCTGGTTGTAGATAACTTGACACCAGATCCGAATTAAAACGCATCAACCGCGTGTGTAGCCGTGATGGTCTCTTTTCGGCGGAGTCCGGGAAGTGAACACGGTTTCTGGGTTATGTTTGACGTAAGTAGGAGCTCAGGATCACTTCTTGATCATTGTTAGCTTCATGACCATTCCGCTTGCTCTCTTCTCGCTCTTATTTGTGTATGTTAGCCACCATATTATGCTTAGTCGCTGCTGCAACCTCACCACTTTACCCCTTCCTTTCCCATTAAGCTTTGCTAGTCTTAATACCCATGGTAATGGGATTGCTGAGTCCTCGTGGCTCACAGATTACTACAACAACAGTTGCAGGTACAGGTTTTGCGATGATCATGACGCGAGAGCGATGCTTGCTTGCGTTGAGTTCTTCTTCTGCTTCTTCGATCAGGGGATAGGTTCCAGGTCGGCAGCCTGGGCTAGCAGGGTGGATGTCGTTTGAGTTTCTGTTTGTGTTCCATCCGTAGTCGGATGATGCTCTTATGTATTGTGATGTTGTATTCGTGTGGCATTGTATACCTTATGTATGTATCCCCATCTATTATGTAATGTTGATGTAATGATATCCACCTTGCAAAAGCGTTTCAATATGCGGGTCTATCCTTGGTGGGACCTTCGAGTTCCTTTTGGATAGGGTCACATATTGGGCGTGACAGATAATGCCGCAGGTCTTGTTGATAAACCGCCGATCGAGCCAAAGCCATGTCCCATTTCTCATCTAATAGGTCCAGCGCCTCTTGGCGTGCTTGCTCATTGTCCGCTTCAACATAATTAGCAACCCGAGGCGAGTCATGACGAATATCACTTGGGAGGACTGCCTCTGCCCCGTATACCATGAAGAAAGGTGTGTAACCTGTTGACCGATTGGGGGTGGTGTTGATGCTCCATAACACAGAAGGCAATTCTTCCACCCAACAAACCAGCGTCCGCTTTAAGGGAATCATGAGCCGGGGTTTAATACCCTTCAAAATTTCTTGACTGGCTCTCTCCGCTTGACCGTTGGACTGAGGGTGCGCCACAAATGCTAAATCAAGCCAGATGTGCTCTCTCTGACAGAAATCCTCCATCTCACCTTTAGAAAGGTTTGTACCATTATCTGTGATAATACTGTGTGGAAAGCCAAAGCGGAAGATAATCTTTTTGAGAAATTGAACCACCGTAGCCGCATCACACTTGCTGATAGGCTCTGCTTCAACCCACTTGGTGAATTTATCAACCGCCACCAACAGGTGGGTCTTCTTATCCTTGGAACACTTAAAGGGTCCCACCATATCAAGCCCCCAAGTGGCAAAAGGCCAAGTGATAGGAATCATCCGTAGTTCTTGAGCCGGAACATGAGCTCGACGAGAAAACTTCTGACAGGCGTCGCACCGCTTTACCAGATCCTCCGCATCAGCATGAGCTGTCAACCAATAGAACCCATGACGAAAAGCTTTAGCTACCAGGGATTTTGAACCGACATGGTGACCACAATCCCCTTCATGGATTCCACGTAAAATCTCTTGCCCTTCTTTAGGAGAAACACAATGTTGAAACACGCCTGAGACACTGCAACGGTGTAACTCGCCATTTTGAACAACCATGGACTTGGACTGCCGGATTATCTGCCTGGCAAAAACCTCATCATCTGGTAGCTCGCCCCGGTTCATATACGCCAAATATGGAACCATCCAATCCAGAGTGATGTGTAAAGCCGCCACCAATTGAGCCTCCGGATCAGGAACAGCTAAATCTTCCTCTAAAGGCAACTTAACAGACGGGTTATGCAGGATATCTAAAAAGGTATTGGGGGGTACCGGTCTAAGCTGAGATCCCAGCCGGCTTCTGCTGCTTCGTTTTTGCGCCGGTCAATGTGCTCAACCTGGTAACCCTTAAAGTGACCTGCCACAATATCCACCTCACGTCTATAAGCCGCCATGAGCGGATCCTTAGAATCCCAAGTACCAGAAACTTGCTGAGCCACCAGATCAGAATCTCCAAAAGAACGAACTCGACTTAAGTTCATTTCATCATACGTGACCGATACTTTCTCCGCATTACATCATTTTTGCATTCTGATCCAATAGGAGCCGGTAGTTCTACGCCTGTATTTGCCGTGACTGGACATCCAAAGCGGCCCGTTCTTCAGCCAACCTAGCATCCTCAGTTGCTAGGTCCTCCTTAGCCTGTGTTATCTGGTCCTTCAGCTTCGCAATATTCGCATTATGCTGATCCTGCATCTCTGGGGTAACTACTGTGGTTAACAAGGTTGCCGAGGCGTCCATCAAACCGGAGAGGACTTGAGCCGATCGGCGCGCCAGGCCTCCTGCCATGGCTGCTGATCCGGTATTCATTGCTGCTGTGGACGAAGATTGCAGAGTGGGCTGTGTTCCGGCCATGAAAACAGCAACCCGACTTGGCGGTTCAAGGAGGTCCGGAATACTGTGGCCATTGGAATATCCTTCGAACACACCATCATGAACTTGGTATAGGGACTCGGTTTCACCAGTGGATGAATCGCCATCGGAATAAACAGCCGTCTCGCCTTCAGACACCGATTCAGATCCGATCCCATGGACACATCCTACGAACGCACGCTTCATGGTGGGTTTCACTCGAGCAGGGCTTGCACGCTGAGCCGTCTCGACGAGGTCGGTGTAGATGTCCGGCTCAGGGCCCGGTTCACCGATCTTGCCAATGAAGATGTGAATTCCGCCAAAGGGGACCCAGTACCCGTACTCGATTGAGCCGGCCTCGGGGCCCCATCCTTCGTCGTCGATGTAGAGCTTGCCGCGACGACTTTTGGTCATCCAGCCGACCACGTACCCCTTAAGTCCTTTAGAGCTGCACTTCAGGAACTCAAAACCATCGTGCGATATCCCCACGGTGGGCGCCAACTGTCATGGAATTAACACGTCAGATGTCCTCATGAAAGGACTTAGTCGCGGAGCCATCGCTACGGGTTAGCTTGAAGGGGTTAAACCAGACAAGGGACACGGGAGTTTTTATACTAGTTCGGCCCCTTCGGTGAAGGTAAAAGCCTACGTCTAGTTGTGATGGGATTGATTGGGTTTTGATGATCAGGGAGCGAATACGCTTTGCCTGAGTCTCGAGTTGTTGTCCGTCGTTCCTAAACCGCCGCCAGGTCGTCCCTTTATATACACAGGTTGACGCCCGGCCGGTCTACAGAGCCCCGAGGCCGACTCATACAAGTGTCCGGCTCGGTCTCTCCTTTCCTCCTAACTTACAATACAAGTTACATAACCATGGCGGGTTGCCACTATGGGCCCTAATCCGCCTTTCGGCTTCGGGGCTCTAAGCTTCATTAGTAAAGCGCCATCTTTGGGGTCTTCATGGGCTTCAATGTAGTTGAAGGTGAATCAGCCCCTCCTGGGCGGTTTACATCCAGTAGTTATATCCCCAACAGGGATCATAAGATTATTCATGCTAGAAACTTCCGTGTGCAGCCACAAGCCATTATGGGCTCTGGCATAGTTGAGTATTTTGCGTGAGCTCTTGAAGAGGTAGACTAGAAGATGTAGTGGGTGTAGATGGTAATGTCTACCCATAGTGAAGAGTTAATGCTTCTGAAAGACTATGTCTCGGTCATCCGTTTCTCAAACACCTTGTAGTGCGAGAAATCCAACGAAGACGATCGAGTATTGTGGGGAAAGTGCACAAACCTCCACAGAGTGTACAAACTAATCATGGTTAGTCATGTACCCGGTTATGGATGTCTTGAGTATCTGGTTCTTGGATTATCATGTTGATCTCATCATGTTACTTAAATAATTTGTTGGTTGATGATTATTAATTTGGGATTGAGTTGGAGGAACCTTCTCAATTTTTTTCAACAAACTTTGTAGTTAAATAAAATTTGTTCCTTTGATGTAGGGATAAATTGGCTTTATGCAAAAACAATAAACTTAGAGTTTTCCACCAGCCAAATATGCATGTAGCGATAGCTATTTATTCATCATTTATCCTTCGGTCTGAATTTTGCCAGTACATTCAATGTACTGACCTATATGGCTGCAACGTCTCATGTTGCAGGACTTCTTACGACGAGTAAGTGATACGTTAGGGTTATAATTTCTACACTCAACTTTGCCGTTGGTGTTGATGAGAATCCACAACCTTGTTGTTGCTTCCGCTTTATGCATTGAGGTAATAGTATTTAAGTTAATTTATACATGTGATTTACCACTGTTATAAATTCTCGAGTACTGTGTGTGTCAGCATACCGATCCAGGGATGACACTTAAGCACAGAGACTTCGATCCATTCGGGTCGGGTCGCTACACAAAGTCCCTTGTGGCCAAAGCTTTCCGTCATTGATTTTATTGGCTGACGGCTCATGCTGATGCGGAGGATCTGGTTAGTAAATGTGATGGTTGTCAGAAGTTCTCGAGACGTGCTCACGTGCCGGCTCAAGAGTTGAGGATGATTCCAATTACTTGGTCGTTTGCAGTCTGGGGACTTGACATGGTTGGGCCTTTCAAAAGGTCCAAAGATAAAAAGACCCACCTCTTGGTGGCGGTTGACAAGTTCACAAAGTGGGTTGAGGCAGAGCCATTTAGTAAGTGTGACGCAGCCACGGAAGTTCAATTCATGAAGAAGGTGATATTTCGTTTTGGCTTTCCACACAACATTATAACTGACAATGGTACTAATGTGTCTAAAGGCGCTATGGAAGAGTTTTGTCAACATGAGCATATTCGGCTTGATGTTTCATCAGTATCTCACCCCCAATCCAATGGTCAAGCTGAAAGAGGCAATCAGGAAATCTTGAAAGGCATCAAGCCCCGGCTTTTGGTTCCTTTGCAACGGACGCCGGGTTGTTCG
The DNA here is from genome assembly GCF_018294505.1 of Triticum aestivum. Lineage (NCBI taxonomy): Eukaryota > Viridiplantae > Streptophyta > Magnoliopsida > Poales > Poaceae > Triticum > Triticum aestivum. The sequence goes on along the minus strand of NC_057810.1, from coordinate 538,117,793 downwards.
GTTGAGGAGTTGCCCTCTATGATATGGAGAATCAATACTACCCCCAACAGGTCCACGGGTTACACGCCTTTCTTCATGGTCTACGGAGCAGAGGCGGTTTTACCTAGTGACATCCGACATGACTCGCCCCGTGTGGCGGCTTACATTGATGCCGATAACAAACAAGCTCGTAAGGATGCACTTGACCTGTTAGATGAAAAGTGTGACCTGGCAGCATCCCACTCGGTGATTACCAATAGGACCTGCACCGTTATCACAGCCGCCGGGTTAAATCCAGAACCTTTCAGGAAGGTGACTTGGTGCTCCGGCTCATCCAGGATCAAACTGATGCACACAAGTTATCCCCACCTTGGGAAGGGCCCTTTGTGCTCAGCAAGAACTTGAACAATGGGTCATACTACCTTATCGATGTTCAAGAGCACAAAGACTCATGTAAGTCGGAGGAAGAGACCCGCCGGCCGTGGAATATCGCTCATCTTCGGTCTTACTACACTTGAGCCACCGGCTCTCATGATGTACATATTTTGATGATGTATATATTATGATAAGTAATAAAGCAAGACCTCTGTCCTTTTCATCCCCAAAGATCATATGTCTTCATCATTGTTGAGGGAGTCCCGGACTAGGGGGTGTCCGGATAGCCAAACTATCATCATCGGCCGAACTCCAATACTATGAAGATACAAGATTAAAGACTTCGTCCCGTGTTCGGATGGGACTTTCCTTGGCATGGAGGGCAAGCTTGGCGATACGGATATGTAGATCTCCTACCTTTGTAACCGACTTTCTGTAACCCTAGCCCTCTCCGGTGTCTATATAAACCGGATGGCTTTAGTCCTTAGGACGAACAACAATCATACCATAGGCTAGCTTCTAGGGTTTAGCCTCCTTGATCTCGTGGTAGATCCACTCTTGTAATACACATCATCAATATTAATCAAGCAAGACGTAGGGTTTTACCTCCATCAAGAGGGCCCAAACCTGGGTAAAACATCGTGTCCCTCGTCTCCTGTTACCATCCGCCTAGACGCACAGTTCGGGACCCCCTACCCGAGATACGCCGGTTTTGACACCGACATTGGTGCTTTCATTGAGAGTTCCTCTGTGCCGTCACCATCAGGAAGGATGCCCTTTCCTGTCTTTAAAGACGGCACCGTCGCCAAGGGAGCTTTGGCCGCTGGCCAAACTATCCGGCTAGGCGGTTTTCTTATGACCGCATGTTCGGCTCCGACAATGACCTCTCAGGTCATTAAAAGCGATCTTCACGTCAGCTCGGAATTAACTCTCCTCCATAAACGAGCTCTTGGATCGCATCGCCGCCCTGGGAGTCGCTACCGACTATGATCAGATTGGGCTTAAAACCGATCTGAGAGAAATTAACTCTCCCCAGGTTACCCACCACGTTGTTGTGGTAGAGGAACAATGCGGCGACTCTTCTTCTATGTTAAAAACCAACTATGTCCGGATTCCGGATCCCTCCATGCCGGATTCCCGCGGAGGGACGGATGCTAATCAAATACTGAACCTAAAGTCAGGCATCGGACCAGATTTGTTGGAAAGCGCTCAGCAAACCAAGCTTCCGAATCCGGAAGCTTCTTGGCCTTTGAGCCTCAGATCGGGCGGGGTTCCGAACTTAATTCCACCCGCCCACCCAAACATAAGCGATCTATCTCAAATACGGCAAGAGCCCGATGAAACAGTACATCATTACTGGGCCAGATTCCTCCTGGTTATGAATAAGATAAAGGACTACCGTGAAGAAAGCGCGATTTCAATCTTCTACAACAATTGCATGGACAAGGGAATCATAAACGCCATGAGTCGTCGCAAAGTTACACGCTTCGCCGACCTAGCGACCATTGTACAAAAATATTGCGCGATGGAGAGTGCCTGGAAAACCGAAACTAGGTTTTGGGACAATCCGGCCCTGAATACAACCCCAGTCTGAAATAAAAGGGTGCGTTATGCTCAAGCACCTGGGTTAAAAACCAAAGAGCAAAAACCCCCTAAAGGGTACGGAACCATACTGGAGGGATGGCTCAACGGACCCTGCAAAATCCACAGTGCGGAGGGCGCCACTCCAACACATAGCCTTCGAGCATGTTGGATACTATGGCAGGTGGCCAAAAGTGGCGTAGGCTTTTTAGCCCCGGGCAACCAACCCAGCAGTACCAGTACGGTACTAACAGTCTTCGAGACTTTCGCATCAAATAATATGCGGAAATGAACAATCCGCAGCCTTACCGAAGTCTACCAAGTAGCAACAACAAATCCATGGAGCGACACGGCTATCACCTTCAATGCCAGCGACGAACCTAAATTCCGAACAGCTAGAGCACCAGCCGCATTGGTCCTCAGTCCGATAGTGGACGGTTTCCGTCTTAATAAGGTACTCATGGATGGCGGCAGCGGATTAAACCTCATCTATGAGGAAACCCTTCAAAAAATCGAAATTGACTGGAGCCGCATTGAGCGAAGCAGCACAACCTTCAGAGGAATAATTCCTAGTCGAGAAGTACGTTGCACAGGAAAAATCACACTAGATGTAGTGTTCGGCTCACCGGACAATTACAGGTCTGAAGAGGTCACGTTCCAAGTGGCCCCATTCGGCAGCGGATATCACGCTTTGTTAGGGCGAGAGGCATTCACAATCTTCCAATCTATACCCCATTACGGGTACATGAAGCTCAAAATGCCAGGACCCAATGGAATAATCACTCTCACCAGTGATCCAGATACAGCACTCCGCACTGAAAATAAGACAGCCGCACTGGCCCTAGAGGCATTGTCCGAAGCCCTAGCGGCAGAGGAACTAACTGCGCTGTGCTCCACGGTGGATAGGGACGATGTGATACTCAATAAGAGGTCCAAGTCCACCTCTTTTAAACCAGCAGTCGAAATAGTCAAATTTCAGGTCCATCCAACGGACCCCACAAAGACGGCCTCCATTGGGGCACAATTAAGTCCTGATGTCGAAGCCGCACTACGAGAAATCCTTCGGGAAAATTGGGACATTTTTGCCTGGCACCCTTCAGACATGCCAGGAATCCCACGCAGGCTGGCAGAGCACAGCCTAAATATCCTAAAAGGATTCAAGCCAGTCAAACAGGCTCTTCGGCGATTTTCCGAACCCAAAAGACAGGCAATGGGAGAGGAGCTAGCCAAACTCTTAGAAGCCGGATTCATCAGAGATATAAAACATTCGGACTGGCTAGCCAATCTAGTAATGGTACCAAAAAAGGACAAATCCTGGCGCCTCTGCGTCGATTTTAAAGACCTTAACAAGGCATGTCCAAAGGACCCTTTCCCTCTCCCCCGCATCGACCAAATCATCGATGCTACCGCAGGGCACGATTCATTGTGCTTCCTCGACGCATACTCCGGATACCATCAAATCAAGATGGCGGAGAAAGACCAGGCCGCAACGGCATTCATTACTCCATATGGGCCATTCTGCTTCAACACAATGCCCTTCGGATTCAAAAACGCCGGCGCAACATATCAGTGCATGATTCAGACATGTCTGGCTACCCAGATAGGCAAAACAGTAGAGGCATACGTAGATGATGTGGTCGTCAAGACCAAACACGTCGAAACTCTAGTAGAAGACTTGAGGGTGACATTCGACAACCTCCGAGCATATGACATTAAGCTCAACCCGGAAAAATGCGTTTTCGGCGTACCAGCCGGAAAGCTCTTGGGCTTCATTGTATCCGGTAGAGGAATGAAGCAAACCCAGCCAAGATCCGAGCTCTGTCACAATTGGATATCCCGAAAGACCTCAAGAAAATACGAAAACTAACTGGATGCGTGGCGGCTCTAAGCCGCTTCATCTCCCGTTTGGGAGAAAAGGCACTGCCCCTCTATCGCCTCCTCCGGCGCACCGAACATTTTGAATGGACGGATGCTGCCACGACCGGACTCGAAGAAATAAAGGCCGTATTGGCAACAAATCCGGTCCTGGCCGCGCCCAACCTGGGCAAACCAATGCTGTTATATATCGCAGCAACACATCAAGTTGTCAGCGCGGTACTCGTCGTCGAACGAGAAACAGAAGGGCACAAATTCCCTCTTCAAAAACCAGTGTACTACGTATCCACTGTTCTAACTCCATGCAAGTCCCGGTACCCACATTATCAAAAGATAGCGTATGCGGTGTTCATGGCATCCCGGAAGCTGCGACACTACTTTCAAGAGTGTTCCATAACGGTGGCATCCGAAGTACCTCTCAACGATATTATAAACAATCGCGACGCAACGGGCAGGATTGCAAAATGGGCTATTGAGCTCTTACCATTTTACATAACCTACAAACCACGGCGAGCTATAAAGTCGCAGGTTCTGGCTGATTTCGTCGCCGAATGGACCGAAGCCAAACTCCCTAAAGAGTACAGCACATACTCCAACTGGATCATGCATTTCGACGGATCCAAAATGTTGGCTGGCTTGGGGGCTGGCGTCGTCTTGACGTCCCCAACTGGAGACACAATCCAATACGTACTTCAAATAATGTACATGGACTCCAACAACGCAGTCTAATACGAGGCCCTTCTACATGGCCTCCAGATGGCAATCTCCATGGGCATTCAACACCTAGAGGTACGCGGGGATTCAAACCTCGCAATATCCCAAGTAAATGGAGACATTGACGATGTCGTGGAATTAACACGTCAGATGTCCTTAGTGTGAGGACTTAGTCGTGAGGCCAACGCATCTATGTGGTAGCTTGAAAGGGGTTGAGTGGGACGAGAGACGCAGGGCGGATCAACACATAAGACAAAGATTTAGACAGCTTCGGGCCCCGGGAAACATCATCCGGTAACAACCCTACATGTTGTTTGAGGCTAGATCTCATTATCATCACGAAGGAGTCGCCGTAAACCGGCTCTCCTCTAGTTGTGTCTAGCCCTAGAGATTGTTTCTTGCCTTGTCCCTCTTTGGGGTGCCCTGCCCCTCCTTATATAAGTTAGAGGGGCGGGTTACATGTGGAGTCCTTTTAGGATTAGGACTAGTCTCCCTTCTAATACAAACCGGATACAAGTCCGGATCTTCCTTGTAAAGTAAATATTCCTCACGCCTTTTCTCTTAAACCGGCCCACCATAGCGTGATCCGGCCTTCCATAAACCGCCCGTTGGGCCACCGGGTCTTGTCGCTCCTCTGGCCCGCCTGCCGGATTACCAATGAATCGTAAACCGCCATGTCCAAGTGGGTCGTCAGTGAATCGCCAAACTCTAGCCGGGTCATACATCAAGCGGTTTATACCGCAGGGTATATCCCCGACATTAGCCCCTAGTTTAATTTGGATTCATCCATGTTAAACTGATCTGCAACAAGAACAAATTTGTCGGGTTGTGCTCCGGTTTAAATATTCTTGTAGACCGGCACTTGATCATCCTTGAATCCTTGTCATTTCTTCCTTCTAAAAAATCTAAGTCAATAGACCAGTTTCATAATTGATTTGCTTGCAGAAGATATTTTGTAAATAAAGAATCCATTTGAATTGGCCTTCAATGCTCTGACTTGACAAAAATATTAGTCTCTGAAATATTCAACTGATATCCAGCCGGCTTGAAGATGTAAAACTTGCCGGTTTATGATTACCACCATTGTCGGGTTATAAAAACTGATAATTCCACGTCATGATTGTTGCCAACGCCGGTTCATGATTACTGATGATGTCGGGTTATGATTGTTGCAGACACCGGTTCAACCTGGTTTGCTCAAAATAGAGAGTCTGAGAAACATTTCTTCGATAATATTATAATACCTATAGCCCCCAAGTCTTGAGTAGAACAAAGTGATGGCTTAAGACTTGCTTCAACATAAATACTGCCACATAAGAAGAAATCCATGTTGTTCATCCCAGTCGCTTAGTAAAAACTGAATACTCCATATTATGTAGCTCCCAAGTGCCGGGTTATCATGCTTGCAGCAACCTGGGACTTGTAATTGTCTTATACTCATAAAAACTTCAACTAGTGTAGCCCCCAAGGGCCGGGTCATTATGCAATAATGAGTAGGGACTTTGTAGGTATAATCATGTAGATTTGAGCAATGATGTGTAGCCCCCAAGGGCCGGCTTAGTAAGATAATATTGAACTGGGACTTGATATATACTTTAATGAAAATAACATCATATGATGTAACCCCCATTATGGGGCTTGAATTCACGTCCACAAGGTTAAGAGCCTTGTGCTTTACCAACTGAGCAGTGGACCCTTCAATATAATGAATAAAAAGCTTTGTACTTTGAATTTGTTTGACAGGAGTAATTGGTAGCCCCCAACGGCCAGCTCATTATAATGTGATGAGTCGGGTCTTCAATAAGATGAACAAAGAATGACTTTGCATTAGCCCCCAAGTGTCATGGTGCATGCTTGCAGCAACATGAGACTTGCATATTTGATGTAATCTCAACTTAAATAATGTAGCCCCCAAGTGTCGGGTTGTAAGCCTACAGCAACTCGGGACTATTCCTTCAATTGTAGAATAAAAATCATATCCATTGATAATATGATAGCCATTGCGCTAAAGCGACTTTGAAAACCTTAATCATAATACTGGTTATTGATAACCATAACAGAAATCCAGCCATGTTGGATATTTGAATAATATACCCAATGATTTATAAGCGCATAATTCCAATGGCGCAATCCAAATATATGCTGGCGACTTATAGTCCAAAGCCAGGCCGGGTTAATAAACACCGGATTATATGCACTGACAACTTGTTTCTGCATACAACAAGTCTAAAGTGTCCTGGCGGTTTACCACCAGACGGGTCATAATGCCCAACTTATAACCCAGGTTTATAACCAAGGCTGCACTTAAGAATAATCAAATATGAAATACATCATACCTGTGACATTGAATCACATCATTGGTTTACCAACTTTTTGTAGTAAGGGTGATAACCGAAATCTTGAGTATGATAACTCCCCTCATATTTTGCCGGGTTTGTAATAAAACCGTGTCGTAGATTAAGTCACACTAGGTGATGATTCACGCCAGATGATCCGGGCTGTTGACAGAGAGTCAACGCCAAGCCGGGTTAAGAAACTCCGGTTTAAAATTAAGGTCTGTCAACGTGTAGTTGCAAACCAAGCCGGTTTAAAGAATACCGGGCTAAGAAGATGACTGATCAAGCCAAGAAAATCGGTTTAACATAAAATTCAGCCAAATCTCAAATGAAACCGTGTAGTCGAGGCTTTTTGGGGGCTGCCAGGCCCAAATTCGAGGCTTTTTGTGGGCTGCCAGGCCACTGAGTTGAACCATTTAACAAAGCCTTTTAAGATGGACCTCCAACTAACCAATCACCGTTTTAACTTTGACAAGTGCAGGGTCTCAAGGAGAGTAACTGTCAAACATTCGGAGGGTCATGCCAGGATGACCTGGATAGGAGTGTCTTACTTGATGAAGGCAGGTTAACCCGAGGTTTTAGGTAAATGTACCGGGCTTCCAAGCCGTGGGTCGATACCCAGCTACAAGGGTCCATTCAAACTTCTTGGTATTGGACCAAGGAGCCCCCAAGTAACGTGATGAGCTGTGCTCATTAGGTGCCTATGTTTGAGTTGTGCATAGCATCGAAACTCTCTTTGGCCCTTTGGGTGTGAAGCTCCCAAGCTTTTGTTGTGGCGTGATAGCCGGATTAATGGACAGAACTCCGCTTTGTAAGCTGAAGCCCCCATGTAACCAATTATATGATAAGCCAATAAGGCGGTTTACCCATGTTTGAACCGTGCATCATGGCAACAGGTCCTCTTCGGCAACATTTAATTTTTTGCAAGAGATAAATTCTTCTTGAACCGGGATTTTGAACCGGATATCGAAAGCTTCAAAGCTTTGTGGGAGATAGCTTTCCCTTGAGCCGGATTTTAAACCGGAATCCTTCTTTTTAAGACGAAAATTTTCTGACGGCTTTTAAACTCGAACTTGCGAGAGATTAATCCTTTTTGAACCGGAAATTCTTAAACCAGATTTGAGAGCTTCAGAGCTTTGTGGGGAACAGATTTCCCTTGAACCGGATTTTAAATCGGAATCCTTCTTTTTAAGCCGGAAGATTCTTCAGACGAATTTTAAATTTTCGCCAATAAGGCAGTAGCCTCCGGGACCGAGTTATCTTTCCCTCCAACGTCCTAGAGCTCTTGGTGTTAAACCGGCAGATGGCTAAGACAGACGATAAACCGGCAAGAGTTAAACCGGCAGAGTTAAGATAGATGGTAGCACCGGCAGACATTGTTAAACCGGCAGACATTGTTAAACCGGCAACATTTGCTGAATCATATTACTGTAGCCCCCGAGTCTCAAGGTGCCTCGAGGAGTTGACTGAAGATTCTCCATATTTGACCGTGATATATAAACCGGCATAACTTGTATATCATTGGTGTTGATAGCCTGATATGAATCCACAGAATGTTGAGGTGACTGCGGCGGGTGATAAATGATCCCGTATGAGCCGTGTCAGCAACTCGGCCAATGGTTCCTTCCAAGGCTATTTGAAGTTAAGCAAACTGTAGTGGCGGCGACCTGTGCGCCTGCCCATTGAGCCATCCAGTGCAGACGGCGGTTGATGATAATTTGCCTCCAATTTGAAAGAAAACCGGGCTTCCCAAGCTTTGACTTGCTTTATACTCAATAACATCTCATGCAGATAGGTGCGCCCGAGTGTGTTGATGTGGACCAGGCCACAAGAGGCGGACGGAAAAGATGACCTCAGCATCAGAGGTGGCTCAAACAGATGAACCGGCCGCAGTGTTGTAAACCGGCACGGACGGGCAAATTAACCACGTCGTTTTGATGTAGTGAACAATTATCCTGCATCAACAATGTTGCAGACCAAGACAAAGATAAACTGCTCTATAATATATACCAACAAAATATATTTTAGATGGATGTCACCTGATGTGCCAGGCCGGAAATAATCCGCCATGAAATTGATGATCGCTAGGTGAAGTTGAAATCGCTCACGGGTGAACCGGCCGCGGCGTGTTAAACCGGTGCGGTCGGGTGAGTCGGCCGCGATGTTTGTAAGCTGGCGCGGACAGGTGAGTTGTCCGTGGCGTTTGTAGGGCGGTGCGGACGGGCGAGTCGGCCGGCGCATTGATGTAAACCGGACCCTGATACGCGTGTCCGTGAAGCTGTGCGGCATAGTCGAACGTGCCTTCCGCGATATAAGACCACCCCTTTTTATTTTAATAGCCGTCCTGCATAAAAATATTACAGGCCAGAGTAATTATTTTTTGACAAAACTATATGTGCTAATAAAATACACTTAAAATGATATCACCTGATTTGTTGGACGACCAATGGTCCTTAGTAATGTTACAGCCATGCAAATGTTGACTCGCCCGTATTGACAAGGAAACATGTATTGTGATAAATCTGTTGCTTCCTCCCATTAACTCCATCAATCTCGTACAGCAGCTCTGCTCATTTTTATTACTGATAGGGGGCAGAAGCAAGCGGCGGGTCAGCGACGCCGTAGGTAGGAGCCTGAGTCTGCGTGAATAATGATGGCTCATGCAGCACAATGACGGTGTTAACAGGCGGTCGGGCTATGCGCGCAATGCCCTTGGTCCATGCCCACTTTGCTGATATCATTAGGAGGAAAAACCCTTGAAGCAAATGCCCTTGATTCCTGAATTAGGAGTCACCTTAAATATGATGTATGTATGACTTGACGGGAGTCCTTTGTCCAACAGCGTAAGATTTTCTTGACCCTCTAGCCAAGCTTAACTGTCACTGCATATTTTAACTTGTTTCCATAAAATTCAAATGGCACTCATTGCCCGCTTGTTATGACCTGATCCCGAAATCTTTTCCCGGAGTTACTGGGCATCAAGATGGCATCCAGACGTCAGCTCGGCCGGACCTGTGCCTTCAGTATATTTTAGCTCTAATGTGAACAATGCCATCTTGAAATCATCAGGAGGAACAGAAAAACGCTAACAGTAATTGAATCCCCGGCCAAGCCCTTCCCCTATCAACAGCCATCAGTAGCAATGGCATCGTGGGCACGTAGGCAAAGACGAGTAGCGGATGTCAAAAACAGGGCCGCGTGACACGACGCTCTGCAGAAACGGAAACATGGCTGGCTTGGAGTAAGGCCGGGATGGCGAACTAAATAGCAGCGGGGCGCGGCAGCGGCTCAATGCGCTGGCAAGCCCATAGCAGGCAAGGCGTGTGTGTACAGAAACGACTTTGCAGATGGACGGCACTAGCAAAGTGGATGCTCGCGTCCATCTTGGCAGATTGTAAAGGAAACGAACTCCATAACAGGCTTGCCGCAATTAACCAGTACGGAGCAAGAACCAAGCAGGACACGGTGCACCAGAGCGGCAAAAACTTTCATAGACGGGCTGGGGCGGCCGCTCAGAGCAAGGCCAGGGCAACGGAGTCAGCCGGGTCGGCCCGGGGCGGCATGGAAGCCGTCGCGGCCGAGGGGCGCCGGCGCGGTGAGCAGCACCAGCGGTGAGCCGGCGATGTGAAGACCAGATGGAGAGGGCTCGGCGACTCGCCGGAGAAACCACACCGGCAGGGGTGGCTCAAGGCGGCCCAGGGCCGGACCAATAGAGGTGAATCAACGCGGCGGCGGCGGAGCAGCAGCAGAGGCCGCGCCCATCTCCGCTTCTGAGTCGTTGCCGGTTCGAGGAGTCCACGTTCGTGCTTCCTTCTCGTAGTGGCTCCCCCCTTTTTTGTCAACTTCGACTTTTCTTCAGTCTAGATTTGCCAATTGATCTGCAGTATTCCGGTCGTTAGACTAAGAAATAACAGTGGTTTGTAGGCGCGGCGAAATCAAACCGGAGGCGGAGCAAGGTGATTTGGTCTTCGGCGGATTAGTACAAACTCAAGGCCGCGATTACGCTACAGCCAGTTTGGTATTATGCCAATCTTGGATTCGACGACCTGGACTTCTGCTTGGAATCGGTGTCGCCGCCTCTGACCCAGATACGAGCAGCGGATTTAGATCGAAAACGCAACGAAAATTTCTGTTAAGTTGGCGACTTGCGGCAAACTTAATTCTTGCCCCAATTTGGCTTCCACGGCTCGCTTCATCCAAAAATTGCGAACCTCTCGATCCATGGGAGATCCATCCAAGAACTTAACACCACCGTGCGCGAGCCCCACGGTGGGCGCCAACTGTCGTGGAATTAACACGTCAGATGTGCTTAGTGTGAGGACTTAGTCGCGAGGCCAACGCATCTATGTGGTAGCTTGAAAGGGGTAGAGTGGGACGAGAGACGCAGGGCGGATCAACACATAAGACAAAGATTTAGACAGCTTCGGGCCCCGGGAAACATCATCCGGTATCAACCCTACATGCTGTTTGAGGCTAGATCTCATTATCATCACGAAGGAGTCGCCGTAAACCGGCTCTCCTCTAGTTGTGTCTAGCCCTAGAGATTGTTTCTTGCCTTGTCCCTCTTTGGGGTGCCCTGCCCCTCCTTATATAAGTTAGAGGGGCAGGTTACATGTGGAGTCCTTTTAGGATTAGGACTAGTCTCCCTTCTAATACAAACCGGATACAAGTCCGGGTCTTCCTTGTAAAGTAAATATTCCTCACGCCTTTTCTCTTAAACCGGCCCACCATAGCGTGATCCAGCCTTCCATAAACCGCCCGTTGGGCCACCGGGTCTTGTCGCTCCTCTGACCCGCCTGCCGGATTACCAATGAATCATAAACCGCCATGTCCAAGTGGGTCGTCAGTTAATCGCCAAACTCTAGTCGGGTCATACATCCGGCGGTTTATACCGCGGGCTATATCCCCGACAGACGCCAAAGATCCAAAAATGACAGCTTACCGCAACGCCGTCCTAAAAATGTCAGCTCGGTTCGAAGGACTCGAATTCCACCATGTAGCCCGGGATAATAACCAGGCAACAGACGTGTTAGCACGCATCGGCGCGAAACGAGACGCCGTCCCTCCAAACATCTTCCTGGAACGGCTCTTTAAGCCATCCATATTATGGGAAGAGGAGTCCGGAAATAACAATCTGGAGCCAGCTGCATCACCTATCTCAGACCATTCTGACACAATTGGCGGCCCAGCCAATGAAATAACACCTTTAGCCCACGAAATAATGGCAGTAATTGCCCCGTGGACAGAACCATTCCTAGCCTACTTAACCCGATAGGAACTTCCCGAAGACCAAAATGAGGCCCGCTGCATAGTTCGGCGATCTAAAGCCTACAAGGTTCATGAGGGAGAACTTTATAAGAAAAGCACAACCGGAGTCCTTCAAAGGTGTATCTCCGAAGAGGAAGGGCGAAATCTCCTGGCTGAAATTCACGCCGGACTCGGCGGGCACCACGCTGCAGCCTGGGCCCTTGTAGGCAAGGCCTTCCGCACAGGATTTTATTGGCCAACAGCCTGCAGATGCTCAGGACATAGTCCAACGATGCATCGGTTGCCAGCTCTTTGCTAATCAGAGCCACATGCCACCCACCGCCCTCAAAACTATACCCATCACCTGGCCGTTCACGGTCTGGGGGCTTGACATGGTTGGACCCCTTAAAGGAGGATCCCACAAGCAAAAATACATATTGGTCATTTTGGATAAATTCACCAAATGGATAAAGGCCAAGCCAGTTAAGACGGCCGAATCCGGACCCGTGATAGACTTCATATCGGGGTAGTACACTGTTACGGCGTCCCCCATAGCATCATCACTGATAATGGCATGAACTTCACGGACGGCGAGGTTAAACTCTGGTGCAAAAACATGGGCATCAAGCTCGACTACGCTTCAGTCTATCACCCTCAAACTAACGGTCAAGTGGAGCGAGCAAATGGTCTAATAATGAGCAGCATCAAACCCTGACTAGTGCGGTCCATTAAGGAATCTAACACGCACTGGGTAGAGGAGCTCGACTCCGTACTCTGGGGGCTGCGGACCACACCGAACCGTACTAGCGGATTCACACCATTTTTTATGGTGTACGGCGCAGAGGTATTTTTGTCCATAATTCATGACTCACCTCGCGTGCGCATGTACGAAGAAAGAGAAGCCGAGCTGGATCGGCAGGACAGTTTGGATGCCTTAGAGGAGGAGCACGACGTGGCAAAAGCTTGTTCCGCATTCTGTCAACAGCAGGCTCGAAGATATCAAAGCAAAGAAGTACGGGCCAAAACTTACAATGTTGGCGAACTAGTTCTACGCCTGTCGTACAAGAAAAAGGACAAACTCAAGCCCAAATGGGAAGGTCCCTTCATCATCGACCAAGTCCTGACCGGCGGAGCGTACCGTCTGTGAAACGCATTGGATAACCGACTTGGCCTCAATCTATCGGGTTAAACTCTGGTGCAAAAACATGGGCATCATATTCACCAAATGGATTGAGGCCAAGCCGGTTAAAACGGCAGAATCCGGACCTGTGATAGACTTCATATCCGGATTAGTACACCGTTTCGGCGTCCCCCACAGCATCATCACTGATAACGACATGAATTTCACGGCCGACGAGGTTAAACTCTGGTGCAAAAACATGGGCATCAAGCTCGATTACGCTTCAGTCTATCACCCCCAAACTAACGGTCAAGTCGAGCGAGCAAATGGTATAATCATGAGCCGCATCAAACCCAGACTAGAGCGGTCCCTCAAGGAATCTAACACGCACTGGGTAGAGGAGCTCGACTCCGTACTCTGGGGGCTGCGGACCATGCCAAACCGAACTACTCGGTTCACACCATTTTTCATGGTATACGGTGCAGAGGCAGTTCTGCCCTGCGATATAATTCATGACTCACCTCGTGTGCGCATGTACGAAGAAAGAGAAGCCGAGTTGGATCGGCAGGACAGTTTGGACGTCTTAGAGGAGGAGCAGGACATGGCAAAGGCTCGTTCCGCATTTTATCAGCAGCAGGCTCGAAGATATCAAAGCAGAGAAGTACGGGCCAAAACTTACAATGTTGGCAAACTTGTTCTACGCCTGCCGGACATGAAAAAGGACAAACTTAAGCCCAAGTGGGAAGGTCCCTTCATCATCGACCAAGTCCTGACTGGCGGAGCATACCGTCTACGTAACGCATCTGACAACCGACTCGAGCCGAACCCATGGAACGCAGCCCGTCTCCGAAGATTCTACGCCTAACGCCGGACTCAGAGTTCGTCTCACTCCCCCGTCCACCTTTTTATATTTTTTACTGTCTCTTGTCCCCCTCCTTCTTCCCACCTTTTTTTCAATACCTTTTATAGGCTGATTTGCGCTTTGTTCACACACACTTGATGTGCTCCTAGCCCTCATTATACCTGGGGGCTTCTTTAACAGAAGCTTATTCATACGGGCTTCATGCCCAATACATGTGTCATACTTCCGCATGTACCTTTTATTCACCATTATATGCATCGATATGACTTAAGTTTTGGCCAAGCTGGGTTGCCTGGCTCCTGTGCTTACCCCTACGTTCCCGATTGTTCGCCTAGGAGGTAAAGGGAGCACCTCTGCGATTGTTACTGCCGGGTCAGCCGGATGTGTACCTCAGACTAGGTGAAGCCGAAAGCTAGCGTTCTTAAGAGAATATTCGGTCGGTGACTTGAAAGATGATTTATTACTTACTTATTTATCTGCCACCAGATGCTTTTTCTGCTATTTTCGCAGTCCGGCATTGCACTTTAGGGCATGCCTCCCAGGGAAAGGAACCCTTAACGGAACTATTCTCCCTGGAAGATGTTTCTTACTAACCATGTAATATAACATAGCTAGTTGGGCACTTGTCTGATAAAGCAATTATGACCCCGATGCCTTGTCTCCATGCATGCCCCGGTTCTTTTATAACCGTAAGGGTATTCGGACACACTCCGGACTGTCGGGTCCCGAGGTTGAAGCGAAACGGTCCGCAAAGACAAACGATCTACAATCCAGCTAGAAGGCATTCTACATGTCATTTTAAAAAAAATTACATCGTCAAACTGACTGATTGTACTCCTCTTCAATCCCATCTAACAGGCTGTCCAATTTACAGTCCTTTTGGGAATATTTCGCGGCCAGCTCTACTTGGCCGTACATCAAGCTCACAGGGATCTCCTTCCCATCAGGCCCCGCAGGTCCGACCTCGGCCATGTGGTTTGGGTCAGCCTTCGGGTACCGCGTCTTCACCATGGCCCAGGCCTCCCTGGCGCCTTGACGGCAGGCCGATATCTTCCACAAACGGAGGCGTCGCCATGCTCCCTGAAGCTTCTCAGCAAGCCCTCCAAGGCCCTCGGGTAGGGAGACGGAAGGCCATCAGGCCTGAACGACGCCACTCATCGCCTGCCGAACACGTTCGAGCAATTGCACCAGCTCGGGAAGTTGGTCACCCGTTGAACCAGGCATTTCCTCCGCAGGGCGACCTGTGAGCACACCTAAAGACATACTTCTGTCAATCGACTTCCTCGCTGAATTCTTCTTTTCAAAGGAATTTGCTCAAGCACTTACTATAAATGCCGCAACGAAGCCGCTGATTCTCCTTCACGGAGCCAGACAGCTGGGCCCGAACACCTTTCAGCTCTTCTCCTAGCTGGGTGTGGGCATCTTGGAGCTTGTTTCTCTCCTGCTGCACCTTCATAAGCACCCTCTCGCCGGCCTTTAGCTGATGCAGTAGCTGTTGTTTGTCCGGATCTAGTCCGGTGCCTTCTGCAATATTATTGTCAGATTTACGCACACGCCACACTTTGTTAACTACTTATCTTTTAGAAGTACGTATTACCAGCGGAGGTCTCTGTGGCTCCCCCTGTGGTGGCTTGTGCGGCCTCAAGTTGGGCCTTGCACTCTTGGAGCTCCTTGGACAGGTGGGTATTCTTCTCCGTAAGATCCTGCATAATAAATGATCCTTAAATCAGTTGTTTTAACTATTTTAAGTCTCGGGGGCTACTAGCATATATAACTATTAAAATTACTTACCCGTATGTCTTTCACATAGTGCTCCGTGGCTCTGGTTAAACCATCTTGAGCGGCACGGAGGTGCGCGTTTCCCGCATCAAAGGCATTTAACGCCTCCGGGGAGAAACACGCGTCACGAAGAACTGTCCGGCGACGCCTGTGATTCATGGCGCTCTCCACCTCAGATCGGGTGGCGGACAGCCTGTCGACATCCTCCGTTTGAGGAGCGTCCGGCTCATGCCTTGTGTTAGACTCCCCTTCCGGACCACGCGATGGAGCATGGCCGGCGGAGGCTTGATTGGCAACCTCTCTGGACACTGTCCGGCGAGCGCTCTTTCTGGAAAAGTTATGAGCATTAATATACCTCCTAGGGATCCTTCCCTTAAAAATAGCGGTGCTCCATACCGTTGCAGCGACGTTTCGGTTCGCATCGCACTCCTCTTCCGCCTGCTGGGCCGGACTGACCCTTGTTGGTCAGCCGCCACGGGTTCGGCTTCCCGCCTTAAAGGCACCTCCTGCGATGCACCATTAGCATGGGATGGTCAGAATTGAGCGCGGATCAAATGATGGTGTCAAGACCTCAGTCGTAGTCACCTGGGAGGCCGGAAACAAACCGGGGTAGTCAGCCGTAATGGTGACTAGGGCATTGTCCATGCTAAGTTGGTGGAACACCCCGTCAATCAGCTCCACCTTTATGTCCGGATCCTCTTCGGAGGTCGAATCAAGGGATCATTTCGGATCCTCGGGCTGTGGAGTTAGGCTTCGTATGCCCTCCACATCCCGACGCAGCTCCTGCGTCAAAATCACAGAGTAAGATACTTGACTTTGAAAGTATGGATTAGGTAGATGAACATCCGCTTACCCAGCTCCGAGGGTTATTCATAGAGAATCCATTCAACGGATTCGTGCGGAGGAAGTCCTCCTCCTCTCCCTTGTACAAGCCGGACAGGATCTTTGCCAGATCGGCTGCCGAGCCTGGCCCTTTGCGGCCATGACGGGTGGCGTCATCTTCCCCGTTGAAATCCCACATTGGGTGGCCCCTATATTGGAGTGGCTGCACCCCTCGCATAATGCACGTGGCCATGACTCCAATCATGGTCAATCCGGAGTGGGCCAGTAACCTAATCTGGCCCATTAGATAATGGACGCTCCTATCATCTTCCCGTCGAGGGCTCCGCGGGCGCCAACTCAGGCGTTTCTTCAAGGGAGCATTACTGAACTCCGGGAGGCCGATCCGAACTGGATCCGGCAGAGGGGCGTCCTCCATGTAGAACCATTCCGAAGGCCAGTCTTCGGACACCTTCTTCGGGGTGCCGGATAGATATCCGGTCCCGGTGATGCGCCCTATTTCGGCTCCGCCCACTTGATATATCGACCCCTCATGAGAACGTGGTACGAGGCAAAACAATCTCTTCCACAGTGCAAAATGGGGCTCGATGCCCAGAAACAGCTCGCAAAGAGCTACGAAGCCCGCGATGTGCAAAATGGAGGTAGGTGTGAGGAGGTGAAGCTGGAGTCCGTAGAACTCCAGGAGCCCCCGGAGAAACGGATGTATGGGAAATCCGAGTCCCCTTATTAGATAAGGGACAAAGCATACCCGCTCTCCTTTGGAAGGGTTGGGGACGCTCTCCGCCTGCTTTCCACCCCTAAAGGTGGCCAGTCCGGCTCGAACCGGGACCATGAAAGCTGGGGGAAGATATCCCTCGGTTTGGAGCGCTACTAGCTCGCTGTGTGGAACTGAGCATCTCCCCCAATCTCCTGGCTTAGGGCTGGGAGCGCGAGAGGAGGAGCCGCGTCGACTATCCATGATAGAATGGATTTTTTTCAGAGGCACTTCGATGAGAACTTGCGGGTGGAGGATGGTGTGAGATGGATCTAGATCCTCGCCTCTCTTATAGGCGGCTCATTCGCACGACCAGGGGGTAAAATGTAAAAATACCCCAGCCTTTCGCATTCATACGACACGTGGAAGAAGGCCATTATTGGGCGTAGAAGCCAAGGAGCGCAACATTTATAAGGAAGCCGGACACTATTCGACAGGAACATGAAGTTTGAAGGAGAACCCGCCTTGCAGCGCCGAAGACAATATACGCGCCGGACTCGTCATCGCTGAAGCCCGGTTCGGGGGCTACTGAGGGAGTCCCGGACTAGGGGGTGTCCGGATAGCCGAACTATCATCATCGGCCGGACTCCAAGACTATGAAGATACAAGATTGAAGACTTTGTCCCGTGTCCGGATGGGACTTTCCTTGGCGTGGAGGGCAAGCTTGGCGATACGGATATGTAGATCTCCTACCTTTGTAACCGACTTTGTGTAACCCTAGCCCTCTCCGGTGTCTATATAAACCGGATGGCTTTAGTCCTTAGGACGAACAACAATCATACCATAGGCTAGCTTCTAGGGTTTAGCCTCCTTGATCTCGTGGTAGATCCACTCTTGTAACACACATCATCAATATTAATCAAGCAGGACATAGGGTTTTACCTCCATCAAGAGGGCCCGAACCTGGGTAAAACATCATGTCCCTCGTCTCCTGTTACCATCCGCCTAGACGCATAGTTCGGGACCCCCTACCCGAGATCCGCCGGTTTTGACACCGACAATTGTCATCTCAAATGACCAATTGGGGGCTGATCGTATTCGAATCTAGCTTAACTCTCTTGGTCCGGCTCATGATCATATTTGAATCTAGCCATTAAACCTCATGATCATTAGGGAGCTTCCTATTCAAACATAGGTTGTATTCGAACCAAAGAGAATATAGCTGTCGGTACCCTCTTGATCGGCACAATGCCAAGCTCACTAGGGGGCTTCTTGATCATATTCCAATCATAGCTTAACCCCTTTTGGGTCCGACTTTGATCTTATTCGAATTAGAGTCGTTAGAAAACTCCCAAGGTCATTAGGGGGCTTCCTGTTCAAACATAGGTTGTATTCGAACCAAAGAGAACATAGATGTCGGTACCCTCTTGATCGGCACAACGCCAAAGCCACTAGGGGCTACATGATCGTATTCGAATCCTATCTTAACCCCTTTGGAACGGTTTGCTGATCATATTCAAATCAGAAGCCTTGAATTTTTTACTTTCTATTTGGTTTAAGTTTTATTTGAAAGCAGCCTTTGTTTTGACTTGAAACCCTTTTTGTTCAAAGATCTAAGTGTAAGTGTGGTTTAAATTTAACCCGGCTTGATTTTGAATGATAAGTCGCCAACATATGAGAATCGTCATATCTTTGGAAGTGTTGGTTTCCAAAGATTGGGTTATCACCCTTACTGTTCGGGTCACATAAACCGGCAGTACAAATCCAAAGATCACATGTATGATATTATAGTTGTGTTTCAAAATTATATGTCACAATAGGCTTATATGTGACTCTTTTTCCATATTAATGGTTATATGTAAAGATATTATGACCCACCTTGCGGTAAGCCGCCAAGGGATCTTGTGATCTATTTCTGTGTGCAGGACAGTTCAGAGACTTTCTAAAGCATAAGGAAAACAGATGATAAGTATAATACGGGTGAATATAAGATGGCAGCTTAACAGTTCAGAGACTTGTTGAGCACCAAACAAGTGCACGATGGCACGACAAAGCATAAGTTATTTCTACCCTATTACATGACTCCCCGAGTCCAAATGATTAATACTATTTTTCAGCGGATCACATGTATGAGCCGCCTGGCGGATTAATTCTCGTGTTGACCTGAAATGTTCGGGTCAGCCCTCTCCGCTTATTCACCCTGTTCCCTTTCCTGGAAGGTTGATGATGACCAGTCAATGCCATTCAAAGCTTCAAATTCAGCTTCATCATCAATTATTCCGGTCGGGTCAACTTTAGGGGCGAAGGTATGCTTACGGATTGGGGGGATCAGGTTGGTCACTTTATAACGTGGTGTGGGAATTCTCCGGTTCTCCGCATCATAACCCGACTGGTACTTGGTGAGATCTGCTTCATCAGCTATCAGGGTGGCCACGGGGCGTATCTCCTTCACACAAGCGGCGAAGTCTTCCTGTTCAAAGGGAGTGCCATCCTCCTTAAGGCTTGGATAACCAATGGCGATGTCAGCCAGGTCTAACTCTGGTAGCCAAGCTTTGGCCCGACTTAAGGCAGCCATGGCTCCGGCTCTTGCAGACGATCGCCTTAGTTTAGTAAATCACTGGGGCAGCATAGAGAATTTCCTTAGCACATCCACCAGGAGTGTGGGCACTTCATTTGACAGAGCCACTATGGTTAAGGCACGCCGAGACCCAGTGTAGAGTTGTCCCACCAGCGTGTAAACTACGTTTAGCTTTATCAGCATGTCTTGATTAAGATTTGAACTCCTAGGGCATGCATAGCAATGTCAGGTGAGTTAATGACAAATTATATGATCACTAGAAAGATTAAAATATTTGATACTTGTAGGGTGACTTACCAAAGATTGCTGAGACCATCTGAGAGACATGGCGTTTTAAGCCAGATAATTCGACAGTTGCCTCTTCAAGAGCCGCCTCTGCCTTCTCAGCTCTATTGATCAAAGTAATGTTTTCATCAGCCTAGGCCTTTTTTCTCCATTTCAAAGTCTTTTTTCAATTTCTCTTGTTCAGATATACTGAATTCAAACTTGGAGTTGGCTCTTTGGGTTTCCATCTCTTATGCTTCCAGGCAGTTCTTTAAGTCAGATACTTCTGATTCAAGTTGACTAGTGGTGGCCTGTACAAATACCGGGTCAAAATCATGACTGTTATCATACAATATTAAGTCCCAAGTCTTTTGCAAGCAACAACACTTGGCACTTGGAGGCTAATGTCTACCAAAGAATTTTACCTAAGTGGCGGTTCATGAGAGTAAGTCCCAAGCACTTTGCAAGCAAGAGTACTTGGCACTTGGGGGCTAATGCATATTGTTGTTAAAGTTTTACAACTGTCCTATTATATACAAGCATATGAAAGACCGGCTCAACCATGCTGGTTAAGCAGACCCTTGGGGACTATGGAGTAAGCCAGTTTTCTTACATGTTATCCAAATATATCACTAATGATCATAAGTTTGTTTCTAAATCTACAGCATATTCATCATAAGCAGTAGACTTGGGGGCTATCATAGTAAGGGTAATCCAATGAAGAGAAGAGATTGTACCTCAAACTTCTGGTGCGTCTGCTTCACCATATCAATTTCGACGTCACGGCTGCTGTGTACTTGGCTCAGATAGCCAGAAAAAATTTCTCCAATACTCATGTGAGTATAATCAACAACATCAAACTTGGCCTTGCGGCGTTCCAGGTGCTCTTCTTTGGCAGAACATTTTGCCAGCATAGTGGGTCTCCCTGGCTCAATGTAGCCGGTCTTGGTGATCTCGACATCAGTGTCTTGAGGATCATCCGTCTTGGCCGGTCTAGAGACTTCCGGGTTTTCAGAGCCATTGGCGGCTCGCTCGGCAGGCGGGTCAGCAATTGGCGTTGGCGTGTCATGAGCTGGCTCAGGTGGCGGCTGATGAGTAGAGGCTTCAGGTGCAGCCATTCCAAGTTCTGACCCTTTGAAAATCGGCTCTTCGGCTGGCTTGTTCTTCTTCACCTTTTTGCTGGGCTTTGCTTTTCCGCTGCATAAGATCAAAAGGTCAGTGCAAATACAACGAATTGAAATGAACACAGCATAAGCAGGTTATCATTACCCTAGAGCAGTCTTGAAAGCCGGCAAATTGGACTGCATTGAGTCGCCGGAGGAAGGTGAAGTTTCTTGACAATTCGAGTCAGAAGAATTGAGTGGTTGATGAGTGAGACCCGCCAAAGGATAAAAGGGATTTAAATCAGAGGTGACCTCATTCCGACGCTTCCTTGGTGTATTCGGTAAGCCGGAGGAGAGTTCCACATCCTTGTTGGTCTGGGTCTGCCTCCGGCTCTCATGAATCTGTCGCTTCAAAAGAAATTTAGGATCTTGATAAGCTAAGGGATGTGAAAATCTTACTTTCCGGGTTACTCTTCGAACTTTCTATCTTGGCAAAGGCTCAGAGTCGGAGTAAATGATAGTTATCTCTTCATCCTTTCCAAGACTTGTTCCTGTGTCCTCCTGTTGATAATCAGTGTCAATAAGGTGGTTAAAAAAGGAGCCAAGAGAGTCAAGGGCTACCTCCAACTCAGAAGTATCTTCTAGCCGAAGCAAGTCAGAGGTAGTGGCCTTCTTGCCCTTCTTCTTCGCAGCCTCTTTCCTGGCGGCTCTCTTGGCCTTCTTGGCTTTCTTCGTAGCTTCGTGATCATATTTAACCTTCCAGAATTTATCACCAGCCTGTGAAAATCAGCAAAAGTATGAGTATAGATAAAAACATCAAAGGGTGAAGGTAATTTATTCAGATGGGCAGCTTACCCGCTGGAGCCGCGTTAGCTTCGCAGAAAGGGCTTAAGCCCACCTTACCGCAGTCTGCTAGGCTTTCATTCAGGAGAGACTTTGTCATGTCATTGACGACGTGGTCAGGAAAATCGTCAGAACTGTGTCGCAGAGGGTCATCCTTCTTGCCCGAATAGGTGCACATCAGACCAGGGCGGCGGCTCAATGGAATGATCCGCCAGGCGAGCCAAACCCGGACCAAGTCAATACCATTCAGCCCATTCTCCAAAAGAGCCTTGATTTTAACCAGGGTGGGGGCGAGCGTCTTGCATTCAGCGGCTATTATCTTATCAGGAAGTGGATGATTGGACTCAACACGCAGAGCACGAAAGTTGGGCAGAGGATTCTCATCAGCCGGAGAAGTGTCTTGACAATAGAACCATGTCTGGTTCTGGTCTTTGCGATGACTTGGTGGGTTGGCATAAGGAAAAATTACGTCTCTCCGATGTTGGATTGAGACACCGCCAATTAAGTTCCAAGCTTTGTCCGTTGGCACACTCATTCTGGCGGTTCAAATAGAATAACTCTCTAAAAAGTAGCAAGTTGGGTTCTTCTCCAAGATATACCTCACTGAACACTTGAAAATTGCAAATATTAGACACGGAATTGGGTCCGATGTCTTGAGGACGAAGGTCAAAGAAGTGCAGGACGTCCCTAAAGAATTTTGAGCTGGGTGGTGAAAACCCCCGGTTCATATGATCAGTGAAGACGATGACCTCCCCCGCGTTGGGCTGGGGAATTTCCTCCGTCGTGTTAGGAGCACGATAGGACACAACTTCCTTCTTTGGCAGATAGTCGGTCTTCACAAAGTCATCAAGCGTACTGTCTGTGATGATGGATTTGACCCAGTTGCATGAAGTGGGTGGTTTGGGTGCCATTGTGATGAAAGCCTAAGAAAGAGTAAAAAGTTCCGGTTCGAATTTAAGCTGGAGAAAAACATTACAGTGCATATTCAAGATGGCGGCTTATAAAGGGGCCTAATGGTATAAGGCTAATTATGTTAGATTATTTAAGCCGCCATGAGTGCCATAAGCAGTTAAGTTATCTAAACCGCCATGGGCGGTCAAGAGTGTCAATTGAGCATTGCCCTTTTAAGCCGGTGATAAGAGTCGCCATGGCTAGGTGGATCTAACAAATAAAGTTTTTGCCTAAGTGTTGCATAAACAAGTTTCATAGGTTTCAGCTATTATTTTGGATCAAACGACTATTCAGAAAAGAAAATATTCTAGACCTAAAAACATGGTACAGATGAGTTCGTGAGTTCTAATGAGCCCTCTTTGCAAGAAAAAGGGATCTGCTAGTATAAAAAATGGACGCGAAACAACTACCGCATGAGTACCATACTACTTTTGGATTAAATGAGGCCGCGGTGGAAGAACTACGAAGAAACCGTGATGAACCATGAAGAACACAGAAGAACTTGCAAACCCTAATGCAGATCTGAGGTGCGGGAAGGAGAAGACTTACAGCTGCAGATCTACTGCGTAGGGTCGCCGCCGTTCTTTGGACTAACTTAGGTTGATGCAGCGGCCGAGGTCGTGGAAGACGAGGTGCACTGCGGCGGCGGCGGAGTTCGAGCGGCAGTAGGGTTGCAAGAGGAAGAAGATGAGGAAAGGGGAGAGTGAGAAAGGACCTGGTCATGCCTATTTATAAGGGAAGACTGATAAGTGGGCGCGAAAAATGAGGAGGCCGAAAACATGGTTATCCAGCTACAAGGACGCCTCAATTCTTGGGATGGTCATTAAGATAAGGATCTATTGAGATACGTTGGATAAAACATGCATTAATGGTAGATGATGTCATGGCGGGTTGCCACAAATCCAAAGGATGATGTCATGGTGGGTTACAAAAATTTATACAAGTAAAGAGCTGAAGATTTTGCTTAAGTATTGAAGATTGACATGAACCAGTTCAAATGAATCTGGGCCTAATGTTGGGGATATAATTAGTAGGTATGACCCACCCAGGAGGGTCCGGGTTATACCTATGAGGACTTTTGAAGCCCAGGACAAAGCTTGAAGATGGCAGTTCAGTTAAAGGCCCAAATCCCAGAGGCGACTTAAGGCCCGTAGAGATAAACCGCCATATGTACATGACTTGTATTGTAAGGAAAGAATAGTTAGAGACCGAGCCGGACATTGTTTATGAGTCGGCCGAGACTCTATGAGCCACAGGGCGTCGACCTCTTTATATAAAGGGACGACCCGGCGGCGGTTCAAGGCAAGTAACATCAGATCAAGAGCTAGGTCAAGCGATTCCGCTCCCTGGTAATCGAGTCATAAGCAATCCCACTCAAAATTGGATCGTAGGCTTTTATCTTCACCGTAAGGGGCCGAACCAGTATAAACCCCGTGTCCTTTGTCCCGATTAACCCCTTTAAGCTTCCTAGTTGCGATGGCTCCACAACTAAGTCCTTTGACTAGGACATCTGACGTGACAATTCCACGACTGGATAGGTTCCTGGTCGGCAGCCTGGGCTAGCAGGTTGGATGTCGTTTGAGTTTATGTTTGTGTTTCGTCTATAGCCGGATGTTGCTCTTATGTATGATGATGTTGTATTTGTGTGGCATTGTATGCCTCTTGTATATATCCCCAACTATTATGTAATGGTACGATGTAATGATATCCACCTTGCAAAAGTGTCTCCAATATGCGCTTCTATCCTTGGTGGGACCTTCGAGTTCCTTTAGGATAGGGTCGCATATTGGGCGTGACAGAAATACTCTCTGATGTTCCGAGAATCCTTTATGCTTACTGCCCTGCAGTTCCTTGCCGCATGAATACCTCCATGTATAGATCCTCACACTTTTTGAGGATTTTGTCATTACTAGTTTTTCAAGTGGTTCATACTTTGAAGTACTATCCGATCTTCCGGTAATCCTCTCTAACTATTGCTCGACAAATAGTTATCTGCTTGCATTATGGTTACTCCGTATGTCTAGCAATACTCATTAGCATCCTTTGTCATCGTGATTTCGAGCATATGATTCGATTTGTTTGTGAATGCTCGCGATCATCAGTCCTATTTAAAATTCTCCCCTTGGTTCATACATCACTCCGGACATGAGCTGGTGTTCGACAATTCAAACCTTGATTGATTGTCGATCTATGTCTTTTCAACTTACTTGTCTTTGATCAAAGCCTCTGCTTCTGATCCCCCGATTTGGGAATCATAATTCCATTACATTTGATCTTTGATTTGGTCAGTTGTTTCTATAACCTGACCTCCTTGCATTCTTTCTTCTTATGGTTGAGTACTGATACTCACATCAGATCCATTGTGGACCTCCAGGCCCATTGTTGGGTTCTATCCGACAATGTCCTTCATTTTCAGTAACCTTGTGAGCTTTTCCTCAGATACATAATGCCTTGTATCCCCTGCTTTTGTCAACCATGCTCTGCTTCCGAGATTGATTTATTTATTCCTAAGTTTGTGGTATATGCTCCTAAGATGCCTCGATGGGTTGAATCTATGTCTTCCCTAAATCCGTGTGAACTCGAAAGTTATGCGGGCTACACTCTACTAGCTTTTTGTCAGCTAAAATTTCAATGCTACAACTTCTTCGAATGAGAGAAGTGAATGGAAAGTTGTGCATTAGAGAAGTGGGAGTCGACCTTGAACCTTTGTGTTCATACCCATGGACCCGATGTGGAACTTATCATGGAAGCTTCTTGTAATAATAATAATCCCCATGTGATAAGTTCATCTTGAATCTATATTTGATCCTTGGCAACCGTGGTTCTGACCATGATTGTTCTCCTTTTATTCCATTTCTCAGACAACTTGAAGTACTTGTCTTCTACATATCATTTCACCTATCCAACCTCTATTATCCTCAATCTTCGAGTATTACCCTCTGGTATCTCGAGAATATCACAGAACTACATAACTTCTTATGAGTTCTTCGTCAACTATTATTCTTCTTGACCAATTTTCCATGGGTTCTGAGTTGTTAGACACTCAACAACACCGGTAACTGATTCAAGTCTATCATTTTCTCTCCATTGTTTTCTTTAACCTTTCTTGTAACCTAACATATCTGAATAGTGATAATTCCCTGCTTATGTAAACACCTCGGTGTACAACTCTGTCAGTAAGACCTTGTTACTATCGTTGATGACAGTCCGGTAACCACCGATGGACGAGAACTTTGCCTATTGGTATGCCTCATCTTAACGAGCAGGAAAATGGTTCTCTTCGTCCCTCGCCCTTGGTACCAACGTTGTTGCCAACATAACTGACAGGCTATACTCTGACCTGCCTTGCTATCATGACCATGCAAAAATGATTAGCGCCTTCTTGCTGTTAACACACATGGTGGGCCCATAACCCACAATTCCACAGGATCAAAATCTAACTCTCATATACATCCCTTTTTCCCAAAAAAATCCTCGCGCTTG
Organism: Triticum aestivum; assembly: GCF_018294505.1. Classification (NCBI taxonomy): domain Eukaryota; kingdom Viridiplantae; phylum Streptophyta; class Magnoliopsida; order Poales; family Poaceae; genus Triticum; species Triticum aestivum. The sequence continues at coordinate 538,091,169 of NC_057810.1, read as the reverse complement.
GCTTCATATGTAATTTACGAGCCACCTTCTTGTGATCTATTCTGCTATCAGATGCAATACTTATTCTCGATGCTTTGAACCCCTTCACACTCTATTTCAGACATCGAACAATGTGTCCATCTGCTTGAAACTTCTTATTGCACCTTCTAGCCTTGCTCTCAATGACTTTATTGAATTTCAACTCGAGATATGCCTCTATACCATGTTCATTGAGATAGCCCCCACGTACCTATCTTGTGTTGAGCTCCATCCTTCTTGAGTCTTTCCCCCTTATTTCACCCCTTAAATCTCGGGACGAGATTTCTTGTAGTGGAGGAGAATTGTGACGCCCGAATAATTTAGCTACAGTAAACCCCTACTTATGGTGCCATGTCATCACATTACTGTTGCTAATCCTCACTTGATCCAAATCACTGTTCATATTCAAAATCGAATTTAAAGTCAAAAAATTCAAATTTGCCAAATATGAAAACTAAAATGTTCTAAGGGAGGCAAATAATTCCTGGATATTTGTCTTGTTGGAACCAACCTATTTTGGATTCCCAAAGTACCCTGGAAAATTATTTAGTGGTCCAGCAGCATTTAAAATTGGCCTTTCCAATTTCTAAAATTGGTTAGACAACTTCTTTTGGCCTCAAACTTTTTGTGACTCCTAGAATTAATGTGCTTGTTTTATGAGGTAAGTCTCATATCTAACAAAGCTTGTTTAGGTTTATAGTTTAATAGTAAACACTAGCAAAAATTTAAACAAAAAATAAAATGCAAAAGAAACCCCCTGGCCAACTAAGCCAACAGGCCCAGATGGCCACCCTTGCTGCCCCCTTGGCCTATTAGGCCACCCTACTCCCTGAACACTAACCCCTCCCGATCCCCACTCACCCCACTCGCTCCCCTCCCCCCCTCGCATGCCTCTCTCCCTTTTCCCCGTCTGGATCGGGGCAGAGGGCCCCGACCCCTTCACCACGCCGCCGCTGCCCGGCGCCTCCGGCCACCCCTCGCTGGCGCCCACCTCTCCGCCTCCTCCTGCATGGCGCCCGCCCCACCTCAACCCGAGCTATATCGGGATCGACCCCGCTGCGCCCCGACGACCGCACCCCGCCGCCCGATGCTGCTTGACGCCATCGTCCACGATCGCACCATCGCTGGACCCCCGCCCAAAGCTGCCTCAACTCCACCTCCCCGACGACGCGACGTCGATGCCCCCTCCCTGTCCTCCTCCGCGCCGGCCTCCTCAACCCTCGCCGCTCCCGCACCTCCCCGAGTCGCCCCCGACCTCCCTTGTGAGCTCCCATGGCTATTCCCCCTCCCCCTTTCCTTGATTCAGCGGTGTAGGCCATCGTCCATGCCGCCCGTTCTTCTTACTGAAGCCACAGTCACCGTGCACCCTCATCAAGGTCCTCGTGGCAGTTGACGCGCCCCCACGGTCCCGTGGTCCCGCTTGTCGCGCACCGGCTATGCCCGGGCTGCGGCCCGTTGATGTCTACTACACAACCTTCTTTTTGTAGACATTGTTGGGCCTGCAAGTGCACAGTTTGTAGGACAGTAGCAAATTTCCCTCAAGTGGATGACCTAAGGTTTATCAATCCGTGGGAGGCGTAGGATGAAGATGGTCTCTCTCAAACAACCCTGCAACCAAATAGCAAAGAGTCTCTTGTGTCCCCAACACACCCAATACAATGGCAAATTGTATAGGTGCACTAGTTCAGCGAAGAGACGGTAATACAAGTGCAATATGGATAGAAGATAAAGGTTTTTGTAATATGAAATTATAAAAACAGCAAGGTAGCAAGCGATAAAAGTGAGCGTAAACGGTATTGCAATGATAGGAAACAAGGCCTAAGGTTCATACTTTCACTAGTGCAAGTTCTCTCAACAATAATAACATAGATAGATCATATAACAATCCCTCAACATGCAACAAAGAGTCACTCCAAAGCCACTAATAGCGGAGAACAAATGAAGATATTATGGTAGGGTACGAAACCACCTCAAAGTTATCCTTTTTGATCTATATATTCAAGAGCTCGTAGTAAAATAACATGAAGCTATTCTTTCCGCTCAATCCATCATAGAGTTCATACTAGAATAACACCTTAAGACACAAATCAACCAAAACCCTAATGCCACCTAGATACTCCATTGTCACCTCAAGTATCCGTGGGCATGATTATACGATATGCATCACACAATCTCAGATTCATCCAACCAACACAAAGTACTTCAAACAGTGCCCCAAAGTTTCTACCAGAGAGTCAAGAAAATGTGTGCCAACCCCTATGCATAGGTTCATGGGCAGAACCCGCAAGTTGGTCACCAAAATATACATCAAGTGGCACGTGATATCCCATTGTCGCCACAGATAAACACGGCAAGACATACATCAAGTGTTCTCAAATCAAAGACTCAATCCGATAAGATAACTTCAAGAGGGAAACTCAATTCATCACAAGAGAGTAGAGGGGGGAGAAACATCATAAGATCCAACTATAATAGCAACGCTCGCGATACATCAAGATCGTGCCATAGAGAGAACACGAGAGAGAGAGAGAGAGAGAGAGAGAGATCAAACACATAGCTACTCATACATACCCTCAGCCCCGAGGGTGAACTACTCCCTCCTCGTCATGGATAGCGCCGGGATGATGAAGATGGCCACTGGTGATGGGATCCCCCTCCGGCAGGGTGCCGGAACGGGCTCCCGAGAGGTTTTTGGTGGCTACAGAGTCTTGCGGCGGCAGAACTCCCGATCTATCTTCTCCGTGGATGTTTTTAGGATACGTGGGACTATATAGGCGAAAGAAGTCGGTTGAGAGGTGCTCGAGGGGCCCACGAGACAGGGGGGCGCCCTCCTATCTCCTGGCCTCCTCGAAGCTCTTCTGACGTGAACTCCATGTCTCCTAGGTGATATTCTTCCAAAAAATCATGCTGCCAAAGGTTTCATTCCATTTGGACTCCGTTTGATATTCCTTTTCTTCGAAATACTGAAACAGGCAATAAAACAGCAATATGGGCTGGGCCTCCGGTTAATAGGTTAGTCCCAGAAGTAATATAAAAGCGTATAATAAAGCCCATAATCATTCAAAACAGATAATAAAATAGCATGAATGCTTCATAAATTATAGATACGTTGGAGACGTATCAACATCCCCAAGCTTAATTCCTACTCGTCCTCAAGTAGGTAAATGATAAAGAAAGAATTTATGAAGTGTGAATGCTAGAGGTTCACAAGTTTGATCAATGATAATTTCAATCACCTTTACTAGCATCATTATATGTCATAACAGTAGTTCATCTCATAAAACTTTTCATAATCAAGTAACAAGCTATTCACATGTTGAAGCATAGACCATAAACTTTCTTGAAAACTAGCAAACTTCATTCTTATTCATCAAACAATTGCAATTCATCCTATTTTCAGGAAGGGTCTATGTCAGAGCTTTGATTTAGCAAACTTCACATACTCAACTATCATATAGTCTTCTACAATTGCTAACACTCACGCAATACTTGTGGTTATGAAGTTTTAATCAGACACAGAGAAAGATAGGGGCTTATAAAGTTACCTCCAAACGTATTCACCTTTGGGTGATGTCAACAATAATAGTTCATGCTAACGTACATCCAATTGGATATATATATCAGGATCACCCCAACACAAAGTGCTTGCCAAAGGATAAAATGAAAAAGGGAAAGGTGAAGATCACCTTGACGCTTGCATAAAGTAAAAGACATAAAGTAAAAGATAGGCCCTTCGCAGAGGGAAGCAGAGGTTGTCATGCACTTTTAGGGTTGGATACACAAAATCTTAATGCGAAAGAACGTCACTTTATATTGCCCCTTGTATATGGACCTTTATTATGCAGTCCGTCGCTTTTATTGCTTCCATAACAAGATCGTACAAAGCTTATTTTCTCCACACTACTAAATCATGCATATTTAGAGAGCAATTTTTATTGCTTGCACCGATGACAACTTACTTGAAGGATCTTACTCGATCCATAGGTAGGTATGGTGGACTCTCATGGCAAAACTGGGTTTAATGATATTTGGAAGCACAAGTAGTATCTCTACTTGGTGCTAGGAATTTTTGGCTAGCATGAGGGGGAAAGGCAAGCTCAACATGTTTGAATGATCCATGACAATATACTTTAACTGAGATGTGAGAAAACATAACCCATTACGTTGTCTTCCTTGTCCAACATCAGCTCTTTAGCATGTCATACTTAATGAGTGCTCACAATTATAAAAGATGTCTATGATAATATATTTATATGTGAAATCTCTCTTCCTTCAATATTCTTTCATGAATTGTTCAAATGACTAATACAATGCTTGCTAACCGTCAATAAATTTACAACCTCTATTTCTTAGATGTGAAGTCATTTCTACCCATGGGATAAGCAAATGAAACATATATAATTTTCAGATTTATGACATTCAACTCATTCAACCATTTACTCATAGGATATGAGTGAAGCACACGAGTAAATGACAAACTACTCCAAAAAAGATAAAAGTGAAGATCAATGAGTAGCTAAATAAATATGTAACTATGTGAAGACTCTCTCTCATTTAAGAATTTCAGATCTTGGTATTTTATTCAAACAGCAAGCAAAGCAAAATAAAATGACATTGCAAGTATAGCACAACTCATGTGAAGAAGCAAAAACTTAGGCTCAACCGATACTAACCGATAATTGTTGAAGAAAAAAGGTGGGATGCCTACCGGGGCATACCCAAGCTTAGATGCTTGAGATTTCTTGAAATATTATCTTGGGGTGCCTTGGGCATACCCAAGCTTGAGCTTTTGTGTCTCCTTAATTCCTCTCATATCATGGTTTCTCTTTTTATCAAAAGCTTCATCCACAACAAACTCAACAAGAACTCGTGAGATAGGTTAGTATAAACCAATGCAAAACCTTATCATTTTCTACTGTAAAAAATCACTAAAATTATTATTCAACATTGCATACTAAATGCCTCTGCATATTTAATACTCCTATCATCAAATAGAATCATTAAACAAGCAAACATATGCAAACAATGCAAATATAACAGCAATCTGCCAAAACAGTATAGTCTGTAAAGAATGCAAGATTCATCATACTTCCCTAACTCCAAAAATTATAAGTAAAATACTACGCTGTAGAAGATTTATCATATCTCAATATGCAAAAAGATTCAACATTATACCATTCTCTGACTTTTCTAGGGAATTTTTGCAACAGCGGTAAACTTTCTGTTTTCAAACAGCAACATGTATACTAGCAAAATAAGCATGGCAAAGGCTATCCTTGACTTTTTTATTGAAACTATAGATGCAAAACATTATTATAAATAACAGCAAGCAAATACTAACAAAAAAATGACGCTCCAAGCAAAACACATATCATGTGGCGAAGAAAAATATAGCTCCAAGTAAGGTTACCGATGAACGAAGACGAAAGAGGGGATGCCTTCCGGGGCATCCCCAAGCTTAGGCTCTTGGTTGTCCTTGAATATTACCTTGGGGTGCCTTGGGCATACCCAAGATTAGGCTCTTTCCACTCCTTATTCCATAGTCCATCGAATCTTTACCCAAAACTTGAAAACTTCAACCACACAAAACTCAACACAAAACTCGTGAGCTCCGTTAATATAAGAAAATAAAACCACCACTTAGGTACTGTAATGAACTCATTCTAAATTCATATTGGTGTAATATATACTTTATTCCAACTTATCTATGGTTCATACCCTCCGATACTACTCATAGATTCATCAAAATAAGCAAACAACACATAGAAAACAGAATCTGTCAAAAACAGAACAGTCTGTAGTAATCTGTATCAAACGTGTACTTCTGAAACTCAAAAAATTCTGAAATAAATTTCTGGACCTGCGGAATTTGTCTATTAATCATCTTCAAAAGGAATCAACCTAAAATCACTCTCCAGTAAAAAAATGGCAGCTAATCTCGTGAGCGCTAAATTTTCTATTTTTTACAGCAAGATCATATAGACTAAACCCAAGTCTTCCCAAAGGTTCAACTTGGCACTTTATTGAAACAAAATCTATAAAACATGATTACTAAAGTAGCATAATCATGTGTACACACAAAAACAGTAAGGATAAATATTGGGTTGTCTCCCAGCAAGCGCTTTTCTTTAATGCCTTTTTAGCTAGGCATGATGATGGCAATGATGCTCACATAAAAGATAAGAATTGAAACATAAAGGGAGCATCATGAAGAATATGACTAGCACATTTAAGTCTAACCCACTTCCTATGCATAGGGACTTTGTGAGCAAACAACTTATGGGAACAATAATCAACTAGCATAGGAAGGTAAAACAAGCATAGCTTCAAAAAAATTAACACATAGAGAGGAAACTTGATATTATTGCAATTCCTACAAGCATATGTTCCTCCCTCATAATAATTTTCAGTAGCATCATGAATGAATTCAACAATATAACCAGCACCTAAAGAATTCTTTTCATGATCTACAAGCATAGAAAATTTACTACTCTCCACATAAGCAAAATTCTTCTCATTCGGAATAGTGAGAGTATCATAAGAGACTTGAACACTAAAAATTGTTTCCACATTAAAAGAGTAATGTTCAGAAAAAGGGTAATCATAATCATGACAAGTTTTATAAATATAATCATCACTACTTCTTATATCATAAGTTTCATCACAATAATCATCATAAGTAGCAACTTCGTTCTCATCATAATCGATTGAAACCTCTCCCAAGATAGTGGAATCATCACTAAATAAAGTTGACACTTTTCCAAATCCACTTTCATCAATATAATCATCATAGGTACAAGGCATGCTATCATCATAACAACTTTGCATATCAAAACTTGAGAGGCTAAAAATATCATCTTCATTAAATGTAGCATCCCCAAGCTTGGGACAAACATTAATTTAAGCAAATATATTCTCAAATATTTCAGACTCATCAAACATAGATTCCCCAGGCTTGGGCCTTTTCGTATCATAAGCGTAATCATTCTCATCATTAGTAGTATGGATAGCACCAATAGTATAGCAATTATCATCATCACAATGAGTAGTAGGAGCAACGTCATTTGGGAGGGATACCTTTTTACCTTTGCTGCTCCTTCTCTTCCTTTTTTTCTTCACATTATGTGTGGGCTCAACCATCCTTTTTGAGCTCCTTGTTGATGAGATTGGTTCAATAGAAAGTTCCTCCTCGCCACCTAATTTATCATAAGAAATAATAGGAGGATATTGGGAAGTCTCTTCCCTTTCATTAGTATTCTCATCATCTTCTATTTGTTTTCTTTTCTTTATGTAATTGGCAATATAAGGATTTTCAATGCAATTCACCATACAATACAAATAAATCTTCTCTAGATCAATATCATTTTCTATTTTAGAACTTCGGGTTTCAAAGACTTTTCCCACAATAGAGGCTAAGGAATATTTTTAAGGGCAAAATCTGGAAGATCCTTAGTTAAACGTTTCAATTCTTCATAACCCAAAAGCAAACTAAGTTCATTATAATGTGCAAGGGAAATCAAATCATCACAATTCTTGGACACGATTTGATCATGAAATAATTTGCATAGGAGACGTAGATGACCATGTTCATTGCATAGTTCACAAGTACGGCAAAGGAAATGTAAATTTTCAGCACTCCCATTTAACTTTTCTTGCAACAATTTAGTTTCTAAATGCTTATGCCTCTTGCAATATATATCTTCTCTATTTGGTGTGTTCATGCAAACATGCACTCCACAAAAGATGACATGCTTATGAGAGATATTTTCATCATGACTAGAGCAATCATCATTAGTACTATGGATATTCAAAGAGTTCATACTAACAACATTGCAATCATGCTCATCATTCAAAGATTTAGTATCAAACATTCTATAGATTTCTTCTTCTAGCACTTGAGGACAATTTCCCTTTTTATCAAGCTCACGAAAGATATTAAAAAGATCAAGCGTATGAGACAAACTCAAATACATTTTTTGTAGTTTTCTTTTATAAACTAAACTAGTGATAAAACAAGAAACAAAAAGATTCGATTGCAAGATCTAAAGATATACCTTCAAGCACTCACCTCCCCGGCAATGGCGCCAGAAAAGAGCTTAGTTGACGGGGTGTGAGTGCCGCTTACCTAGCCTCCCCGACAATGGCGCCAGAAAAGAGCTTGATGTCTACTACACAACCTTCTTCTTGTAGACGTTGTTGGGCCTGCAAGTGCACAGGTTTGTAGGACAGTAGCAAATTTCCCTCAAGTGGATGACCTAAGGTTTATCCGTGGGAGGCGTAGGATGAAGATGGTCTCTCTCAAACAACCCTGCAACCAAATAGCAAAGAGTCTCTTGTGTCCCCAACAAACCCAATACAATGGCAAATTGTATAGGTGCACTAGTTCGGCGAAGAGATGGTGATACAAGTGCAATATGGATAGAAGATAAAGGTTTTTGTAATCTGAAATTATAAAAACAGCAAGGTAGCAAGCGATAAAAGTGAGCGTAAATGGTATTGCAATGATAGGAAACAAGGCCTAAGGATCATACTTTCACTAGTGCAAGTTCTCTCAACAATAATAACATAGATAGATCATATAAAAATCCCTCAACATGGAACAAAGAGTCACTCCAAAGCCACTAATAGCGGATTACAAACAAAGAGAATATGGTAGGGTACGAAACCACCTCAAAGTTATCCTTTTTGATCTATCTATTCAAGAGCTCGTAGTAAAATAACATGAAGCCATTCTTTCCGCTCAATCCGTCATAGAGTTCATACTAGAATAACACCTTAAGACACAAATCAACCAAAACCCTAATGTCATCTAGATACTCCATTGTCACCTCAAGTATCCGTGGGCATGATTATACGATATGCATCACACAATCTCAGATTCATCCAACCAACACAAAGTACTTCAAACAGTGCCCCAAAGTTTCTATCGGAGAGTCAAGAAAACGTGTGCCAACCCCTATGCATAGGTTCATGGGCGGAACCCGCAAGTTGGTCACCAAAACATACATCAAGTGGCACGTGATATCCCATTGTCACCACAGAGAAACACGGCAAGACATACATCAAGTGTTCTCAAATCAAAGACTCAATCCGATAAGATAACTTCAAGAGGGAAACTCAATTCATCACAAGAGATTAGAGGGGGAGAAACATCACAAGATCCAACTATAATAGCAAAGCTCGTGATACATCAAGATCGCGCCATAGAGAGAAGACGAGAGAGAGAGAGAGAGATCAAACACATAGCTACTGGTACATACCCTCAGCCCCGAGGGTGAACTACTCCCTCCTTGTCATGGATAGCGCCGGGATGATGAAGATGGCCACCGGCAATGGGATCCCCCTCCGGCAGGGTGCCGGAACAGGCTCCCGAGAGGTTTTTGGTGGCTACAGAGGCTTGCGGCGGCGGAACTCCCGATCTATCTTCTCCGTGGATGTTTTTAGGGTACGTGGGACTATATAGGTGAAAGAAGTCGGTCGAGAGGTGCTCGAGGGGCCCACGAGACAAGGGGGCGTGCCCAGCAGGGGGGCGCGCCCTCCTATCTCCTGGCCTCCTCGAGGCTCTTCTGACGTGAACTCCAAGTCTCCTGGGTGATATTCTTCCAAAAAATCACGCTGCCGAAGGTTTCATTCCGTTTGGACTCTGTTTGATATTCATTTTCTTCGAAATACTGAAATAGGCAATAAAACAGCAATATGGGCCGGGCCTCCGGTTAATAGGTTAGTCCCAAAGGTAATATAAAAGCATATAATAAAGCCTATAATCATTCAAAATAGATAATAAAATAGCATGAATGCTTCATAAATGTCACGCCCAATATGCGACCCTGTCCAAAAGGAACTCGACGGTCCCACCAAGGATTGACCCGCATATTGAAACGCTTTTGCAAGGTGGATATCATTACATCAACATTACATAATAGATGGGGATACATACAAGAGGCATACAATGCCTCACGAATACAACATCACAATACATAAGAGCATCATCCGACTACAGATGAAAACACAAACAGAAACTCAAACGACATCCACCCTGCTAGCCCAGGCTGCCGACCTGGAACCTATCCCCTGATCGAAGAAGCAGAAGAAGAACTCAACGCAAGAAAGCATCGCTCTCGCGTCATGATCATCGCATGAACCTGTACCTGCAACTATTGTTGTAGTAATCTGTGAGCCACGAGGACTCAGCAATCCCATTACCATGGGTATCAAGACTAGCAAAGCTTAAAGGGAATGGAAGGGGTAAAGTTGTGAGGCTGCAGCAGCGACTAAGCATGTATGGTGGCTAACATACGCAAATAAGAGCGAGAAGAGAACAAGCGGAACGGTCGTCAACTAGTAATGATCAAGAAGTGATCCTGAATTCCTACTTACGCCAAACATAACCCAGAAACCGTGTACACTTCCCGGACTCCGCCGAGAAGAGACCATCACGGCTACACACACGGTTGATGCGTTTTAATTCGGATCTGGTGTCAAGTTATCTACAACCGGACATTAACAAATTCCCATCTTCCTATAACCGCAGGCACAACTTTCAAAAGATTATACCCTGCAGGGGTGTCCCAACTTAGCCCATGACAAGCTCTCGCGATCAACGAAGGAATAGACCTTCTCCCAGGAAGACCCGATCAGACTCGGAATCCCAGTTTACAAGACATTTCGACAATGGTAAAACAAGACTAGCAAAGCCTCCCGCTGTGCCGACAAATCCCGATAGGAGCTGCACATATCTCGTTCTCAGGGCACATCAGATGAGCAAGACGTCGGGTTGGCATAGACCCTGGTTGCCCAGGGGGCGCTGGACATCGCTCGGTTCGGACCAACACTTAGACAAGCACTGGCCCGGGGGGGCTAAAATAAAGATGACCCTCGGGTTGGCCGACCCAAGGGAAAGGGATAGGTGGTGGTGAGGCAAATGGTAAAACCAAGGGTGGGCCTTGCTGGAGGAGTTTTATTCAAAGCAAACTGTCAAGGGGGTCCCATAAATCACCCGACCGCGTAAGGAACGCAAAATCCGGGAACATAACACCGGTATGACGGAAACTAGGGCGGCAAGAGTGGAACAAAACACTAGGCAAATGGCCGAGTCTTCCACCCTTTACCAAGTATATAGATGCATTAATAATATAAGAGATATTGTGATATCCCAACCAAAATCCTGTCCACCATGGAGCAATCTTCAACTTCACCTGCAACTAGCAACGCTATAAGAGGGGCTGAGCAAAGGCGGTAACATAGCCAAACAACGGTTTGCATGGGAAAGGTGTCAAAGGTTAGAAGTTCATGGCAATTTGGGATGGCTTGATAAACAGGTGATAGGTAGCGCAGCATAGCGATAGAACGAAACAACTAGCATATCAATGATAGTAGTGAGATCCAGGGTAGCGGTCATCTTGCCTGAAATCCCGCAAGGAAGAAGAACGAGTCCATGAAGAAGACGAACGGATGAAGCCGAACCAAGCGTAGACGAACGAATCCTCACGATCGCAACGAAACAGGGACTATCGAAAAGAAGCACACAACATGGTAAACACACCACACATGAACAAGGCATGATGCACAAACAAGCATGATGCATGACAAATCTAGATGAAGCTACTCATGGCAAGAGATGATGCAAACAAGAGCAACACATCAAGGCAAGTTTAAATGAGGCCGGGAACAACATATAACAATTCCGGTAAGTCCTCATATGCATATTTCAAAATTGGTCCAGATCTGAATAAACCTTATGTTCAAGTTTATAAACAGCAAGTTAAGATGAACCAAGATGATCTACACGAGATTCTAGTCAAGTTACATATAAAGTTCATTTAGTTCGGAGCTACGGCCTAGAAGATATGAGCAACACAAGTTAAACATGGCATTGATGCAAAATGCACCCAAACATCAAGCAAACACCTCAAAACAAGGATGCAACATGATAATATGAAACTACATGCAATTCTAAGCAAGTTTCATATAGAGCACACTCAAAGCGGAGCAACGGTTCAAACACATACACTCCATACAAGTTTAAAGGACAAGCTGTCCAAAACAGCAACTAGGAATATTGCAACCACCAAAACAACATGCTACAGCATCTCAACATAATAACAAAAGGCATGGACATGATGTACAGGTAAAGCATAACAAAACATGAACACTGAGCTATCTCCAGAAATCAATAGAACATGCTCAAACACACATGGTAAGATTGCAAGTTATAACAATTCAGACTTTGCAGAAAATAACATCAGGAAGCACTGTTCAGAGCTATCAAACAACATGTTACAGAACTTATAATGGCAAACAAAGGCAAGGAATGAATATACTCAAAGCATAGATCAAAAGTCCCTTACTTACCATAAGCCAAAAAGGATCAGAAAATGTGATGGCACTCACGTAAACATAGCAAGTTATATTACAGATTCAAACATGGCAGAAACAGAATTATGAAGGCATGTTAATGAGCTTGTGCAACTCACTACAGAGAAATACATGGCATGGCAAGGCACCCAATAGTAAGAAGACATATTTGTGAAGCTAAGCATGGCAAGAGCAAGGTCATATGGTGCACGGATCACCAGGAAAACACATGGAAACAACTGAACTTAATGTAAACAGGCTGACAGCAACATTATGAAGCAACTTTGGAGCAAGATATGAACAAGCTACAGCAAGCTATAAATGCTACCAGGGGCATGGATGGATATAGGATGACATGTAGATCAAAACATATTTAGTGGGCATCTCCAGATTATGCATAGAATGACTAGTAGCAACATGTTTATATAGCATCACGAAATAACAGATTCAGCCTAGCAAAACAGCAACATCATGTACCCTACTTAACAAGCTTGAATCACTCACCACAAGTCATTGCATGACAAGATAAGCGTACCATCATCAAGAAGACATGTTTGTGAAACAAACCAAGTCAAGAACAAGTCCATAGCATGCAAGGATCAACTACAACAACCTTGGCCAAATTGAATAACATGTAAACAATCTGCCAGGAAACATTTTGAAGCAAAAGTAGAGCACGAAAATGACATGCTAGACTACTCCATAATTACAACTAGAGGCATGAATGGATAGACAATAACCATATGTTCAAAACATCCTTACTGAAGTATCTCTAAATATGCATGGATCTCTCTGTAGCATCAAGTTTGCATGCCATCAAAATAACAGCAGAACAGGGACTAAAATCAGTAACATCACGATGCCTAGTTTGCATGCTTGTGCTAGTCACCACATTGATCACAAAAATACATGGCAAACACCTCTGTAAAGAAGACATAGCATAGATCAAAACACATGTAGACATCAACCTCATAGGATGCACACATCAATCATGACAAAAATGACAAAAGAGCTCGTTCTGTTACCAGACAGCAGAAAACATTATGAAGCACTCTTACAACGATGATTAGGGCATCTAGATGATCTCAAATGAATATGATGCAATGTAATGAAATGATGTACTCGTTGATAGGAACAATTTGACATATTACACGCACAAAACGGAGCTACAGATGCAGAGATACGGCATTATGAACATGGCATGATTATTGCAAAATACAGGGACTTAGACGAATTTTGGAGGGGGAAAAGTCAACCTCGTCGCGGATCTCGCTGGAGACATCGCCGGATTTGCGGGGAACGGCGGTCGGCATCGAAGGGGGGCTCGCCGGAGCACGGGGGAGCCGGATCCGGCCGGCCCCTCACCGGATCTGGCGCCGGCGGAGGTGGGGGCGACCAGCGCGGGCGGGCGGCGGAGCAAGCGCGGGGCGGCGGCGGGCGCTGGCCGGCGCGGATGGGCCAGGCGGCCATGGCGCAGAGGCGGGCCGACGCGGGGAGGCCGGGCCTCGCGGCGGCGACGGGCGGCGCCCGGAGGAGCTGCGAACGGGAGTGGGAGCATGGGCGCGGCAGGGCGGCTCGCCGGCGCCGGAGGCGGGCGGCGGCGCGGAGGCCGAGGCCTGGCGGCGGCCGGAGGGGCACCGGGCGGCGGGGCGGAGCACGGGCCGGCGGCGCGCGGGACGGGCCGCGGGGCCGGAGGCGGGCCCGAGCGGGCCGGCAGTGGCGCGGGCGACGGGGCGCCACGTGGCACAACCGGATTGGCGCGGGGACGCAGGGCGGACGTGTCCGGCTGCGGCGCGGACGTGTCCGGCGCGCGAGGAGGGAGAGGGCTAGGGTTTCATCCGCGAATTCGGGGGAGGTGGACTAATTTATAGGTAGAGGGAGCTAGGAGAGTCCAAATAAGGAGCGGTTTTCGGCCACGCGATCGTGATCGAACGACCGAGAGCATGGAGGGGAGTTAGATGGGTTTTGGGCCACTTTGGAGGGGGTGTTGGGCTGCAAAGAGAAGGAGGCTTTACGGTTACCCAGTTAACCGTTGGAGTATCAAACGACCTCCAAATGACACGAAACTTAACAGGCGGTCTACCGGTGGTATACCAAGGCCGCTTGGCAAACCTCGGGCCATTCCGAGAAAGTTTAAAACCCACTCACGAAGAGAGACGAAAGGGGAACGCCGGAGGACATAGGAGCGCCGGATTGCGAAACGGACAACGGGGAAAATGCTCGGATGCATGAGACGAACACGTATGCAAAATGAAATGCACATGATGACATGATAAAATGCAACACGCAAGCAAATGACATGGTAACGACGGTGAATAACTGGCGGGCACCTGGCGCATCGGAACCGGGGCGTTACAACACTCCTCCACTAACAAGAGATCTCGTCCCGAGATCTTAGGACCGAGACGGAAGGGAAAAAGGATGAGGTGAAACAAGAACTGAAGAGAAGAAGCAAAGAATCGAGAGCACTCGAGAAGAAGAGAGGAACGGAGAGAATGACGAGAATCGAAAGCTCACGGAATCAGATAGACTATGAAAGCACTCTGGTTAGAACGAGATAAGAATCGAATAAGACTGAAAGGATTTAGGCAGCACTCCAGCTAAAACATGGAGGAATAGAACATGAACTTCACAAGATGGAATGACACTTGATGAAGACATGACACAAACCTCCGGAAAGAATTGAAATAGTGGAATGAAAAGAATTTAGAAGGATTGAATGGATTTGAATATCTGAGAAGAACGAAGAAATGCAAAACTCAACTTCAAAAGAATACAGAGAATTAATTGCACTTCGAGACGCAAGAAGAAAAGATACTTGAACTCCACCGACAAGAATCTTGATGAACACTTGAAGAGTGAATTAAATCATGAAGAACCACCATGAAGAACTCCGGTGACAAAAGGATGATGAGATAAAATTGAAGGAAGAAAGAATAAGATGAGCCTTGCGATGATTTAGATGAAGGATCCGACGAAATGACCGAGGAAATTTGAACTCCGGAAAAGAAAAGATGAAAAACACTTGGAAGTAGAATTTATTCATCAAGAATAAACTCCGAAGGAAGGGATTACTTGACTTGGATGAAATAAGAATAAGATTTATTGTATGCTTATCCTTCATCAAATTAAATTGATGAAAAACAATGGATTTTTGCATACTACTTATTCTTCTTGAAAAGGAATTGAGAAGTGACATGTCGCAAACTTTAGAAGGTCTTCATGAACCACTGGTAGGATTGGAAAGATTGAATGAAGAAGAATTATGATCAAGGAAAAAGAATCTTGAACGAACCATCATTAGAATTTGGAAATGACTGATGAAAGAGACTGAAACACCGGGAAGAATTAGAAGGAACAAATAAGCTAGAGGGGATTCAGATGCAAAAGGACAAAGAGAACATGAGCTAATTAAAGAACACTTGAACGAAGCACCGGGATAAATAGAGAACGATAACTGGAATGATGGCCCCCGGTGCAAAGAAACGGGAAAACAACTCCTGACATACTCCGGATGGATGAAAAGAATATCTGACAAATGGAATAATTCGAGAGGATGATATGAAGCTAGAACCACGAATCTTCGAGAGAACAGGCAAGATTTAGAGGAAAACTCTTCTGCGATCTTCAAAGCTAATAAAGACGACGAGAAACACCATCGAAATTGTTGAGAAACTCCTAAATAATGAAAAAGAGGAAAGGTAGAACCCGAGATGAAAAGAATTTGAAAGTGATCTTGGAGATGGCATCTGGTTGATGAAATTCATTCTTACGTCAGACTTCGGAAAGGATTGAGAATAACTCCGGGGAAATTAGAAGAGTCAGGTAAGATCCTGGGAAAAGACCTGTGGGTTAGGACCCACTGAAGAGAAAACACCATTGGAAAGGGATGTTGAACAGATAGATGATGCACCAGAACAATAGAAATATTTGAATGAGGTGACAACCTCGACTTAATTCGAACACAGATGAATCTCCTGAGATGTCTTACGAACTCCGGGATGATAAACTGGCGAGAGGCGAACGAGCAGGGAAAACACTTGAGCTGAGGGAAAGAATATAATCACTATCAAAAATTAGAATTGAATCCACCGGAAAAAGAAAAGGGATGAAGAATGATGAACAAGACGAGAATTCACCGGTTGAAATAATTGACGAAAGACTAAAGAGGCTCCACACGAATGAAATTGATGCTCGAAAAAGACTGAGGCTCTGGGAAGAAGAGGGTGGGAGGGCGGGAAAAACAAAGGCAACATGGAAGGGGAAACGATGAATATGTTGAAGAGAAAACACCGGTTGAAATCATTGAGGAAAGAAAGCAAAGGCTTCGCACGAGTAGGATGGATAATCGATTACGGACTCCGGTTCTGAGAAGAAGAAGGGTGGGCGGGTGGGAATGAAAACAACTGTGGATTGAACTCAAAGATGAAGAGGCTCGAGTCAACTTGACGAGAAATGCGCCGGATGAAAAGAGAAGAGAACCAACGATCGGAAAACCAACTGCGTGATCCTAAAGAAAAATTGAAGAGGAAGAGGAGTAATTCAAAACACCTACGTCAAGATTCCTTACCAGAGCGACGAAGGGGCTGAGGAGTAAAAAGAATTCCTACTCTCCGATATAACTAGACTCCGAAAACAGTTTCTTCTAGACTCAACATCGGCCAAACTACACGATCAATCAAGGGGGGCTCCTAAGGTCGATCGAGGCTCTGATACCAACTTGTCACGCCCAATATGGGACCCTATCCAAAAGGAACTCGACGGTCCCACCAAGGATAGACCCGCATATTGAAACGCTTTTGCAAGGTGGATATCATTACATCAACATTACATAATAGATGGGGATACATACAAGAGGCATACAATGCCGCACGAATACAACATCACAATACATAAGAGCATCATCCGACTACGGATGAAAACACAAACAGAAACTCAAATGACATCCACCCTGCTAGCCCAGGCTGCCGACCTAGAACCTATCCCCTGATCGAAGAAGCAGAAGAAGAACTCAATGCAAAAAAGCATCGCTCTCGCGTCATGATCATCGCATGAAACTGTACCTGCAACTGTTGTTGTAGTAATCTATGAGCCACAAGGACTCAGCAATCCCACTATCATGGGTATCAAGACTAGCAAAGCTTAAAGGGAATGGAAGGGGTAAAGTGGTGAGGCTGCAGCAGCGACTAATCATGTATGGTGGCTAACATACGCAAATAAGAGCGAGAAGAGAACAAGCGGAACGGTCGTCAACTAGTAATGATCAAGAAGTGATCCTGAACTCCTACTTACGCCAAACATAACCCAGAAACCGTGTTCACTTCCCGGACTCCGATGAGAAGAGACCATCACGGCTACACACATGGTTGATGCGTTTTAATTCGGATCTGGTGTCAAGTTATCTACAACCGGACATTAACAAATTCCCATCTGCCTATAACCGCAGGCACGGCTTTCGAAAGATTATACCCTGCAGGGGTGTCCCAACTTAGCCCATGACAAGCTCTCGCGATCAACGAAGGAATAAACCGTCTCCCAGGAAGACCCGATCAGACCCGGAATCCCAGTTTACAAGACATTTCGACAATGGTAAAACAAGACCAGCAAAGCCTCCCGCTGTGCCGACAAATCCCGATAGGAGCTGCACATATCTCGTTCTCAGGGCACACCGGATGAGCAAGACGTCGGGTTGGCATAGACCATGGTTGCCCAGGGGGCACCGGTCATCGCTTGGTTCGGACCAACACTTAGACAAGCACTGGCCCGGGGAGGCTAAAATAAAGATGACCCTCGGGTTGGCCGACCCAAGGGAAAGGGATAGGTGGTGGTGAGGCAAATGGTAAAACCAAGGTTGGGCCTTGCTGGAGGAGTTTTATTCAAAGCGAACTGTCAAGGGGGTCCCATAAATCACCCGACCGCGTAAGGAACGCAAAATCCGGGAACATAACACCGGTATGATGGAAACTAGGGCGGCAAGAGTGGAACAAAACACTAGGCAAAAGGCCGAGTCTTCCACCCTTTACCAAGTATATAGATGCATTAATAATATAAGAGATATTGTGATATCCCAACCAAAATCCTGTCCACCATGGAGCAATCTTCAACTTCACCTGCAACTAGCAACGCTATAAGAGGGGCTGAGCAAAGCGGTAACATAGCCAAACAACGGTTTGCATGGGAAAGGTGTCAAAGGTTAGAGCTTCAGGGCAATTTGGGATGGCTTGATAAACAGGTGATAGGTAGTGCAGCATAGCGATAGAAAGAAACAACTAGCATAGCAATGATAGTAGTGAGATCCAGGGTAGCGGTCATCTTGCGTGAAATCCCGCAAGGAAGAAGAACGAGTCCATGAAGAAGACGAACGGATGAAGCCGAACCAAGCGTAGACGAACGAATCCTCACGATCGCAACGAAACAGGAACTATCGAAAAGAAGCACACAACACGGTAAACACATCACACATGAACAAGGCATGATGCACAACAAGCATGATGCATGACAAATCTACATGAAGCTACTCATGGCAAGAGATGATGCAAACAAGAACAACACATCAAGGCAAGTTTAAATGAGGCCGGGAACAACATATAACAATTCCGGTAAGTCCTCATATGCAAATTTCGAAATTGGTCCAGATCTGAATAAACCTTATGTTTAAGTTGATAAACAGCAAGTTAAGATGAACCAAGATGATCTCCACAAGATTCTAGTCAAGTTACATATAAAGTTCATTTAGTTCGGAGCTACGGCCTAGAAGATATGAGCAACACAAGTTAAACATGGCATTGATGCAAAATGCACCCAAACATCAAGCAAACACCTCAAAACAAGGATGCAACATGATAATATGAAACTACATGCAATTCTAAGCAAGTTTCATATAGAGCACACTCAAAACGGAGCAACGGTTCAAACACATACACTCCATACAAGTTTAAAGGACAAGCTGTCCAAAACAGCAACTAGGCATATTGCAAGCACCAAAACAACATGCTACAGCATCTCAACATAATAACAAAAAGAATGGACATGATGTACAGGTAAAGCATAACAAAACATGAACACTGAGCTATCTCCAGAAATTACTAGAACATGCTCAAACACACATGGTAAGATTGCAAGTTATAATAATTCAGACTTCGAAGAAAATAACATCAGGAAGCACTGTTCAGAGCTATCAAACAACATGTTACAGGAACTTATAATGGCAAACAAATGCATGGCATGAATCTACTCAAAGCATATATCAAAAGTCCCTTACTGACCATAAGCCAAAAAGGATCAGAAAATATGATGGCCCTCACGTAAACATAGCAAGTTATATTACAGATTCAAACATGGCAGAAACAGAATTATCAAGGCATGTTAATGAGCTTGTGCAACTCACTACAGAGCAATACATGGCATGGCAAGGCACCCAATAGTAATAATACATATTTGTGAAGCTAAGCATGGCAAGAGTAAGGTCATATGGTGCATGGATCACTAGGAAAACACATGGAAACAACCGAACTTAATGTAAACAGGCTGACAGCAACATTATGAAGCAACTTTGGAGCAAGATATGAACAAGCTATAGCAAGCTATAAATTCTACCAGGGGCATAGATGGATAGATGATGACATGTAGATCAAAACATATTTAGTGGGCATCTCCAGATTATGCATAGAATGACTAGTAGCAACATGTTTATATAGCATCACGAAATAACAGATTCAGCCTAGCAAAATAGCAACATCATGTACCCTACTTAACAAGCTTGAATCACTCACCACAAGTCATTGCATGACAAGATAAGAGTAGCATCATCAAGAAGACATGTTTGTGAAATAAACCAAGTCAAGAACAAGTCCATAGCATGCAAGGATCAACTACAACAACCTTGGCCAAATTGAATAACATGTAAATAATCTGCCAGGAAACATTTTGAAGCAAACGTAGAGCACGAAAATGACATGCTAGACTACTCCATAATTGCAACCAAGAGCATGAATGGATAGACAATAACCATATGTTCAAAACATCCTTACTGAAGTATCTCAAAATATGCATGGATCTCTCTGTAGCATCAAGTTTGCATGGCATAAAAATAACAGCAGAACAGGGACTAAAATCAGTAACATCGCGATGCCTAGTTTGCATGCTTGTGCTAGTCACCACATTGATCACAAAAATACATGGCAAACACCTCTATAAAGAAGACATAGCATAGATCAAAACACATGTAGACATCAACCTTATAGGATGCACACATCAATCATGACAAAAATGACAAAAGAGCTCGTTCTGTTACCAGACAGCAGAAAACATTATGAAGCACTCTTACAACGATGATTCGGTCATCTAGATGACCTCAAATGAATATGATGCAATGGAATGAAATGATATGCCCGTTGAGAGGAACAATTTGACATATTACACGCACGAAACGGAGCTACGGATGCAGAGATACGGCATGATGAACATGGCATGATTATTGCAAAATACAGGGACTTAGACGAATTTTGGAGGGGGAAAAGTCAACCTCGTCGCGGATCTCGCCGGAGACATCGCCGGATTTGCGGGGAACGGCGGTCGGCGTCGGAGGGGGGCTCGCCGGAGCACGGGGGAGCCGGATCCGGACGGCCCCTCACCGGATCTGGCGTCGGCGGAGGTGGGGGCGACCGGCGCGGACGCGGGCGGGCGGCGGAGCAAGCGCAGGGCGGCGGCGGGCGCTGGCCAGCACGGACGGGCCAGGCGGCCATGGCGTAGAGGCGGGCCGACGCCGGGAGGCCGGGCCTCGCGGTGGCGACGGGCGGCGCCGGAAGAGCTGCGAACGGGAGCGGGGCGGCTCGCCGGCGCCGGAGGCGGACGGCGGCGCGGAGGCCGAGGCCTGGCGGCGGACGGAGGGGCACCAGGCGGCGGGGCGGAGCACGGGCCGGCGGCGCGCGGGACGGGCCACGGGGCCGGAGGCGGGCCCGAGCGGGCCGGCGGCGGCGCGGGCGATGGGGCGCCACGTGGCACGACCGGATTGGCGCGGGGGCGCGGGGCGGACGTGTCCGGCTGCGGCGCGGACGTGTCCGGCGCGCGAGGAGGGAGAGGGCTAGGGTTTCATCCGCGAATTTGGGGGAGGTGGACTAATTTATAGGTAGAGGGAGCTAGGAGAGTCCAAATGAGGAGCGGTTTTCGGCCACACGATCGTGATCAAACGACCGAGAGCATGGAGGGGAGTTAGATGGGTTTTGGGACACTTTGGAGGGGGTGTTGGGCTGCAAAGAGAAGGAGGCTTTACGGTTACCCGGTTAACCGTTGGAGTATCAAACGACCTCCAAATGACACGAAACTTGACAGGCGGTCTACCGGTGGTATACCAAGGCCGCTTGGCAAAGTTCGGGCCATTCCGAGAAAGTTTAACACCCGCTCATGAAGAGAGACGAAAGGGGAACGCCGGAGGACATAGGAGCGCCGGATTGCGAAACGGGCAACGGGGAAAATGCTCGGATGCATGAGACGAACACGTATGCAAATTGAAATGCACATGATGACATGATCAAATGCAACACGCAAGCAAATGACATGGCAACGACGGCGAATAACTGGCGGGCACCTGGCGCATCGGATCCGGGGCGTTATAATAAATTATAGATACATTGGAGACGTATCACCCGTGCGTGCACCCGCGCCTTCCCAGGATGCTACCTACTACTGCCTTGCCGCTGAAGCTCTGCTGCTCGCTGCTGCTTACTGCTGCTACTGATGCGCACGACCATGGGCATGGTCGTGGGTGTGTGCGCGTGCATGTGCAATTAGCTTAGGTACTAACTACTAGTTAGTTTAACTACTAGCCTATGACAAGTGGACCCCTAGACTAATTAATCTAATTAACTAGAATGTTTTAGTTGCTGCCTATGACATGTGGGCCACACCTCCCCATTTGACCAGTCTAGTTAACTTGGTCAACTCGAATTAAAAGAAATCCATAAATTCCAGAATATTCCTAAAACTTTAAAAATCATATAAAATAATTCGTAACTCGGATAAAAAAGTTTTATACATGAAAGTTGCTCAGAACGACGAGACGAATCCGAATATGCAGTCCGTTCGTCCGCCACATGTCCCTAGCATATCAGACATGCAACCTTCCCTTCGGTTCATCTGTTTGACAGACGTCCGAAACCGGAAAAACTTTCCCGGATGTTTCCCCCTTCGCTAGTATCGCCTAACGCTACGTTAGAACACCTCTAGCCCCGCTTATAATCATGTTGTGCATATGTTTGCGTGTATTTAATGTTTCTCCCCCCTCTTCTCTCCGGTAGACCGTGAGACCGCTGCTGATGCCACTGTGATCGACTACGTCGACGATGACAGTTCTTCCCTTTCAGCGGAGCTTCCAGGTAAGCCCCCACTTTGATCATCCCGATATCGCCCATTCCATTATCTCATGCTTGCATTATATTTTTCTACTGTTATTGTTTGCTCCTATTCTGATGCATAGCCTGCTTTTGTATCTGTTGTTGTACCTTACCTGCTCATCCTAAACTGCTTACTATAGGTTGGTTAGTGATCCATCAGTGACCCCCACCTTGTCCTTGTTGCCCCTGCTTCATCATCGATGACTCGATCAACGTGATCGACGACCAGAGCCCGACACCTCAGATCACATCACGCCCCTTTTGTTGCTCGACTCTGCAGAGCTACTATCGAGTGTCGGGGGTGGTACCTCATAACACACTCCTGATGATGACTCTGTAGTGTAGCTATTCAGTCGTGGTCATCGAGGGTGATTCCTCCTTGACCACTCTCGATGCGACTCTGTCATGCAACCCCTCAAGTGTGAACCTCGAGGGTGGTTCCTCTTACGTTCACCTTGATGATTACATCGAGTGGAATCCATCGAGGGTGGTTCCTCTTACATTCACCTTGATGATTACATCGAGGGGAATCCATCGAGGGTGATTCCTCGGGGTTTCCCCTTGATGTTTGGACACACGGTTACCCAGACTTTACTTGAGACCATTGTTGAAGTTGGGTCGGCCCTGAGGGGTACCCAGGAGTTGATGTGAAAGTCGGGCGGGCCCGTAGAGCACCCGCGAGTTTTCCATGTGGCACGGCCGGGCAGTCTAGGCCCTTGCCGTAAGTCCATGAGACGGGGCGACGGGGTCACATTATCATGAGTCTCTACTCGTTTCTGTGAGCCCCCAATGCACTAACAGGTTTGGGTATTTGTTCTGAGTTGGCCTTTGGCCTTTACGCACTAACCACCACGCGAGAATAGTTATGGGCCTCGACGTCGTAGTATCAGCCGAAGCTTTGTTAGACATCCAGTTCAGCATCGTGGGCCTGTCGGGCTAGTGCCATCCAGTATGAGGTGGTGCTCGTCCCGGTCGTCGCCCAATGACCCGGAGTGCAATGAGCGATGGGCCCAGACCTCGGAGTGCTTAGGAGGTAGATCGGCGGGGACCTCTCTCCTGAGCCTAGGTAGAGTTGTGACGTGTTGATCTTCCGAGGCCGGGCATTGACTCAGAAAAGTGTGTTCGGGCAGAGTAATCAAGCGTGTTGGAAAACGTGGTGCACCCCTACAGGGAAGATATATATTCGAATACCATGTCCACGGTAACGGACATTCAGACTTATATCCTGATCTTATATAACTAGAAATGGATACTTGAGATATGTGGCTCCGAGATTGCTTTTCTGCAGGGAGTCGGAGAAGGATATCTGAGCGTTGGGTCTACAACATGTTTGTTAAATATTAAACTGCTATTCTTTACTCTTCTACATGCTGCAAGATGCTCGGAGCTGCTTGAAGATGCTAGTCTTTGATAGGCTAGGCCTTTCCCCTCTATTCTGTCATTCTGCAGTTCAGTCCACAGATACAACCCTTCCATTTTATACCAATGCATACTTAGTATAGATCTAATGCTTGCGAGTACTTTGGATGAGTGCTCACGGTTGCTTTGCTACCCCCTTTTCCCCCTTCTTTCTTCTTTCCGGTTGATGCAACCAGATGATGGATCCCTGGAGCCAGATGCCACCGCCGACGGATACTACTAGATGGAGGCCGCCGATGACCAAGAGTAGTTAGGAGGTCCCAGGCAGGAGGCCTTGCCTCTTTGATCATTGTTGCTTTTGTGTTTGCCTTCTTAAGGCATTCTTGTTTAACTTATGTCTGTACTCAGATATTGTTGCTTTCGCTGACTCTTGTGTATCGAGCTATGTATTCGAGCCCTCGAGGCCCCTAGCTTTTAATATAAAGCTTGTATTATTTTATTTGTGTCAAGAGTTGTGTTGTGATATCTTCCCGTGAGTCCCTGATCTTGATCTACACATTTGCGTGTATGATTAGTGTACGATTGAATCGGGGGCGTCACATATATATAGGTGAAGGAACTAGGTCAGGGGAGCTACGAGGGGCCCACGAGGTAGGGGACGCGCCCTACCCCCTGGGCGCGCCCTCCTGCCTTGGAGCTGCCTCGTTGAGTCTTCGACTTCATCTCCAAGTCTCCTGGTTTGCTTTCAGTCCAAGAAAGATCATCGCAAAGGTTTCATTATGTTTGGACTCCATTTGGTATTCCTTTTGTGTGAAACTCTAAAATAGGCAAAAAAACAGAAACTGGCACTGGGCCCTCGGTTAATAGGTTAGTCCCAAAAATAATATAAAATAACATAAAAATATCTATTAAACATCCAAAATAGATAATATAATAGCATGGAACAATCACAAAATATAGGTACATTGGAGACGTATCATTAACCATAGAATTGCATCACCCTATCATCCTCAATCTACTGGTCAAGTTGAACTTAGCAACAGAGAAATAATACTAATATTACAGAAAACCGTTAATAGGTCCCGAAAGAATAGGTCTGACAAATTAGATGATGCACATTGGGCCTATAGAACAACTTATAAAAATCCTATGGGTATGTCTCCCTATAAAATGGTTTATGGAAAAGCTTGTCATTTGCCTCTAGAGTTAGACCATAAAGCATAGTGGGCAATAAAAGAACTTAACTATGATTTCAAACTTGCCGGAGAAAAGCCGTTATTTGATATTAGCTCACTAGATGAATGGAGAATCCAGCTTATCAAAATGCCAAATTGTTTGAAGAAAAAGTTCAAAGATGGCATGATAAAAGAATCCAAAAGCGGGAATTCAAAGTTGGAGAATGTGTTCTTTTGTACAACTTTCGTTTCAGATTATTTCCAGAACACTTCTCTCCAAATGGAAAGGACTATGTTATTGAAGAGGTTTATCACTCTGGAGCTATCAAGATCAATAATGCCGAAGGTACAAACCCGAAGGTGGTCAATGGTCAAAGAATTAAACACTATATTTCAGGTATGCCTATTAATGTTGAAAGCAATATTATCCAAACTATGACACCAGGGAACACATAAAAGAAACCTTCTGGAACACTCCAGAATAACTGAAAAAAGAGGAGGTACCTGATACCGTAAGTAAATGGACTCCGAAAAATCTGCAAAAATATTTTCTGTCAGTTTTGGAATATTACAAAATTAGGAAAATAAGAAACAGCCAGGAAGGCACCCGAGGGGGCATAAGACATCAGGGCGTGCCAGGGCCCCCCTGGCACGCCAGGTGGGTTGTGCCCACCTTGGGAACCTTCCCGGCTCCGTTTTCCTCCCGTTTGCTTGTTTCCCAAGATAAAAAAATATTTATATACCCCCCCGAACGTATTGACCACCATATCAGGGAGAAATCTCCTGTTCTTCTTTCTTGCTGATTTTCTGGCAGGTCTAAAAATATGGCGTCTCCAGACTCGGAGGGTGAGAGCTATGTTGCTGATTATATTGCAAACCCCAAGGTTTATGGTGAGGTGGAACATTATGATTGGACCATGAAGGAAGAAGAAGACTATGATCTGAAGGGGAAATAAGAAACAAGCTCAGATGAGGATGAAGTTCCATTACCCCAACATGGGGACATGCACATGGAATTCAAGAAGTCAAGTCTCCCTAATAAAGCAAAGAAACCTAAGATTCAGTTTATCCCCTTTCGTCTCTTGCAGGAAAACAAGCAGGAGTTATGCAAAAAGATATTAAAGGCTGAGCAAGAGATCGAAGATTTGAAGGAGGAAAATTCTATCCTCAAGCATAAGCTGAGGAAGAAGAGTACTCATACTACATCACCACCACCACCTTCTTCATCACCAAAGGAGACTTGAGTTCATGGTATGGACACTCCCATTGTCTTGTGCCAAGCCTGGGAGAGGTGTCCCGGTACCGTATCACCACCACTATCTTTGCTTTCATCTACTTTAGTTTGATCTTCAGTTTTCCTATGATTTAGTTGAATAAAAGTTTAGTTCGATCCTTTCTTTTCGAGTGGTTTCTTAGTCATCTATCTATCGATGTAATTGTGTGCGATATATAGTAAAGAGTAATTTGAGTTTTGTTTCTTTACTCTAATGTTTCAATAAAAAGAAAGGAAAATAAATGAAAAGATCATATGCTAATCTTATGGTAAGTAATGGCATCACATAAGGAAAAGTATAAGTGGTACTGGAGATTGACAAACATAGCATTGGTCAATGATGCAATTCATGAAATAATTAATAAGGGAAGAGAATATTCACATGCAAATACACTATCTTGGACATCTTTTATAATTGTGAGCCCCCGTTAAATATTTTGTGTCAAAATTGTTGACGTTGGACAAGGAAGACAACGTAATGATTTATGTTTGTTCATATTCACATAGAAGTTATACTGTCATAGATCCTTTAACATGTGGTGTTTGCTCAATATCTTTTCTAGCCAAAAATTCCGCACTAAGTAGAGATACTACTTGTGCATCCAAAAACCCTTAACCCAAATCTCATTTTGAGAGTCCACCATACCTACCTATGGATTGAGTAAGATCCTTCAAGTAAGTTGTCATCACTGCAATAAGGTAATAAAATTTGCTTCTAAATGTGTTGAACCATTTATTGCAAGAGAAAATTGAGCGTTGTACGAACTTGCGATGGCAAAGAATAAAAGCGACAAACTGCATAATAAAGTTTGCTATCATAAGAGGCAATATAAAGTGACGTTCTTTTGCATTAAGGGATTTGGCATACAAACAAATAAGCGTATGACAACCTCTGCTTCCCTCTGCGAAGGACCTATCTTTTACTTTTATGCATTACTTTTATGTAAGAGTCAAAGTATTCTTCCCTATTCCTTTTTATTTTCTCTTTTTGCAAGCACCATGTGGTGAGGAAAGGTCTTGGCACATATATCCAGTTGTCCCACTGTCCAAGTTTTTAAAAAAACTGCACATAATTTACACATAAAATGTGTTTTTTATAATGTGCAACAATAAGTATATAATAGTGGTATTTTAACAAAAAAATCTAAGAATGAATGAATTAGGCCTTGTACAATTGTAGGTGCTTAGAAAAATAAACCATTTTTAAGCAACAATGACTATTTCTACACGAGAGATGCCTAATTAAGCATCTACCCTCTACAAATAGCACTGGTGCTTAAATAAATATTGACTTATTTCTCTAAGAATCTCCTCTAAGTACCTTGCAATGTAGAAGGCCTTAGTGTCATAGGCATTACCCTTAAAAATTAAATAAAAACTAAACCAAATCCAAATAATAAAGTTTTCTAAGAAGGAATGAGTTGATGACATTGGTATTACTCTCAGTATAAAAAATAAAAATAATTAGTACGCATAGTGACAAAATTTGCACATAAATTACAAGCAAACTACATTTTTTTATATATGCATCAATAAGCATATAATTGTGGTATTTTCAAAAAAATCCTAAGAATGAATAAATTAGTGGTATTGGTATTACCCTTAAAATTTAAATGAAAACTAAAACAAATCAGAATAATGAAGTTTTATAATAAAGTATGAGTTAATGGTATTGATATTACCCTTTAAGTATAAAAAAATAATATATATTAATACAAAATAATGGGAAAAATTTCACATAAATTACAATGGAACTTCATTTTTCATATATCCAAGAATGAGCATATAATAGTGAGATTTTGCAAAAAAGAAATTTTCTAAGAAGAAAAGAACTAGCGGTATTGGTATTAACCTTAAAGAAAATATGAAATGAAATAAAAAACTAAAGAAACAAAATAATGAAATTTTCTAAGGAAGAATTAATGGATTAGTGGCACTGATATTAGCCGTCAAGAAGATAGAATATGAAAAATAAAATCAAAGTAATGAAGTTTTCTGAGGAAGAATGAATAGTGGCATTAGTATTAACCTTTAGAAAGAAAGATAAATAAAAAAACTAACACAGATAATTACAAAATTTGCATACAATTCACACATATTTTGCATATTTTTATAATATGCAATAATAAGCACATAATAGTGGAATTTTTGACAAAACAAACCATAAGATGTAATGAATTGGTAGCATTGGTAATACCCTTAAAGAAGAAAGAAAATGAAATAAAACTATAATTTTGTATTTGTAAATGAAGTGAGTCAAAGTTAAAAACTTTGATGGGTCTTTTCTATATGGGTTGCCCGGGACTCGAACCCGGAACTAGTCGGATGGAGTAGATAATTCTTCCTTGTTACAATAGAGAAAAATCCCTCCCCAAATCGTGCTTGCATTTTTCATTGCACACGACTTTCCCTATGTAGAAATAGCCAATTTCTATTCCAAAGAGGAAGTTCTACTAATTTTTTTAATTAGTAAGTTGATTCACCTACTCTTTATTATAATAAAAAGAACATTTCAGAATGAAAAATAGAAAAGTTTTTTCTTGATCATTTATCAACCCTTTCCTGTTTCTTAATTTCGTCTAATGATTAATTAAGAGGGTTGACCAGGTCATTGATACGTATAATATCCAAATACCAAATACGCTCAGTGTGTGATCCACAGAAAGAAAAAAGAGTTGTTTTGGTGAACTTTTCTTAGCAAGAATGAATTAATGGCATTGGTATTACTCTTTAAGAAGAAAGAAAACTACAAAAATATAAAAATGATTTTTTTGCATACAACATACATAGAATTTGCATGTTTTCAAACATGCAAAAATAAGCATGTAAATAGTGAAATTTTCACAAAAAAAGTTTCCTAAGAAGTAGTGAATTGGTGGCATTGGTAATACCCTTAAAATAAAATGAAATAAAAACCAAAGCAAAATCACAATAATGAAGTTTTCCAAAGGATGAATGAATTAGTTCCATTTGTATTACACTTTATGAAGAAACAAAATGCAGTAAAACTAAGAAAAATCAAAATAATGATTTTTTCTGAGGGGATGAATTAGTGACATTGGTACTCCTCTTTAAGAAGAAACAAAAAAAATCTAAAACAAATAATGATTTTTTGCATGCGATTTGCCAATAAGTTGGGCATTTTTATAATATGCAAGATTAAGCATGTAATAGTGGAATCTTAGCAAAAACAAATTCAAGGAGAAATAAATTGTTGGAATTGGTACCACCCTTAAAGAAGAAATAAAATGAAATAGAAACTAAAAAAATCAAATGATGAAGTTTCTTTAGGGAATGAATTAGTGGCATAGGTATTACCATCTAAGAAGAAAGAAAGTAAAAAGAGACTAAACTAAATAATAATTTTTGTATACAATTTACACAAAAATTGCAGATTTTGATAATATGTAAGAATACACCCATAATAGTGGAATTTAGCAAAACAAGGTTTTCTAAGAAGTAATGAATTGGCGGCATTGGTACTAGCATTTAATAAGAAAGAAAATTAACAAAAAACTAAAACAAAGTAAAAATAACTGATTTTTCTGAGGAAGAATAATAAATCAAAATAATTAAGTTATTTGAGAGAATGAATTAGTGCCATTGGTATTCCCCTTGAGGAAGAAATAAAACAAAAACTAAATGAAATAATGACAAAAGTTGCATACAATTTACAGAGAATTTGCTTCTTTTTATAATATGCAAGAGTAAGCATGTTGTAGTGAAACTTTTACAAAAAAAATGTAAGAAATGAGGAATTGTTGGCATTGATACTAACCTTACACAAGAAATAAAATGAAATAAAAACTTAAACAAAATAAAATCAATAAAGTTCTGAGAAAGAATAACAAAATCAAAATAAGAATGTTTTATGGGGAAGGAAGAATTAGTGACATTGCTATAACCCTTTAAGAAGAAAGAAAACAAAAAATCTAAAATAAATAATAACAAAATTTTTATAAGATTACACACAATTTGCATCTCTTTATTATATGTGAGAATAAGCACATAAAATTTACATAGGTTTTACACATAATAGTGGAATTTTCGCAAAAAAAGTTTACTAAGAAGTAATGAATTGTTGGCATTGGTATTGCCACTAAAAGGAAAGAAAAGGGCATCGTGGGTTTTCACTTTCCGTTGGGCGCGCGCTCATGGCTCTCGTGAACCCGCCTGCTATTCGAAATATGCCCTAGAGGCAATAATAAAATGGTTATCATTATATTTCTTGGTTCATGATAATTGTCTATTGTTCATGCTATAATTGTATTAACTAGAAACCATAATACATATGTGAATACATAGACCACAACATGTCCCTAGTGAGCCTCTAGTTTACTAGCTCGTTGATCAATAGATGGTTATGGTTTCCTGACCATGGACATTGGATGCCATTGATAACGGGATCACATCATTAGGAGAATGATGTGATGGACAAGACCCAATCCTAAGCATAGCACAAAATCGTGTAGTTCGTTTGCTAAAAGCTTTTCTAATGTCAAGTATCATTTCCTTAGACCATGAGATTGTGCAACTCCCGGATACCGTAGGAATGCTTTGGGTGTACCAAACGCCACAACATAACCGGGTGGCTATAAAGGTGCACTACAGGTATCTCCGAAACTGTCTGTTGGGTTGGCATGAATCGAGACTGGGATTTGTCACTTCGTATGACGGAGAGGTATCTCTGGGCCCACTCGGTATTGCATCATCATAATGAGCTCAATGTGACTAAGTAGTTAGTCACGGTATCATGCATTACGGAAAGACTAAAGTGACTTGCCGGTAACGAGATTGAACGAGGTATTGGGATATCGACGATCGAATCTCGGGCAAGTAACGTACCGATTGACAAAGGGAATTACATATGGGATTGCTTGAATCCCCGACATTGTGGTTCATACGATGAGATCATCGTGGAACATGTGGGAGCCAACATGGGTATCCAGATCCCGCTGTTGGTTATTGGCTGGAGAGATGTCTTAGTCATGTCTACATGATTCCTGAACCCGTAGGGTCTACACACTTAAGGTTCGATGACTCTAGGGTTATAGGGAAGTTTTGTATGTGGTTACCGAATGTTGTTCGGAGTCACAGATGAGATCCCGGATGTCGCGAGGAGTTCCGAATGGTCCGAAGGTAAAGATTTATATATGGGAAGTCCCGTTTTGGACACCGGAAGTATTTCGGGGGTCACCGGTAATGTACCAGGACCACCGGAAGGGTTCCGGGGGTCCATCGGGAGGGGCCACCAACCACGGAGGCCTGCGTGGGCCAAGTGTGGGAAGGGACCAGCCCCTAGGTGGGCTGGTGCGCCTCCCACAAGAGGCCCAAGGCGCAGATAAAGGGGGGAGGGGGAAAACCCTAGGCTCAGATGGGCCTAAGGTCCACCTAGGGTGCGCCCCCTCTCTCCCTCTCTGCCCCCCCCCCCCCCCAGATGCATCTAGGGCTGGCGGCCACCCCTAGGGGGGGAACCCTAGGTGGGGGCGCAGCCCCTCCCCTTCCCCTATATATAGTGGAGGTTTTGGGGCTGCCAGAGACATGAGTCTCCCTCTCTCTTGGCACAGCCCTACCCTTCTCCCTCCTCGTCTCTCGCGGTGCTTGGCGAAGCCCTACTGGAGTGCCATCCTCCTCCATCGCCATCACGCCGTTGTGCTGCTGCTGGATGGAGTCTTCCCCAACCTCTCCCTCTCTCCTTGCTGGATCAAGGCACGGGAGACGTCACCGGGCTGCACGTGTGTTGAACGCGGAGGCACCATTGTTCGGTGCTTAGATCGGATTCGGTCACGATCTGAATCGCTTCATGTACGACTCCACCGACCGCATTCTTGCAACGCTTCCGCATTGCGATCTTCAAGGGTATGAAGATGCACTCCCTCTCTCTCTCTTGTTGCTAGAATCTCCATAGATTGATCTTGGTGATGCGTGATACGTCTCCGTCGTATCTATAATTTTTGATTGTTCCATGCTAATATTCTCCAACTTTTATATACTTTTGGCAACTTTTTATACTATTTTTGGGACTAACATATTGATCCAGTGCCCAGTTCCAGTTCCTGTCTGTTGCATGTTTTTTCTTTTGCAGAAACCCAATATCTAACGGAGTCCAAACGGGATAAAAATGGACGGAGATTTTTTTGGAATATTTATGATTTTCGGAAAGTAAAATCAATGCGAGACGGTGTCCGAGGTGGTCACAAGGTAGGGGGCGCGCCCTACCCCCCAGGTGCGCCCCTGACCCTCGTCGTCCACCCGTAAGGCGGTTGATGCTCTTCTTTTGGCGCAAGAAAGCTAATTTTATGAGAAAGATCTGGGAGAAAGATTCACCCCAATCGGAGTTACGGATCTCCAGATATAAAGGAAATGGTGAAGGAGTAGAATCAGGGAACGCAAAAACAGAGAGATAGATCCAATCTCGGAGGGGCTCTCGCCCCTCCTAAGCCATGGGAGCCAAGGACCAGAGGGGAAACCCTTCTCCCATCTAGGGAGGAGGTCAAGGAAGAAGAATAAGAAGGGGGGCTCTCTCCCCCTTGCTTCCGGTGGCGCCGGAACGCCGCCGGGGGCCATCATCATCACCACGATCTTCACCGACATCGTCATCATCTTCACCAACATCTCCATCACCTTCCCTCTTCTATCTACAGCGGTCCACTCTCCCGCAACCCTTTGTACTCCCTACTTGAACATGGTTTTTATGCTTCATATTATTATCCAATGATGTGTTGCCATCCTATGATGTCTGAGTAGATTTCTATTGTCCTATCGGTGATTGATGAATTGCTATGATTGGTTTGAGTTGCATGTTTTATTATTGGTGCTGTCCTATTGTGCCCTCCATGTCGCGCAAGCGTGAGGGATTCCTGCTGTAGGGTTTGCAATATGTTTATGATTTGCTTATGGTGGGTGGCATGAGTGACAGAAGCACAGACCCGAGTAAGTAGGTTGTTTGCGTATGGGATAATGGGGACTTGATACTTTAATGCTATGGTTGGGTTCTACCTTAATGAATCTTTAGTAGTTGCGGATGCTTGCTAGAGTTCCAATCATAAGTGCATATGATCCAAGTAGAGAAAGTATGTTAGCTTATGCCTCTCCCTCAAATAGAATTGCAATAGTGATTACCGGTCTAGTAACATAGTCAATTGCTTAGGGACAATTCCACAACTCCTACCACCACTTTTCCACAGTCGCTATATTTACTTTATTGTTTCTTTATCTAAACAGCCCCTAGCTTTTATTTACGTGTTCTTTATTATCTTGCTAACCTATCCAACAACGCCTACAAAGTACTTCTAGTTTCATACTTGTTCTAGGTAAAGCGAACGTCAAGCGTGCGTATAGTCGTATCAGTGGCCGATAGGACTTGAGAGAGTATTTGTTCTACCTTTAGCTCCTCATTGGGTTCAACACTCTTACTTATCGAAAGAGACTACAACTATCCCGTATACTTGCGGGTTATCAAGACCTTTTTCTGGCGCCGTTGCCGGGGAGTCATAGCGTGGGTTGAATATTCTCGTGTGTGCTTGTTTGCTTTATCACTAAGTAATTTTTATTTGTTGTTCTTAGTTGTTTTCTATCTTTAGTTATGGGTAGGAAACGCAAAATACCAAAAAAAATAGTTGTACCTACTGCTCCAATGGTTGAAGAACCACTCAAAATCTATCACACTACTGAAGCTTTTTACTTGGATCATCTTCGATCCCTATGTGCTCGTGCTGAAACCCCCACTAGTTTAGTTGAGGGCAAATCTTTAGATGAGCATGCTTGTTATGTGCGACACTGTATATCTGAAAAAGGGAAACTATTATGGGATCAAATTCAACGTTTGCAATGCTATGCTTAGAATTTATGTGAAATAATATGATGTTACTTGTTGTTCTGAAAACCCTAAGAATCACCTTCCCTACCAATGTGAGTTTGATAATGGAATCTTATCTTCGTATGCTAAGGGTGTTTATAATTACTATGATGTTCAACAAATTGAAGAATTTGTTGCTTTTAAGGGTGCTTTTGAAATTGCTTCTTTGATTGAAAAGTATGGTGCTACTCTTTACGAATCTAATTTTTTGCCATACTTAAATATTGCTATGACAATTATGCTTCTAATCCCTATGTTGAACCATATATTGAGAACTACTCTGCTGTCCAAGAAGAGACTAATATTTTGCAGGAGTCTGTGGAAGAAGAAATTGATGAAACTGTGAGCTCATTGAATGAAAAAGATGATGAGGAGAGCGAAAAACAAAAGGAGGAAGAGCGGATTGATCACCCGTGCCCACCTTCTAAGGAGAGTAACTCTTCAACTCATACATTGTTTAATTCCCCTTCGTGCTTACCGAAGGATGATTGCTATGATGACTGTTATGATCCCTATGATTCTTTTGAAATATCCCTTTTTGATGATGCTTGCTATGCTTGTGGCCAAGATGCCAATATGAATGATGCTTATGGAGATGAACTTGCTATAGTTCCTTATGTTAAACATGAAATTGTCGCTATTGCACCCACGCTTGATAGTCCTATTATCTTTTTGAATTCTCCCGATTATACTATATCAGAGAAGTTTGCACTTATTAAGGATTATATTGATGGGTTGCCTTTTACCGTTGCACATGATGATTTTGATAGATATAATATGCATGTGATTGCTGCTCCTACTTGCAATTATTATGAGAGAGGAACTATATCTCCACCTCTCTGTGTTTCCAACATGATAAAATTGCAAGAAACTGTTTATACTATTTATTGGCATTTACTTTGTGTGCATGAATTCTTATTTTATGACATGCCGATGCATAGGAAGAGAGTTAGACTTTGTTGTTGTATGATATATGTTACTTTGTGCTCACTACTAAATTACAAATTATTGTTAATTAAAATTGGCTTTGATATACCTTGGGATCCGGGTGGATTCATTACTTGAGCACTAAATGCCTAGCTTAATGGCTTTAAAGAAAGCGCTGCCAGGGAGACAACCCGGAAGTTTTAGAGAGTCATTTATTTCTGTTGAGTGCTTTATATAGTTTAAAAACAAAAAAATAAAGAGGGGAACCTAAAACTTTTCAAAAAGGAAAGTGAAAGTGAGAAAGACAAGCATTGTTGAAGTGGGAGAGCTCCTTGAACTTTGTTCATGCTCACGGAAACTTTTTGAATCTTGATTACAGAAACTTTTCATCAAAAATAATTATCCCCTTGTATATTTCCATTGTATTATAAAAATAATGTGCCAAGGTTTGCCTTTAGGATGTTTACAATGCTTGTTGGTTTGTACGGTGCAGGACAAAAACTTTGGCTGTAGTGCATGATTTTACATTTTTACCTGGAACGTCAATTGGTTCTTATTCCTTTTGCACTGTCTTGATATACAACTTGTTTATTTTTCCTAATTTTTGTAGAATTTTTGGGGTACCAGAAGTATGGTGGATGTTCATATTCCTACAGACTGTTCTGTTTTTGACAGATTCTGTTTTTGATGCATAGTTTGCTTGTTTTGATGAATCTATAAATTTATATTAGTGGATTAAGCCATGGAAAAGTTATATTAAAGTATACACAATGCAAAAACAAAATATGAATTGGTTTGCAACAGTACTTATAGTGGTGATTTACTTTATTACACTAACGAATCTTACCGAGTTTTCTGTTGAAGTTTTGTGTGGATGTAGTGTCTAATCGAGGATGTTTCGATGTGAGAAGAAGGAAGAGAGGCAAGAGCTCAAGCTTGGGGATGCCCGAGGCACCCCAAGTAAATATTCAAGGAGACTCAAGCATCTAACCTTGGGGATGCTGGGGAGGCATCCCCTCTTTCTTCAACAAGTATCGGTATGTTTTTGGATTTGTTTCGTTCATGCATTATGTGCAAGTATTGGAGCGTCTTTTGCAATTAGGTTTTTATTTTTCTTTTATGCACCATGCTGGTATGAGATAGTCCTTGGTTGATTTATAAGAATGCTCTTTGCACTTTACTTATATCTTTTGAGTATGGCTTTATAGAATGCTTCATGCGCTTCATTTATATCATTTGAAGTCTGGATTGCCTGTTTCTCTTCACATAGAAAACCGCCATTTGTAGAATGCTCTCTTGCTTCACTTATATCTATTTAGAGAGATGACAAGAATTAGTCATTCACATGGTTAGTCATAAAATCCTACATAAATTTGTAGATCGCTGAATATGATATGTTTGATTCCTTGCAATAGTTCGATATAAAGGTGGTGATATTAGAG
The DNA here is from genome assembly GCF_018294505.1 of Triticum aestivum. Lineage (NCBI taxonomy): Eukaryota > Viridiplantae > Streptophyta > Magnoliopsida > Poales > Poaceae > Triticum > Triticum aestivum. The sequence continues at coordinate 538,054,372 of NC_057810.1, read as the reverse complement.
TCATGCTAGTGGGCGGTTGTGGATTAGTAGAAATACTTGTGTTGAGGTTTGTGATTCCCGTAGCATGCACTTATGGTGAACCGCTTTGTGATGAAGTTGGAGCACAATTTTATTTATTGATTGTCTTCCTTATGAGTGGCGGTCGGGGACGAGCGATGGTCTTTTCCTACCAATCTATCCCCCTAGGAGCATGCGCGTAGTACTTTGTTTTCAATGGCTTGTAGATTTTTGCAATAAGTATATGAGTCTTTATGACTAATGTTGAGTCCATGGATTATACGCACTCTCACCCTTCCATCATTGCTAGCCTCTTCGGTACCGTGCATTGCCCTTTCTCACCTCAAGAGTTGGTGCAAACTTCACCGGTGCATCCAAACCCTGTGATATGATACGCTCTATCACACATAAGCCTCCTTATATCTTCCACAAAATAGCCACCATACCTACCTATCATGGCATTTCCATAACCATTCCGAGATATATTGCAATACAACTTTCATCATCATCATCATATCCATGACTTGAGCTTTTCATTGTCATATTGCTTTGCATGATCGTAAGATAGCTAGCATGATGTTTTCATGGCTTGTCCATTTTTTGATGTCATTGCTACGCTAGATCATTGCACATCCCGGTACACTGCCGGAGGAATTCATATAGAGTCATATCTTTGTTCTCTCGAGTTGTAATATTGAGTTGTAAGTAAATAGAAGTGTGATGATCATCATTATTAGAGCATTTCCCCAGTGAGGAAAGGATGATGGAGACAATGATTCCCCCACAAGTCGGGATGAGACTCCAGACTTTACAAAAAATAATAATAAAAGAGGCCAAAGAAGCCCAAATAAAAAAAGAGGCCAAAGAAGCCCACCAAAAAAATAAAAAATAAAAAAATAAAATAAAAAAATGAGAGAAAAAGAGATAAGGGGCAATGTTACTATCCTTTTACCACACTTGTGCTTCAGAGTAGCACCATGTTCTTCATAAAGAGAGTCTCCTATGCTTTCACTTTCGTATACTAGTGGGAATTTTCATTATAGAACTTGGCTTGTATATTCCGATGATGGGCTTCCTCAAATGCCCGAGGTCTTCATGAGCAAGCAAGTTGGATGCACACCCACTTAGTTTTCAGTTTGAGCTTTCATACACTTATAGCTCTAGTGCATCTGTTGCATGGCAATCCCTACTCCTCGCATTGACATCAATTGATGGGCATCTCCATAGCCCGTTGATTAGCCGCGTTGATGTGAGACCTTCTCCCTTTTTATCTTCTCCACATAACCCCCACCATCATATTCTATTCCACCTATAGTGCTATGTCCATGGCTCACGCTCATGTATTGCGTGAAAGTTGAAAAAGTTTGAGATTATTAAAGTATGAAACAATTGCTTGGCTTGTCATCGGGTTGTGCATGATTAAATACTTTGTGTGATGAAGATAGAGCAACAGCCAGACTATATGATTTTGTAGGGATAACTTTCTTTGGCTATATTGTTTTGAAAAACATGATTGCTTTATTGGTACGCTCGAAGTATTATTGTTTTTATGTCAAATGATAGAATATTGCTTTGAATCACTCGTGTCTTAATATTCATGCCATGATTAGACATATGATCAAGATTATGCTAGGTAGCATTCCACATCAAAAATTATCTTTTTTATCATTTACCTACTCGAGGACGAGCAGGAATTAAGCTTGGGGATGCTGATACGTCTCCGTCGTATCTATAATTTTTGATTGTTCCATGCCAATATTGTCCAACTTTTATATACTTTTGGCAACTTTTTATACTATTTTTGGGACAAACATATTGATCCAGTGCCTAGTGCCAGTTCCTGTTTGTTGCATGTTTTTTGTTTCACAGAAACCCAATATCAAACAGAGTCCAAACGGGATAAAAACGGACGGAGATTTTTTTTGGAATATTTATGATTTTCGGGAAGTAAAAAATGTGAGACGGTGTCCAAGGTGGTCACGAGGTAGGGGGGCGCGCCCTACCCCCCCAGGCGTGCCCCTGACCCTCGTGGTCCACCCGTAAGGCGGTTGACGCTCTTCTTTTGGCGCAAGAAAGCTAATTTTATGAGAAAGATCTGGGCAAAAGATTCACCCCAATCGAAGTTACGGATCTCCAGATATAAAGAAAACGATGAAGGGGTAGAATCAGGGAACGCAGAAACAGAGAGATAGATCCAATCTCGGAGGGGCTCTCGCCCCTCCCAAGCCATGGGAGCCAAGGACCAGAGGGGAAACCCTTCTCCCATCTAGGGAGGAGGTCAAGGAATAAGAAGAAGAAGGGGTGCTCTCTCCCCCTTGCTTCCGGTGGCGCCGGAACACCGCCGGGGGCCATCATCATCACCATGATCTTCACCAACACAGCCGTCATCTTCGCCAACATCTCCATCACCTTCCCCCTTCTATCTACAGTGGTCCACTCTCCCGCAACCCGTTGTACCCCCTACTTGAACATGGTGCTTTATGCTTCATATTATTATCCAATGATGTGTTGCCATCCTATGATGTCTAAGTAGATTTCTATTGTCCTATTAGTGATTGATGAATTGCTATGATTGGTTTGAGTTGCATGTTTTATTATTGGTGCTGTCCTATTGTGCCCTCCGTGTCACGCAAGCGTGAGGGATTCCCGCTGTAGGGTTTGCAATATGTTTATGATTTGCTTATGGTGGGTGGCGTGAGTGACAGAAGCACAGACCCGAGTAAGTAGGTTGTTTGCGTATGGGATAAAGGGGACTTGATACTTTAATGCTATGGTTGGGTTTTACCTTAATGAATCTTTAGTAGTTGCGGATGCTTGCTAGAGTTCCAATCATAAGTGCATATGATCCAAGTAGAGAAAGTATGTTAGCTTATGCCTCTCCCTCAAATAGAATTGCAATAGTGATTACCGGTCTAGTAACGTAGTCAATTGCTTAGGGACAATCCCACAACTCCTACCACCACTTTTACACACTCGCTATATTTACTTTATTGTTTCTTTATCTAAACATCCCCTAGATTTTATTTATGTGTTCTTTATTATCTTGCTAACCTATCCAACAACGCCTACAAAGTACTTCTAGTTTCATACTTGTTCTAGGTAAAGCGAACGTCAAGCGTGCGTAGAGTCGTATCAGTGGCCGATAGGACTTGAGAGAGTATGTTTTCTACCTTTAGCTCCTTGTTGGGTTCGACACTCTTACTTATCAAAAGAGGCTACAACTATCCCGTATACTTGCGGGTTATCAATGCGTAGAAAATTTTGAATTTCTGCTATGTTCCCCAACAGTGGTATCAGAGCCAGATTTATTGCGTAGATTCTATGCACGAGTAGAACACAAGTAGTTGTGGGCGTTGGTTATGTTCAATATGCTTATCGTTACTAGTCCTATCTTGTTTCGACGGTATTGTGGGATGAAGCGGCCCGGACCGACCTTACACGTACAGTTACGTGAGACAGGTTCCCCTGACTGACATGCACTTGTTGCATAAAGGTGGCTAGCGGGTGCCAGTCTCTCCCACTTTAGTCGGATCGGATTCGATGAAAAGGGTCCTTATGAAGGGTAAATAGCAATTGGCATATCACCGCTGTGGCTTTTGCGTAGGTAAGAAACGTTCTTACTAGAAACCCATAGAAGCCACGTAAAACATGCAACAACAATTAGAGGACGTCTAACATGTTTTTGCAGGGTATGCTATGTGATGTGATATGGCCAAAAGGATGTGATGAATGATATATGTGATGTATGAGATTGATCATGTTCTTGTAATAGGAATCACGACTTTCATGTCGATGAGTATGACAATCGGCAGGAGCCATAGGAGTTGTCTTAATTTATTGTATGACCTGCGTGTCAATAAAAATGCCATGTAATTACTTTACTTTATTGCTAACCGTTAGCCATAGTAGTAGAAGTAATAGTTGGCGAGACAACTTCATGAAGACACGATGATGGAGATCATGATGATGGAGATCATGGTGTCATGCCGGTGACGAAGGTGATCATGCCGCGCCTCAAAGATGAAGATCAAAGGCGCGAGATGATATCGGTCATATCATGTCACTCTATGATTTGCATGTGATGTTTGTCATGTTTACATCTTATTTGCTTAGAATGATGGTAGCATAAATAAGATGATCCCTCATAAAATTTCAAGAAAGTGTTCCCCCTAACTGTGCACCGTTGTGAAAGTTCGTTGTTTTGAAGCACCACGTGATGATCGGGTGTGATAGATTCTAACGTTCACATACAACGGGTGTAAGCCAGATTTACACACGCGAAACACTTAGGTTGACTTGACGAGCCTAGCATGTACAGACATGGCCTCGGAACACAAGAGACCGAAAGGTCGAACATGAGTCGTATAGTAGATACGATCAACATGAAGATGTTCACCGATGATGACTAGTCCGTCTCACATGATGATCAGACACGGCCTAGTTGACTCGGATCATGTATCACTTAGATGACTAGAGGGATGTCTATCTAAGTGAGAGTTCATTAAATAATCAAATGAACTTAATTATCATGAACATAGTCAAAAGTTCTTTGCAAATTATGTTGTAGCTTACGCTTTAGTTCTACTGTTTAAGATATGTTCCTAGAGAAATTTTAGATGAAAGTTGATAGTAGCAATTATGCGGACTGGGTCCGTAAACTGAGGATTATCCTCATTGTTGCGCAGAAGGCTTATGTCCTTAATGCACCACTCGGTGTGCTGAACCTCGAGCATCGTCTGTGGATGTTACAAACATCTGGCATACACGTTTTGATGACTACGTGATAGTTCAGTGCGTAATGCTAATGGTTTAGAATTGAGGCGCCAAAGACGTTTTTGAAACGTCACAGAACATATGAGATGTTCCAAAGACTGAAATTGGGATTTCAGACTAGTGCCCACGTCAAGAGGTATGAGACCTCTGGCAATTTTCTTAAGCCTGCAAACTAAGGGAGAAAAGCTCAATCGTTGAGCATGTGCTTAGATTGTCTGAGTACTACAATCGCTTGAATCGAGTGGGAGTTAATCTTCCAGATGAGATAGTGATGGTTCTCCATAGTCACTGCCACCAAGCTATTAGAGCTTCGTGATGAACTATAACATATCAGGGATAGACATGATGGTCCTTAAGCAATTCGCGATGTTTGACACCGCAAGAGTAGAAATCAAGTAGGAGCATCAATTGTAGATGGTTAGTAAAACCACTAGTTTCAAGAAGGGCAAGGGAAAGAAGGGATACTTCATGAAATGGCAAATCAGTTGCTGCTCTAGTGAAGAAACCCAAGGTTGAACCCAAACCCGAGACTAAGTGCTTCTGTAATGAGGGGAACGGTCACTGAAGCAGAACTACCCTAGATACTCGGTAGATGAGAAGGCTGGCAAGGTCGACAGAAGTATTTTGAATATACGTTATATTAATGTGTACTTTACTAGTACTCCTAGTAGCACCAGGGTAATAAATACCGGTTCGGTTGCTAAGTGTTAGTAACTTGAAATAAAAGGCTACAGAGACTAGCTAAAGGTGAGATGACGATATGTGTTAGAAGTGTTTCCAAGGTTGATGTGATTAAACATCGCACGCTCCCTCTACCATCGGGATTGGTGTTAAACCTAAATAATTGTTATTTGGTGTTTGCGTTAAGCATGGACATGATTGGATTATGTTTACCGCAATACGGTTATTCATTTAAGGAGAATAATGGTTACTCTGTTTATTTGAATAATACCTTCAATGGTCTTGCACCTAAAATGAATGGTTTATTGAATCTCGATCATAGTGATACACATGTTCATGCCAAAAAATATAAGATAGTAATGATAGTACCACATACTTGTGGCACTGCCACTTGAGTCATATTGGTATAAAACGCATGAAGAAGCTCCATGTTTGATGGATCTTTGGACTCACTCGTTTTTGAAAAAGATTGAGACATGCGAACCATGTCTATTGGTATATATGCATGAAGAAACTCCATACAGATGGATCATTTGGACTCACTTGATTTTGAATCACTTGAGACATGCAAATCATACCACATGGGCAAGATGACTGAAAGGCCTCGTTTTCAGTAAGATGGAACAAGAAAGCAACTTGTTGCAAGTAATACATTTTGATGTGTGCAGTCCAATGAGTGTTGAGGCACGCAGTGGATATCGTTATGTTCTTACTTCACAGATGATTTGAGTAGATGCTAAGTATATTTACTTGATGAAACAAAAGTCTGAATTATTGAAAGGTTCTAGTAATTTTAGAGTGAAGTTGAAGATCGTCGTGACAAGAGGATAAAATGTCTATGATATGATCATAGAGATGAATATCTGAGTTACGAGTTTGGCACACAATTAAGACATTGTGGAAATTGTTTCACAACTAATACCGCCTGGAACACCATAGTGTGATGGTGTGTCCGAACATCATAACTGCACCCTATTGGATATGGTGCATACCATGATGTCTCTTATCGAATTAACACTATCGTTTATGGGTTAGGCATTAGAGACAACCACATTCACTTTAATAGGGCACCACACAATTCCATTAAGATGACACCGTATGAACTATGGTTTAGAGAAACCTAAGTTGTCATTTCTTAAAAGTTTGGGGCTGTGACGCTTATGTGAAAAAGTTTCGGGCTGATAAGCTCGAACCCAAAGCGGATAAATGCATCTTCATAGGACATCGCAAAACAGTTGGGCATACCTCCTGTCTCAGATCCGGAAGCAAAAGGGATTGTTTCTAGAATCAGGTCCTTTCTCGAGGAAAAGTTTCTCTTGAAAGAATTGAGTGGGTGGATGGTGGAGACTTGATGAGGTTATTGAACCATCACTTCAACTAGTGTGTAGCAGGGCACAGGAAGTTGTTCCTATGGCGCCTACACCAATTGAAGTGGAACCTAATGATAGTGATCATGAAACTTCAGATCAAGTCACTACCAAACCTCGTAGGTCGACAAGGATGCATACTACTTCAGAGTGGTACGTAATCCTGTCTTAGAGGTCATGTTGCTAGACAACAATGAACCTACGAGCTATGGAGAAGCGATGGTGGGCCCGGATTCCGACAAATGGCTTGAGGCCATAAAATCTGAGAGAGGATCCATGTATGAAAACAAAGTTTAGACTTTGGAAGAACTACTTGATGGTCATAAGGTTGTTGGGTATAGATGGATTTTAAAAGGAAGACGGACAATGAAGGTAAGTATCACCATCAAGAAAGCTCGACTTGTCGTTAAGATATTTTCCGACAAGTTCAAGGAGTTGACTACTATGAGACTTTCTCACTCGTAGCGATGCTAAGAGTCTGTTGGAATTATATTAGCAATTACTGCATTATTTATGAAATCTTGCATATAGGATGTCAAAACATTGTTTCCTCGACGATTTTCTTGAGGAAGGTTGTATGTGATACAACCAGAAGGTTTTGACAATCCTGAAAAATGCTAACAAGTATGCAAAGCTCCAGCAATCCTTCTAAGGAATGGAGTAAGCATCTCGGAGTTGGAATATACGCTTTGATGAGATGATCAAAGATTTTGGGTTTATACAAAGTTTATGAGCAACTTGTATTTCCAAAGAAGTGAGTGGGAGCACTATAGAATTTCTGATGAGTATATGTTGTTAACATATTGTTGATCAGAAATGTTGTAGAATTTCTGGAAAGCATATAGGGTTATTTGAAAAGTGTTTTTCAATGGAAAGCCTGGATTAAGCTACTTGAACATTGAGCATCAAGATCTATAAGGATAGATCAAAAAACGCTTAATAGTACTTTCAAATGAATACATATCGTGACAAGATTTTGAAGGAGTTCAAAATAGATCAGCAAAGAAGGAGTTCTTGGCTGTGTTATAAGGTGTGAGTATTGAGTAAAACTCAAGACCTGACCACGGCAGAAGAGAGAGAAAGGATGAAGGTCGTCCCCTATGCTTTAGACGTAGGCTCCATAGTATGCTATGTTGTGTACCGCACCTAAAGTGTGCCTTGCCATGAGTCAGTCAAGGGGTACAAGTGTGATCCAGGAATGGATCACAGGACAGCGGTCAAGGTTATCCTTAGTAACTAGTGGACTAAGGAATTTTCTCGATTATGGAGGTGGTAAAAGAGTTCGTCGTAAAGGGTTACATCGATGCAAACTTTGACACTAATCTGGATGACTCTGAGTAGTAGACCGGATTCGTATAGTAGAGCGGTTATTTGGAATAGTTCCAAATAGCACATGGTAGCTGCATCTAGGAGATGACATAGAGATTTGTAAAGCACACAGGGATCTGAAAGATTCAGGCCCGTTGACTAATAACCTCTCTCACAAGCGAGATATGATCAAACCCAATGGGTGTTGGATTCATTACAATCACATAGTGATGTGAACTGGATTATTGACTCTAGTGCAAGTGGGAGACTGTTGGAAATATGCCCTAGAGGAAATAATAAAATGGTTATTATTATATTTCCTTGTTCATGATAATTGTCTATTGTTCATGCTATAATTGTATTAACTGGAAATCATAATACATGTGTGAATACATAGACCACAACATGTCCCAAGTGAGCCTCTAGTTGACTAGCTCGTTGATCAGTAGATGGTTATGGTTTCGTGACCATGGACATTGGATGTCATTGATAACGGGATCACATCATTAGGAGAATGATGTGATGGACAAGACCCAATCCTAAGCATAGCACAAGATCGTGTAGTTCGTTTGCTAAAAGCTTTTCTAATGTCAAGTATCATTTCCTTAGACCATGAGATTGTGCAACTCCCGAATACCGTAGGAATGCTCTGGGTGTACCAAACGTCACAACGTAACTGGGTGGCTATAAAGGTGCACTACAGGTATCTCCGAAAGTGTCTGTTGGGTTGGCATGAATCGAGACTGGGATTTGTCACTCTGTATGACGGAGAGGTATCTCTGGGCCCACTCGGTGTTGCATCATCATAATGAGCTCAATGTGACTAAGTAGTTAGTCACGGGATCATGCATTACGGAACGAGTAAAGTGACTTGCCGGTAACGAGATTGAACGAGGTATTGGGATACCGACGATCGAATCTCGGGCAAGTAACGTACCGATTGACAAAGGGAATTGCATACGGGATTGCTTGAATCCCTGACATCGTGGTTCATCCGATGAGATCATCGTGGAACATGTGGGAGCCAACATGGGTATCCAGATCCCGCTGTTGGTTATTGGCCGGAGAGATGTCTCGGTCATGTCTACATGATTCCCGAACCCGTAGGGTCTACACAGTTAAGGTTCGATGATGCTAGGGTGATAGGGAAGTTTTGTATGTGGTTACGGAATGTTGTTAGGAGTCCCGGATGAGATCCCGGATGTCACGAGGAGTTTCGGAATGGTATGGAGATAAAGATTTATATATGGGAAGTCCCGTTTTGAACACCGGAAGTATTTTGGGGGTCACCGGTAATATACCGGGACCACCGGAAGGGTTCCGGGGGTCCACCGGGAGGGGACACCAACCCCGGAGGCCTGCGTGGGACAAGTGTGGGAAGGTACCAGCCCCTAGGTGGGCTGGTGCACCTCCCACAAGAGGCCTAAGGCGCAGAGAAATGGGGAAGGGGGAAAACCCTAGGCTCAGATGGGCCTAAGGTCCACCTAGGGTGCGCCCCCCTCTCTCCCTCTCTGGCCGCCCCCCCCCCCCCCCCCCAGATGCATCTAGGGCTGGCCGCCACCCCTAGGGGGGAACCCTAGATGGCGGCGCAGCCCCTCCCCTTCCCCTATATATAGTGGAGGTTTTGGGGCTGCCAGAGACATCAGTCTCCCTCTCTCTTGGCGCAGCCCTACCCCTCTCCCTCCTCGTCTCTCGCAGTGCTTGACGAAGCCCTGCTGGAGTGCCACGCGCCTCCATCACCACCACGTCGTTGTGCTGCTGCTGGACGGAGTCTTCCCCGACCTCTCCCTCTCTCCTTGTTGGATCAAGGCACGGGAGACGTCACCGGGCTGCACGTGTGTTGAACGCGGAGGCACCGTTTTCGGTGCTTAGATCGAATTCAGCCGTGATCTGAATCGCTTCGTGTACGACTCCACCGACCGCATTCTTGCAACGCTTCTGCATCGCGATCTTCAAGGGTATGAAGATGCACTCCCTCTCTCTCTCTTGTTGCTAGAATCTCCATAGATTGATCTTGGTGATGCGTAGAAAATTTTGAATTTCTGCTACGTTCCCCAACAGCTGCGCCGGCGGAGGCGCCGTCTTGATCTCCCGTCTCCGGCCTCCCCTGCACCTGCCCGACCCAGATCTGGCACCTATCCATGCCCTCCCGCAGCTCACGTGTTTCTCCTCGCGGGTGGTGCCATGGCTGCTCATCCTCGACCTCGGCCCGCATCTGCATCGGCCGCGATGGCGGCAGCCACTCCTGTCGTGCCGAGCGCCGGCTCACCGCTGCCCACTGCTCCAGCTCCCGCGGCTGCCCTCGCCTCCCGCCGCACCGACCCATGACCTGGGCCCGCTTCCGCGTCGGTTGCGACAGCGGCGGCCACTCCTGCCGGGTCGGGCACCGGCTCCCCGCCGCCTACCGCTCGAGCTCCCGCGTCCGCTCTCACCGCGTACGCCCTCGCCTCCCGCTGCTCTGACCCAGCCGTCCAATGGCGAAGGGTGGCACATACGCTCCTTAAGAAGGAGGCGATGATATCGGCTTCGACAGAGACCTCCACTCCTGCTACAGCTGGTGCGGCCTCCGTCCTTCCACCATCGTCTCCGGTAGCACTTGTCACTGAATCGTCCCCGACAGCGCCCATCTCCGACGCGTCCCCAGCAATGGCACGTCTCCATCTGGAGCTGGACTCACCTCTGCTCCAGTGTGCACCATGTCCTTCAGATATGGCAATCGTGGCCTTAGACATGGGGTGGCCTATGTCTTGGGCTCCCCTCGCTAACGAGGATGTTGAGGATGAGGAAGAGGAGTTGGCCCCGTTGACACCACTGGCTGCCAAAAGCTTTGTCCCGGCAGCTCCGCCGACTGAGCCCTGTGTGATGCACTAGACAGAGGCGAGTGAAGGATGGCAAGAGGTGTTGCCTCGGCGCGGTTGGTGCTATCCGGCCTCACCAACTCCGGCATTGCCCCCTCGTCCCATTCCGGCTTGGCTCTTTGGTAGGTGTTGCAGATGTCTTGTTCCTGGGCATCGTGCGGCTGATTGCAGAGATCCCTTGAGGTGCTCCCGCTGTTTGGAGAATGGCCACTAGGCGCGTGGGTGTTGCAATGCTTGGCGTCCATTCAGCTCACTTGCATGCCTTGCCATGCCGCCATGGTCTCGCCTCGACAGTGAGCATTGCGCAGCTCTAGCTACTTGTGAGGGTCCGATGGAATCCCATCTCCCCTCCAAGGTGCTTCACCGCAGGTCCTGGGCATTAGTCGTTTCCACTCACGTTGAGCCGGGAACCCCACCCGATGTACTGCTCCGGTCCACTATAGCAGCGTAGGTGGAGCTCCTGGTGCGCGTTGGGAGCTTTCTGGAGCGAGCAGAGGCTGCTCTGGGAAAGCTCTCTCTTGTCCCGGCTGTGTTGCAATCCACTCCTACGCCACGTCCTCCTAGTGGGGTCGATGTTGGTGGCTCAGTGGAGAACAGTGTTGCGGAGCTCTATGGTTGTTTCTCCCCTAGAGCTGTGGACAACTCGTCACCTTCGTCTGCCTTGCCCACTGTGTTGTCTACCGCTGAGGGCGGGACCATTGCCGTGGTTGTGCCTCCAGTGCTGTAGGTGATGCCCGAGCTTCAATTGGTATGTGCGAGCTCTGATTTGCCTCTATCAATGGAGAAAACAATGGTGGACACGCAAGCAACCACGAGTGAGGGACATGATTCAACCGTGACATGTGAGAAGAGTGAGATGAACTCGCCTGGGCACTCACATGTGATTTTGGCACCCGTTCCACCCCTGCTGACGGATAATTCGAATGCTCTCTTTGCAAAAGAGCTTTGTGACTTGCTCACTATTGTGGAGGCTATTAGTCCTGGAACTGGAAGGGCGATTGCCTGCCTCCCAACGGGATCGACATTCAAGGGCAAATGCAAGAAGGCGAGTGATTGCCCTTGGACCGGTTTAGTGCAGGAGAAGTCACTAAGTTGCAAAAGCAAGAAGAGTGGCATCATAGGTAAGGCACCCGCAGCTGCTTAGTGGATGATTCTCTGTCCCTCGGCTCATCCTCGCGATCGGCCGTCCTCACGGGTTGGGTCGTCATTGTGGTTTTGGTGTGGTCCACTATCTTTTGTTGGGATGTTCTTGTTGGGTTCAATTGTGGTGTACAAGCGTTGGGAGTTATGTTTGTAGTATGTTGGAAGGGTTTGGCGGGTTGCAGGTGTACTCATGGGGTCTCATGATTGGTGAATAGTCCAATTATGGTCTGATTGTATTAGTTTTAGCCCGGTTTTCCGTAAATTAACTGGGTAATTCTCTTCTTCTTAATTAATCGATGAGGTAATTATTTTGCCTCTGTTTCGAGAAAAAGGAAATAAAATAAAATAAATACTAAAATAAAATTAAAACAATTAAGTTATCCAAGGAAGAACGGAAACTCTTTAAGATGAAAGAAAATGAAAAAAATAAAACAAATAATGAAAACATTAGCATACGTTTTGCCAAGAATTACATATTTTTATAATCTGCTCTCAGTGGTCGTGTCACCCGTCCCGCACGCACTAGCTGCATGTTGCATGCATGCGGTACTCTACCCGTGTGTGCTAAGAGAATCAACTAACCCTAATTGTTTTTTGAGTTTGTCTAGGGCACATCCAAATGACTCAATCAAGCATAACAAGAAAAATAATATCTGCACGATCTCCGTGTAAGATTAATTACATAGGACTTATACGTGCAATTTTATAGCACATCATATGTGCTTTAGCAAAACTGTTGTTTTTTCAGTCAACTGAAAAATAGCTAAAGCGTTGACAAATGTTGTTTTTCTCCCCCTAGCCCTGACTCGACTTTGAATGAACTTGGCGTTGGTGCAATCTTTCTACATTTTTTGGTTTGGTTAATGCCTATTAGGGAGCTATGATTGCTTGTTTTGAAGTTTAATTGTAACCAGGAAACCCTTGTTTCTTGATGTGTGCCTTTTGCAATTGGCGAGTGTGTATCCGTTTCATCGGCACCTTTGTATTGGCCGGACGTGTGGTCCGGGAGGGCATCGACTGAACAAGTTCGCCTAGCACAAGAAGTTTCCTGGACCGAACACCCCTCATATAGGCCTTTTGTTGTTACTAGTAAATGTGCCCGTGCGTTGCAACGGGAGGAAAGAAAACTTCACACACCTCTAGCGACCTATCAAAAACTCTGAGGTGCAAGTCTCTATTGAACTTTCAGAGATGTACATCTCAAAAAAAAAAGAACTTTCAGAGATGTGACTTGCTGAGATAACAACCAGGTACCTTGAAGATTCTCACCAGAACACCCAAGCAAAAAAGAAGAGTATTTGATAGGATTGTGCTTTCATACACAACAATCAGGTATGTGGTTAAGCTCAAAGTAAGCTATACTGGCAGCTAATAATGATGCAAACTCCTTAGTTTCTGATCAAGCAGTACGCCTTTCCACTCCTCTATCCCTTTCAAAAGAAAAGAGAAAGATAAGGTTAAATTCAGATGTCCTGTGTTGCATTGATGATCTGGTAGATCCTTTTCCTATGCAATATCTCAAGCCATATATGATCGCTCTTACTCTGAACTGCAGAGAGCATCCCGTGTCCACACACCGAGATGCACGAGCACATGCGCGCTTGTGTGCGCCTACAACTTACCCCCTGACGGACAACTCCCGTCATGAAACCGGAGCACGGAAACTGAATTGACCAGCAGCAGAATATCAAACAGTCTAAATTCAATGCACCAGAGGAGTATGTTTTATCTCTCCCGTTGTTTCTGTCCTCACGAAATCCTCACTTCTCCTTGTCGCCATCCTCCACATCAAGTGCCCCCGACCCTTCTTTGAGGCAACACAGCAGGCAGGCAGCAGGCTGGACACAACAGCGAGAGAGGTAGAGGATTGAAGAGGGCTTCACTTCCCGGGTTTTATGGGTCGCTGAAGCTTCAATGAATGACCTGAAGAGAGAGGGAACACCAACTCTCAACATTCCAAGTAATACAAACTAAAATAAAGTAAATTCATGCACAACGATGAATCATGTGACAAAATTTTTAATCAGACCAAATGAGTATTTTATTATCAAGAAAAGGACATACAATTCCTAGTATCGTGTGTCAGTTCCGGTATACTTCATCAGTTTACTCAATAATAACATTACACCAACTTCAAAAATTAAGTACCATAGTGGAACTTAATGAAAGTATCAGAGAATAGAACAGGTCTATTGATTACGCGTACTTGATTGTTGCTCCTTCTTTACCAATAATTCCACCGCAAGAGCTATTAGGAACTACAAGTCTAAATTTAGGCCTAGCTTCAGCTTCATTGGATTCTTCACCCTGGAAAATAACAGGAGAATATCAGTTATCAAACAATGGCAACATGGTCCTACAGACATGACCATTTGCAAAACAAATTGTTTTACTTCTGATAATAGTTTCTCCAGAACCAACTCCATGGCCTTAACTACTTCGTCAAACAGTCGAGAGACCATTATGATTCTATCATTTGTACCAGGGTAAAACTCATGGCTGCGCGATAAAGTGGGTATGCTAGCAGCTATAGATTATTACAGCGACAAATTGCAAACTACACGTAATAACACCGACCCGACTGCTTTCCTAGACTATTGGCTGCAATGATTTTACTAATCATGAATAACATATTCTAGTATTAAATAAAGAAAACTTGCAGCTTGGATTCGACACAAAATTAGAGCATTGCATTTGAAACAGACATTAGGGCTGGTGTATCAATTTGGATGCTAGCCATACCATCAACTATAAATCTTCCTGCGTCTGCATCTTTCAGAAGGATACTATATTGTTGTGATACATAACAAACAATAAATCAGAAGTTAGATCCATCGGTGGATATGCTAGGATGTCTAAGGAGAATAAATTTTCCATTCATTCTATACCTTTGCAGACTCAGCTACAATTTCTGGAAGTTCAATAGCCATAACATCATTCAAAGCCTACATCCAATTTGCAACCAGAACTACCAATATAATCGGCATTTAATTATACAGTTTATGCTAAGAACCTGAGTAGCAGTAGAAAAATGAATCACCAAATGGTTATTTCACAACATTGCTCAAGCCTTAACATCATCAAAGCCGGCGACGAACTTATAACCAGAAGTACCTAGTATTATTTTATCGGCTTATGCTAAGCATCTTAGTAGCAGTAGAAAGAGTAATCGTTAAATGGTTATTTCACAAGGTTGCTCAAACTGTAAAAGGTCGTATTTCTATCAGTTCTGGACCTTCTGGTGACACCAATAAAATGTAATTTCTCGATCTAGTCTGAAGTCTATAATTGTCCATGGAAGAGAACAGAAATGTAAATAAAATTTATTATGAGCATGCTATATATTGCTTTTTGCCAGCTCATGATTCAATATGTTCAAACAGCAAAAACATGTGTTCTTTAATTCAAACTACAATGTCGAGCAAACCTACCAAAATTTATCTTTTTCTTCTTATTTTTATATTTAAATTTATATATTAATTAACTCCATGGCGTATAAATTCCCATGCTAAAGGAAGCGTTCCAAGAACCACATCACCTGCTCCCAAGTGAATGTCTTATGAATCAACAACATACATGAAGCTCGTAGCGGGTGCTCTGGAACAGGGTTTATCATCTATGAATAGAACTTCGTTAATGGTATAAGAGACTCCAGAATGGCTGCTCTGGAAAGTACTTCATGTAGGTTGCTGATCAAATAAATAATTAAACATAAAAAAATAAGAAGAGAAAGCATGGAAAAAGATGTTATTTGAGTAATTACTACCAGGCAGAAAACTCCTACTGTCCATGAATTACAGATAATTCTTATTGTACCATGAGTCATGCATGAACAAAAATCCCCTGCAAAGAACTACAGAAATACTGTAAGAACTTGTAGAAACTGAATTCATGTATTGATAGAGATCCAAAGTCCGCGAGATGATAATGAGGGAAACACCAATGGACTGAAAACATTAGCAAACATAGACGCGACAGCTTTTTGGCAAGTCCCAATTCCCAAGCCTAAATAGTAAGGAACACGTGGCTAACTACATCAACTTGTTTACCACTATTCATGTCAGGTGACACCACCATCCTCCTCGCCACGCTGCTGATTGCTAGATGTCCCCATCTCCTTGTTTTTTCTCTTGTAGGTCAATCCTCTTGTTGTAATGTTTCACGTGGCATACCAGTCCTCTCCTTGAGTTATCATCCTTGCACATCTTTACCTCCGATGCTTCCCCTCCCCATCTTATTGTTGTCAATCAACTCATCCTCAAGACTGAAAAGAGCAAACCATCGGATTATTTCCCAGAGAAATGGATTGGTCTTCTTCCCATCGGTGTCCTTCTGCTACACACGCAACTTGGACCCTTGTAGCCACTGCGTTGTGCCAGTCTCCAGAGATGGTGGCAGCAGCGCCTTGTGCTCGCCGGCGCCTCCTTTGAGACTTTCTGCCATGGTCATGGATGCCCAGAACACCGCTGTCGGAGCAGGCAAGGGAGAAGAGGCCGGGTTCTTACCATATCCGCCATTGCAAGGTAACACAACTGGACAAATCAATTACTTGCATCATGTTTCTTCTTCAGACATGGCACAACCCTTAATAGAGGAGGAGAAAGCGACCTTATGGGGTGGGTGACCGTGGTTCGGCTGGATGAATCTGCCGGCGTCGAGCTTGAGTTCGGACTCGATGAAATTCTGGTTGAGCTTGTCACCACAGGCCAAGCACACCCTCAACAATTAGCTCATGGAGCTTGGTGCAGCGTTGTGGGCCGATGACGCACGGCAATGTGGCATGGCTGGGAGGAAGGGGGTCCAGTGGGGCGCCTACCAATTAAGGAACAATAGCAGTAGCCAAAACGCAAGGAGACGCTCACCTGGGCGAGAACCGCCGCGAAGGACATCCCCAGCGGCAGCGCGAGGCCCTTGCACGTCGTCACCGGCGCCCTTGCCGTCGCCTTCGCCGCCGTCTCCTCTCCGAGCAGACAATGGTCGCGGGCGCCGCCGCAGGTGAATCCCCTTGTGCGGCCGGGAGCGCCGAGAGGCCGAGCCGGTCGAGGACGCGGAGGAGGAGGCCCTGTCGGCCTCCGGGGAGTCGCCGGCGACGTGGGCAACCCCGTCCATCGAAAGGGGGGCCGCTGGAGTTCAAGCCCCGCCGCTGGACCTCCTCCCGCACCTCGTAGATCGCCTCCACGCCATCCCCCGAGCAGGATCCGGCCCCTGCCTCGCCTCCTAGACCGGATCTGGCCGGAGATTGTCGTCGTCGCGCCCGGCATTGTCTGCATCGCAGCCCCATCTCGCTCGGAACCGGCGAGGAACGCCACCGCCATGTACTTGGAGTTGAAGCTCCGCCGCTGGACCTCCTCCCGCGCCTCCTAGATCGCTCCAGCCTCGCCTCCTCGACCGGATCTGGCCGGAGATCGCAGCCGCCGCGCCGGACATCTTCTGCATCGCGGCCAGCCTCGACCTGCAGCTCGTCTTGCTCGCCAGCAACCGAATAACAAAACACAGGGTCTTTTTTGTAAGAACGACGTATATCATATATCCACTTAAAAGGGGACTGCGGGTTGAATAACAAAAAGGACAGGGACTATTTTGCAAAATCGCTAGCGAAGACGGACGACAGAAACCCAATTTTCTTTATTATTAGGTAAAGACTAAGGAAAAGAAAAAATAAGGCCCAGTTTGGCCCAGTTTAATCTGTGACTAGAAAACCCAAATTTGGTTGTGACTAATAAAGCCTAGGTTTCGCTCAAAAAAAATAAAGCCTAGATTTTGATGTGGTGATGAATGAAATCTTGCCATGATGAAAAATTAGTGTAAAAATTACCATGATACATATACAAACCAATTTCCCATGGGAAAAAACATTTGAACAGATTGTTGTAGCAGATGTATATGAAAATTTGCCATGATATTTTAATTAAAATTCTGATGTTCCATATAGCAAATTTGGCATTTATGTCAAATAAGAGTAATTACGGCCGAAATTGCCGTGGCAGATGTATAATAAAATTTGCCATGGTATTTTAAGGAAAAATTGTCATGCTTTTATATAAGAAATCTGCCGTGTTGAAATAACACAAAAAAAATGATAAAATATTGCCATGACAAATGCATATTCAAATTTGCCATGGTATTTTTTTAATCAAATATACCATGCTTTATAAGAAGAAATTTGCCATGAATGTGAAATAATACCAAAAAATGATTAAAAAAATTGTGATAGCAAATGCATGTTCAATTTGCCATGGTATTTTTACGCAAAAAGCCATCTTTTGCAGAATAAAAATTCTCGTGTATGTCAAATAACACAAAGAAATGATCAAAAAATTTCCATGGCAAATGCATATTTTCCGTGGGTTTTTTTTACCTAATTTTCCATGCTTTATGAAAGAAATTTTCCATTAATGTGAAATAATAGAAAAAATTGCCATGGCAAATGCAAGTTCATTTTTTCCATGCTATTTTTTACCAACATTTCCATCCTTTGCATAATAAAATTGTTGTGCACTTGAAAATAACACAAATAAATGATCAAAAATTGCCATGCTAAGAATGCATATTAAAAAACTGCCGCGGTATTTTATCAAATTTGTCATGATTTATGAAGAAAATTAGCCAAGAAGGTGAAATTATAATAAAAATGATCACAAATTGCCATGGAAAATGCATGCTCAATTTTGCCATGATGTTATTACCAAAATCGCCGTCTTTTGCATAATGAAATTGTCGTGTATGTGAAATAACACAAACAGTTGATCAAAAAATTGCCATGGCAAAATGCATATACAAAATTGTCGTGTTTTTTAATAAAATTTGCCATGAAAGAAATTTACAACAATTTTTTCCATGGTAGTTTTACGGAAATTGCCATGTTTTGCGTAATAAAATTGTCATGTATGTGAAATAACACAAACAAATGATCAAAAAATTGCGATGAAAAAATGATAGTAAAATTGCCGTGGCTCATGGAATAGTATTGCCATGGTACGTAAAAAATGATAGAATTTGCCATTTTCTATGAATTAAATTTGCCATGGTAAACTACAAAAAGATGTCGAAAACAGAACTGACTAGGAAAAAAGAATGAAGCATGAATTGTTGTATCGGGCATGGTGAATTGAAAATGTCATGGTGAATTGTGGTTGGCATGGGTAAAACAATTTCAATATGACATGGCAAAAAAGGATCTCAAAGTAGTCACGGCAATTTTTTTCAAATATACATGGCAAAGACACAACAAAAAGGTTGACATCATAACAGAAATATATGTCGCATCAGGTGCAGGCGAGCAGGCGGTGCTCGCCTCAGCCTGCGACAGCACCTTGAGCTGGTCGATGGAGAGAGACAGATCCAGAGCGCGGCGGAGGCCTGATTCTTGGTGTTTGGCTAAGAGCTCGCATGACTGCTCTGGATCCGCTGCTGTACCGCAACTCGCGGGGTTTTGACTGCCGTGACGTGGAATGAGATAGAAGAGAGGATGATTAGAGGGACTGTAGTATTCCCAATTCACCAAGGTTCAAGTCCCGGTGCTTGCATTTATTTCTGGATTTATTTTAGAAGTTTCGACGATGCGCATTCAATGTGAGGAGACGTTCCCGTCGACGACGAGGTGATTCGTAATTTCAAGATGATATGCCGGCTCAGTATTTCGGAGGGCTCATAGGGGTAGGATGTACGTATGTGCTCATAGGGGTAGGGTGTGTGTATATGAGCGCTTGCGTGTGTACTATGTTAAAAAAAGACGACGAGTGAAAATGGATAAGATAGAAGGAGCGAGGGCGGTAGAGGGCTTCCTTTTTTTCGTCCGGGCGAGGCGTGAGATCGGGCGAACGCTTTCTATCGCTGATGTGTCTACTGACGGGTGAGTCAAGATTTGTGCTCATCATCCAATGACCGCTAGCACGTTCGGGCCGAACAACAAAATTCCTAACGTTCGGCCCTTATCATTTAGGTCTGTATAAAGTTGTTTCTTTTCCTTTTGTATGTTATAATGTTGACTATTAAGAGTTTCATTTAATTTAAAAACGGGCGGAGGAAATGAATGGTCATAATTATTTTTCAAAAGATTGTTTCCGCCAATCCATTGATTGTACTGCGGCTTTGGAAAGAACAGAATTCTATATCTTACATTTTCTTCCTAGTGTTTTTTGTGTATATATAGTTTTGCTAGAACTCATCTAGATGAAATATAATTTGGTCTCATTCACCTTTTATAGCCATTGAATATGATGCTATAAGATGTGTGTGCGTTGACATGGGTTATATCTGTTTTTATTTTCAAAGTGAATGAGACCAAATTATATCTCATCTAGATGAGTTTTAGGTACTCCCGTGTATATATGTACCTGGCTACTACTAGCTAGTTACTGTTCATCCATCACCAATTGGCGATTTGCAATGTAATCTATGTAATGGAATGGAATGGAATCTTGAAGATTTAGAGCAAGCCATCACAAGATGACCGTCTTGAGCCTGTAGTTCTTGACGATGCCGCTGTACACAACGAAGTTGAGCGTGCACATTGCAGCCATGGCCCAGAAGAAGTAGTCGAGGTGGCCCTTGTTGAGGTCGTCGGAGATCCACCCGGGGCTGTCTCCCGTCGCCGTGAAGGCCTCCACGATGGCGTAGATGAAGGAGCTCATGTAGCTCCCCAGCGCGATGGTGAGCAGAGCCAGCGACGTGCACATGCTCTTCATGGTGTCCGGCGCCTCGTCAAAGAAGAACTCCAGCTGTGCGATGTAGCAGAAGACCTCCCCGCCGGCAAGGAAGAAGTACTGGGGCAGCTGCCACGATATGCTGATCTCTTCCCCACGCGCCGCGCTGTCGAGCCGCTTCATTTCCACGAGCGCTGCCACCGCCATGGTGAGCGCCATGAGGAGCCGCCCGGCACCCATCCGCTGCAGCTGCGACGGCTCGCCGTCACCGCTCGAGGAGAAGCTCCTCAACGCCGGCACGATCACCTTGTTGTAGAGGAGCACCCATGTCATGACGCAGATCACCTCGAAGGAGGCCAGCGACGCCGCGGGCACCGGCACCGACAGGATGGTCATTTCCATGGCGCTGCCCTGCTGCACGAACGTGGTGTTCATCTGCGAGAAGGCCGATGACACGATGACGCTGGTGATCCACACGGGCAGCAGGCGGAGCAGGATCTTGAGCTCCTCCACCTGATTCACGGTGCACAGCTTCCACGAGGTCGCTGCCTCCGGCCTCTCCTCCATGTCCGACTCCGTGACGATGGCCGCCTTGTCGAGGAACTTGAAGTCGCTGGTGTGCGCGATCTTGGGCTGGGGCGAGTCGATCTTGTCGCTGACCTCGTAGAGGTGTTCGGCTTCGGCGGGCACCTTAATGCTGATTTTCCTGCACGCGGCGGCGACGACCTGGCAGAGGCTCTTGAGCGGCGTGCCGGCGGGCATGCGGCGCTTGTACATGGGCGTGGCGAGCACGAAGGCGGCGAAGGCGAGCGCGATGCAGGCGGTGGCGATGCCAAAGCCGAGGCCCCAGCTGACGTTCTGCTGGATCCAGACGAGGAACACGCCGGAGATGATGGGGCCGAAGCTCACGCATAGGTAGAACCAGCTGAAGAAGGACGCCTTGCCCTCCCGGTCCGCCGCGCTGTCGTCGTCGAACTGCTCCGCTCCGAACGGCAGCAGCGACGAGCGCACCCCACCGCACCCGATCGCCACGAGGTACAGCCCCACGAAAGCCACGGTCTGCGAGCTCAGCCCCCACGTGCCGGCGGTGCCGGCGCACGAGGCACCCGCCGCGCACAGCGCCGCCGTGGTGGTGGGCACGAAGGCGGAGAAGGTGACGAGCATCATGCCGAGAAGGTAGACGACGAGGGAGACGAGGATGGTGTTGTAGTTGCCCCAGAAGGAGTCGGCGATGATGGCGCCGAAGACGGGGGTGAGGTAGCTGGTGCCGAACCAGGTGGCGACGTTGGAGGCGCTGGCGAGGTTGGTGCCGTGGAGGACGGTCTCCAGATACATCACCAGGTTGGTGGAGATGCCATTGAACGCCGTGCTCTCCAGGCATTCGAACACTGCACCAACAATGGCGAAACTTCAGTTAAACCACTAGCTTCTTCAAGACAATAAGAAGAAAGACAATTTTTGAAAGATCCAGCACTGCTGGCATTTCATCGATATAGCAGAATAGAGAAGAAGAAGGACAATGAGAGGAACATTGAGCTTTGCTTACATAGATTGAGGAGCGGCACCTGCAGCTGCAGGCTATCATCCTCTTGAACCTTTGGGCCGTGACTCTGCAATGGAGACAGATTGCAGAAATTGTTAGCAACCAGAAGAGGAGGAGGTGGAGGAAGATCGGAGGGAGGCAATAAATCGGCGACAGTTACCTTAGGCAGGAGCGGCGCGCGCTCGCCTCTCTCCAAGGCGTCCATGGCGCCGACGAGGTGATGAATTTGTTTGGAGGCCAGTGAAGGAATCACCTAGCTAGGCTAGCTCACTTCCTCTCTGAACTCTTTCTTTGCTCGCCTCGGGCTTTGGCTGCTGCTCCGTCTGCTTGCTGCTGTGTTCTGCTGCGCGAACGAGGTTTATAACTTTATATAGCAGGTTTAACTTGGACGGGATCCATCCATTGGCTGGCTAACATTCAAATCTCACCAACACGTGCGTGCGCCGCCAGCCTGTGCATACTAGTCCACGACTCTGCAAGACCGGAAATTTCGACGCAGCAGGAGGTGGCTAGCTAGGTGCATGCAGCCACTCATTCGCCGGTCTCCGGTCTCCAGAGTGCGTGCCATGTCGGATCATTGCACCTAGTACTAGATTAGATTACTGTATTTATCTATACACGTGGTAGTTTGCTTTGCTTGGCGCCGGAAAGGAGACTGAACTGCCCAGCAAAACTTGGCGTTGGAAAAGAGTCCATGTCATCGTCCTGTGGTGCGGTAGGTGCCAAGAGGAGAGGAGCAGAGGCTTCAGTTTCAAAGTTGTTCAGTTGTTCTTGTTGGAATATGCCCACGCATGCTACTGCTCCCGGCTAACTTCCCACGACCGGATAACTCGGCGTCTAACTACACGCGCACTCCGTGCGCCTTACGTGCACTTGCACGTCCTGCATGCAAGGGATAACCCAGCCATGCCGTTGTACTCTCACCGGACTCTGCGTAGTCTCTCTTTTGTAAATGTGTACTTATAGCCCTTGAGGCAGATCAATACAATGACGGTGAGATTTACAGTACTCAACTTGGTATCAGACTTCTTCCTCGATCCTTCTGCTTCCGCTATGGATCGCCTCCTCCGACGCTCTCGCTCGGCCGACCTCGACTCCCCGACCTCCCCTCGCCGTCCGCTCGCCGCCACCCCCATCGCCCGTGTCGCGCCGGCTCCCGCACCGGCTGGCCCTTCCTCCTCTCAGGCCAGCCCCGTGCGCCCTGCCGCGCCTGCTGCGCCAACCACGACACCGGCCGCGACCATCCTGCGCACTGCCGGCAGCACGCCGGTTCCTCCTCTTCGTCTGGGAGGTGGTGGCGGCCCCATGATCCCTCGTCTCGGCGGCGACGCCGGGCCCTCCTCCTCGACCGGGCTGCCTCCCTCGATCGCGCACTACTTCTCGTCGAAGCTCGAGCTCGAATCTGGTTCGTATTCCAAGTGGCGTCAGCTCTTTTATTTCATTGTTGCAAGTATGACGTCCAGCACCACCTCGACGACGCCGCCGAGCCCCTCCATGAGAGCGCTATTTGGCGCAATGATGATCTCACGATCGTCTTGTGGATGTCCGGCGTGATCTCGGAGGAACTCCAGGAGGTGGTCGTGTCGCCCACAAGCACGGCCTACAACGTCTGGACGCAGCTGCACCTGCTGTTCCGCGACAACCAGCCCGGCCGGGCGATCATCCTCGGTGCAGAATTCCGCAACACCGTGCAGGGCGATCTCTCCATCGCCGAATACTCGCGCCGGCTCAAGGGGCTCGCCGATGCCCTCGGCGACGTCGGCGAACGCGTCTCCGACCAGAGCCTCACCCTGCAGCTCATCCGGGGGCTCAATCGGCGCTTCCAGGTCATGGCGACTCTGCTTCCCATGCAGGAGCCCTTCCCGACATTCGTCCAAGCACGCTCGCGCCTCCTCCTGGAGGAGATCTCCGCCAACGAACGCTCCCTCATCGACGGCCGCCTCGAGTCTTCTCCGACCGCTCTCTCCATCGGGCACCTCGGCGACCGCGGGTCCGCGCCAGACCGCGGCAACGGCAGCAACGACAAGGGCAAGAGCCCCGTCGCCTCGCCCACCAGCGACAAGGGCGGGCGTGGGCGTGGCCGCGGCCGCGGCCGTGGGCGCGGCGCGTCTGGCAACGGCTCGTCAGGGCGCGGCGCTGCTCCACCCCCTGCTGCACCGACGGCCGGCTACTTCGCCCCCTACGGGGCCCTGATTCCCGCGCCCTCCGGTGCGCGCGCAGGCTGGGCCGCCCCCAACGCGGCTGGTGTTCTCGGGCCCAGGCCTCAGCCGCCGCAGCAGGCCTTCCATGTCGCCCCGCCTCAACCCGGCAGCGCCCCCACCTGGGAGCAGTACAACCACCTCTACGCCGCCCTGCAGAACCTCTCCATGCAGCAGCAGCAGGCGGGCGGCGGCCAGGAGTGGTTCCTCGACACCGGGGCGACTTCGCACGTGGCTGGTAAGACCGACCTACTCACTAAGTTTTGTTCTCCATCATGGCATCACTCTCGCGGTATCGTAGTTGGCGACGGTTCTCGTCTCCCGGTCACCGTTGTCGGCTCTACCTCCCTCTCTTCGTTCTCCCTTAATGATGTCCTCATATCTCCTACCATCATCAAAAACTTGATCTCCGTTCGTCGTTTTACTATAGATAATTCTTGCAGTATTGAATTTGACCCCTTTGGTTTCACCGTGAAGGACCTAGCAACTCGACGGATCATCATGAGGTCCAGTAGCCACGGCCAGCTTTACCCCTTCTTCACCAACTCCACGGTCCAAGCAGCGCTCTCCGTCGCCGGCGATGTGTGGCATGAACGCCTTGGCCACCCCAGCAATAAAACCACTTCCATTTTAGCTCGTGATTTCCTTCCTGCATGTACTAATAATGGCACGCCAAAAACTCATGTATGCCCGTCGTGCCAAATAGGCAAGCAACCACGGTTGCCCTTTTCTAGTTCAAACTCTTTTACTACTGCCCCATTTGAATTAATCCATTGCGACATTTGGACATCACCTGTGTGTAGTTTTACTGGTTTTCAATATTACTTAGTGATTCTTGATGACTTCTCTCACTTTTCTTGGACGTTCCCCTTGCGCCACAAATCCGACACCGCGGACACTATACATCGTTTTCATGCGTATGTTCGTACCTAGTTTCATGTATCCATCAAGTGCATGCAATGCGACAACGGGGGGCGAATTTCTCACCACCTCCCTCCGTGACCTCTTCTCCCGCTACGGTGCTTCCTTCCGCCTCTCCTGCCCATACACGTCCGCTCAAAACGGCAAGGCCGAACGCCACCTACGCACCACGAACGAACGTCTTACGCGTCCTCCTTCTTCATGCAAACCTGCCTCCCCAATTCTGGGTTGAGGCTTTACACACTGCCACCTACATCATCAACCGGCGTCCCTCTACCACCATTGCGTCTCACACACCATACTTTCGTCTCTTAGGTCACCACCCAACCTATGATCACATGCGCGTGTTTGGCTGCCTTTGTTTCCCCAATTCTATCGCCACAAGCCCGCACAAACTTGCTCCACGATCCTCACGTTGTGTCTTCTTAGGATACCCTCTGGAACACAAAGGCTATAGATGCCTCGACCTGCAGTCTCGCAAGGTTATCATCTCCCGTCACGTTACGTTCGATGAGACTCAGTTCCCCTACTTTCTTCCCCCAGCGCTGAAACTACCAAACCAGCAGCCACAACAACTCCCGGACTGGAGATCCTCCCCGAGCGGCGCGCCCTGCCTACCTCGTACCGATCCGCTGCGGGATCTCCGCACCTCGGATCACCCGCCAGCCCCACCAGTCTGCCCGGTTCCTCCTCTGGATCCACCCCGCGCACCACAGATCCTGCGCGCCATTCGCCAACAACATGCATGCCAGATCCCCGCGGGCCCGTGTTGTCTCCCCCTCTCGGGCATGCCACGCCCGACTCCAGCCGGGTCGTTCCGCCTCCCTCGCCCCAGCCATCCGCGCATGCAGCTCCCGCGCGCCACGAGCACAGGCCACCATCCATGCATGCATCGTCACAGCCCAACCCGCCCAATCCCACGTCTCTCCCTCCTCGCGCCGTAGCCATCCCACCCCCTCAGAACATGCACGCCATGCGGACGCGCGGCAAGACTGGCTTTGCCCAACCTAAAGTGCTTGCCTCCGCTCACACGCCGCCTCCCTCCATCAGCCCTATCCCGTCTTCTTATCGGGTAGCACTCAAGGACCCAAACTGGCTCAACACGATGCGCGAGGAGTATGATGCACTGATGCAGAATAACACTTGGTGTTTAGTGTCTCGTCCTGCAGGTGCTAACGTGGTCACAGGGAAGTGGATATTCCGGCACAAGTTCAACCCCGACGGTTCTCTTTCCCGGTACAAGGCGCGGTGGGTTCTCCGTGGCTTCACGCAGCAGGCCGGTGTCGACTACGGCGAGACCTTCAGCCCGGTGGTGAAGCCGGCTACTATTCGTACCGTGTTGAGCATCGCTGCCGGGCGGTCTTGGCCCATCCATCAGCTGGATGTCAAGAACGCTTCCTCCACGGGCACCTCGCGGAGACGGTCTACAGCACGCAACCGTCCGGCTTCGTTGACGCTACCTCGCCCTCTCACGTGTGCCGGCTGAACCGTTCTCTTTATGGTCTCAAGCAGGCGCCGCGGGCATGGTTCTCGCGCTTCACCACCTACTTACGGACGCTTGGCTTCCGTGCGTCTCGGTCGGACACGTCCCTCTTCATCCTTCGGCGAGGCGATCATCTCGCCTACCTGCTGCTCTACGTGGACGACATCATCCTCACCGCCAGCTCCGCCACCGCCCTCGACTCCGTCATCCAGGCGCTCCATCGTGAGTTCTCGATGACGGACCTCGGCGCCCTGCATCACTTCCTCGGCATCAACGTCACCACGACCGCACGTGGACTGTTTCTCTCTCAGGAACAGTACGCGTTGGAGATCCTCGACCGCGCCGGGATGCTGAACTGCAAGCCCATCTCCACGCCCGTCGACACGCTCGCCAAGCTCTCCACCGACTCCGGACCGCTCTGCCACGACCCGTCGTTGTACCGCAGCTTGGCTGGGGCGCTCCAGTACATCACGCTGACTCGCCCCGACCTCTCCTACGCCGTTCAGCAGTGTTGTATCTTCATGCATGCACCGCGGGATTGCCACTTCCAGCTCGTGAAGCGCATCCTTCGGTATCTGCGTGGGACGACACACCTTGGTCTTCGGATCCATCGAGACGCCTCCACGGAGCTTGTTGCCTACTCCGACGCCGACTGGGTTGGCTGCCCCGACACGCGCAAGTCCACCTCGGGCTTCTGCGTCTTCCTCGGGGGCAACCTACTCATGTGGTCGTCCAAGCGACAGACTACCGTTTCACGATCCAGCGCCGAGGCGGAGTACAGGGCGGTCGCCAACACCGTCGCCGAGGCGGTCTGGCTACGCCAGCTTCTCGGCGAGCTTCACCAACCCCCCACGCGCGCCACGGTGGTCTACTGCGACAACGTCAGCGCCATGTACATGTCGAGCAACCCGGTGCAGCACCAACGCACAAAGCACATCGAGATCGATCTTCACTTTGTGCGTGAGCGTGTCGCGCTTGGCGAGATACGGGTGCTTCACGTACCCACGAGCTCACAGTTTGCTGACATATTCACTAAGGGTCTGCCGACAAGCGTCTTCAACGACTTCCGGTCCAGCCTCAACGTCGGGGAGCCCCAAGTTTCGGCTGCGCGGGGGGGGGGGGGGGGGTGTTGGAATATGCCCACGCATGCTACTGCTCCCGGCTAACTTCCCACAACCGGATAGCTCGGCGTCTAACTACACGCGCACTCCGTGCGCCTTACGTGCACTTGCACATCCTGCATGCAAGGGATAACCCAGCTAGCCATGCCGTTGTACTCTCACCGGACTCTGCGTAGTCTCTCTCTTGTAAACATGTACTTATAGCCCTTGAGGCAGATCAATACAATCACGGTGAGATTTACAGTACTCAACTGTTCTTTCCTTATCTAGCAGACTGCATGCAATTGGATAGTACTATACACGACTTTTCCTTATCCAGATTGATACTACAGTAGTAAGTAAACAAACAATGTCAGTCAATTTGAACAGTTCTTGCCTCATTGTCCATGCACAGTCGTTGCTGAGCGGCGATCCCAGCTCTCAAGTCATATCTGCTCAACTGAGTTAGCTCTTCTTCATTCAGGCATTCTCCACAAAACCACGAGGGGGTTCAAAAGAACCTGACTCGTCTAGTCTCTAGTGTAGTTCTCACACTTCTCTTAATTAATTGGAAAAGAAATCAAGGCTGCTGCTTTTTGTCAGAATTTTTTTCTTATTCTCCCCTTTTATCAATATCGCGCCAAGTGCAATGTTCCTCTCATATAACGTGTAGTACTCATTCTGAATCTCACCGTGAGATTTACAGTACTCATATAAGGAAAAGTCGTGTAGCCATGCCGTTGTACTCTCACCGGACTCTGCGTAGTCTCTCTCTTGTAAACATGTACTTATAGCCCTTGAGGCAGATCAATACAATCACGGTGAGATTTACAGTACTCAACTGTTCTTTCCTTATCTAGCAGACTGCATGCAATTGGATAGTACTATACACGACTTTTCCTTATCCAGATTGATACTACAGTAGTAAGTAAACAAACAATGTCAGTCAATTTGAACAGTTCTTGCCTCATTGTCCATGCACAGTCGTTGCTGAGCGGCGATCCCAGCTCTCAAGTCATATCTGCTCAACTGAGTTAGCTCTTCTTCATTCAGGCATTCTCCACAAAACCACGAGGGGGTTCAAAAGAACCTGACTCGTCTAGTCTCTAGTGTAGTTCTCACACTTCTCTTAATTAATTGGAAAAGAAATCAAGGCTGCTGCTTTTTGTCAGAATTTTTTTCTTATTCTCCCCTTTTATCAATATCGCGCCAAGTGCAATGTTCCTCTCATATAACGTGTAGTACTCATTCTGAATCTATTGGATCTGATGGTGAGCCTGCTCATCAGAGTTTGTTCTTATTACGTCTTCCGAATCTGATAATTGACTTCATCTTTGTATCTACCATTGTACTACTATTTACTAAACTAAAGAAGCACTGCCATTTCAGGCTAGCACGCATGGTTGCATAGTTTGGATTACGTAGTAGACGTTTAAGCGTTATTTCTGAAGATGTCCATGGAATTTGTAATTCATCCAACAGTTTCAACGCCCTTAGAAAAGGCACACCTATAGTTCATGTAACTTCGTGTCTATGTTCTACTGGTTTCCTGCATCAATTGGCCCACAAACTCGGAGGTGACATGCAAAATTTGCAAAGCTTCGACCCTTCGTCTTTACCAGCACAGTTCTTGTGTTTATTCACAATTTCTTGCCTCCCTTCGTTTCCATCACAATTCACAACTGAGCTTCCAGATTCTGTGCAGCCATCAGCACCTCAGTTGTAAGGAAATTTCCTTTTTGAGTTTGTAGCCTACTTGAAGCAGTCAAAGCTGATGAGAGAATTGATTTGCAGACGCGAATTAAACTAACCCTAAACAGAGAGTTTAACTAACCTAATTAGCTAGGGTCCCCCTAGTCAGCGCCTCAGCGTAGTTAAGTGAGTCGTTAGCGAATAATTAAACAGGAACACGTCAGCCGGCCGGCGACCATCCCGTGCGCTCGGTTTGATCAGCAGGGATGACTAGCGATGGCGAGCTACGTGGCGGCGGCGGCAGCAGGGATGGCGGAATAGCTAGCTAGGGCTCGAGCGCGAGAGGGGAACAGGAGGAAAACGGAGAGGGGCTCACGGCGCATCCGCTGGGGTCTCTTTATAATAATTTGCGTCTCTTTATAATATGCGAGAATAAGCACATAAAATTTACATTGATTTTACACATAATATTGATACTTTCGTAAAAAGAAGTTTACTAAGAAGTAATAAATTGTTGTCATTGATATTACCCTTAAAGAAGAAAGCAAATAAAATTAAAATACGAAGTTATCTAAGGAAGAATGAAAACTCTTTAAGAACAAAGAAAATGAAAAACTAAAACAAATAATAACAAAATTTGCATATAATTTGCCAAGAAATTACGTCTTTTTATAATATGCTCTCGTGGTCGCATCACCCGTCCTGCACAGACTAGCTGCATGTTGCATGCATGCGGTACTCTACGCGTGTGTGCTAAGAGAATTGACTAATCATAATTGTTTTTTTTGTTTGTCTAGGGCACATATAAATGACTCAATCAAGCATAACGAGAAAAATAATATCTACATGACCCAGCACCAAAAAGGTGCACACGGACGAAAAGATGGCCTCCGAGCCCATCCGTGACCAGCACCGATAAGTGCGCACGGACCAAAACAAATGCAGTAAAAAGGTCCCCTACGAGGGTACAGCCGTAAAAAAAATAGCGCAATTGCACCCCGGGTTGGCACGTGCTATACATTAGCACTGGGCTTTTTGTTCAAATTCCTGCCGGTCGGCCGACCCAAATTTGGATGGCCGCCGCCCATCCATCCCATTTATTCGTATGTGCCCATCGGATTTGGTTCTCCGCCATGTGTTCTCTTCTTTTCCAAATCCACATCCTCACCACACACATAGCATCGGAACCCCTCCCCAGCTCGTCCCTTCCACACCTCAAAGGGAGTGCCTGCCCCCGCCGTCGTGGCCCTGGTCGCTGGAATAAATAATGACAAAATTTGTATAAAATTTACACATAATTTGCGTCTCTTTATAATATGCGAGAATAAGCACATAAAATTTACATTGATTTTACACATAATATTGGTATTTTCGTAAAAGGAAGTTTACTAAGAAGTAATAAATTGTTGGCATTGATATTACCCTTAAAGAAGAAAGCAAATAAAATTAAAATACAAAGTTATCTAAGGAAGAATGAAAACTCTTTAAGAACAAAGAAAATGAAAAACTAAAACAAATAATAACAAAATTTGCATATAATTTGCCAAGAAATTACGTCTTTTTATAATATGCTCTCGTGGTCGCGTCACCCGTCCTGCACAGACTAGCTGCATGTTGCATGCATGCGGTACTCTACGCGTGTGTGCTAAGAGAATTGACTAATCCTAATTGTTTTTTTTTTGTTTGTCTAGGGCACATATAAATGACTCAATCAAGCATAACGAGAAAAATAATATCTACATGATCTTCACCTAAGATCAATTACATAGGACTTACATGTGCAATCTTATAGCACATCCAGATGTGCTTTAGCAAAACTTTTGTTTTTTTAGTCAACTCAAGTATAGCTAAAGCATTGCCAAATGTTGTTTTTTCTCCTCCTAGCACTGACTCGACTTTGAATGAACTTGGCGTTGGTGCAATCTTTCTACATCTTTTGGTTTTGTTACTACCTTTTTTGGGAGCTACGATTGCTTGTTTTGATGTTTGCTTGTAACCAGGAAACACCTGTTTCTTGATGTGTGCCTTTTCCAATTGGCCAGTGTGTAGCCGTTTCATTGGCACCTTTGTATTGGCTAGACATGTGGTCTGGGAGGGCATCGACCGAACGAGTTCACCTGGCACGAGAAGTTTTTGGACCGAACGCCCCTCGTATAGGCCTTTTGTTGTGACTAAGAAAAAGAAAAAATAAGGCCCAATTTAACCCGTGACTAAAAAACCCAAATTTGGCTGTGACTAATAAAGCCCAGATTTTGACGTGGTGATAAATGAAAATTTGCCATGATGAAAAAATTAGTGTAAAACTTACCATGATACATATACAAACCAATTTCCAATCGAAAAAACATTTGAACAGATTATTGTGGCAATTTATATCATTTTTTGACTTTTATCATTTTAATTACAAACTTGACGTGGCAGATGTATATAAAAATTTGCCATGATATTTTAATTAAAATTTCGATGCTCCATATAAGGAATTTGGCATTTATGTCAAATAAGAGTAGTTACGACCAAGGTTGCCGTGGTAGATGTATAACAAATTTTGCCATGGTATTTTAAGGAAAATTTGTCATGCTTTTATATAAGAAATATGCCATGTATGTGAAATAGCACAAAAAAATTGATAAACAAATTCCATGACAAATGCATGTTCAAATTTGCCATGGTATTTTTATCAAATTTACCATGCTTTATAAAAAGAAATTTGCCATGATTGTGAAATAATACAAAAAATGATAAAAAATTTGCGATGGCAAATACATGTTCAATTTGCCATGGTATTTTTTTTTTACCGAAAATGCCATATTTTGCATAATATCAGCGAGAAAAAAAAACAAGTGCATCTCAGATTGTTGTCTTATTTATTTATTATTTATTGAGTTGGTTTGTCTTATTTATTTTGAATAAACCGACCTTATCCTGGAGTATTTCGATTCAAAGGAAGGTAAAAATTGATCTTATCTTGGTCCCTAAAAAGTGATCTTATCTTGGGGCCAGGAGTGTAGAGAGGAAGCGATTTTTTTCCAACCATTCATGAGAGCTTCATGCGAATTCATTAAGATTCAAGGGATACAATGCCAAATAAAGGCACAAACCATACAAGCTACACGACCCAAGCTAAAAAAATAGCTTAAAACGGCCTAAGGATCACTAGCCAAGGATATCCCCGACTAGTAGATGACCAAACCCAGCCTAAACTAGGAGTAGAGCACCACACAAGGAATGAAAGCGAGAACAATCCAATGCAAGAGAACACAACCAACTGCAACAGTACAACACGACCCAAGAAACTACCATGACAACTACAACAACGATTAAGTATGACACTGCAGGGAAGAGATCACCACGAGCCTCGAGACAAAACCACGTTCACAAGCCTAGCTGCAACATCTCCGAGTCCGGTAGGTGCCAAGAGGACGCTTTAAATTGAGTTTCAAAGTTGTTCTTTCCTTATTTACAGCATCTCCAACAGGCGCGGTAGATTAGCCTCGCGCTGCAAAAAAGACAAATTAGCGCGCGCACGGCCATTTGGCGCACACCAGCACGCACGCGAAAGTTCGGTGTGCTAAAAAAACGGCGCATGCGGGAAAAAAGCGGCACCGCACGTGGCAGTTTTGGCGCGTGTCGTCCAGCGCGCAGGCGGCCGCCAATCGCCATCTTCCTCGCCTCGCCTCTTCCCGCCACGCCTTCTTCCTCGCCTCTTCTGGTGCCCCGGCGGCGCCGCGCCTTCTCCCCCCGCCTCCAGCGCTTTCTCCCCTCACCGCCGCCATGCCGCCGCGCCCCCGGAGCAGCTTCGGCTTCCGCACATCCGCCTCCGCCCCTCTGGTGTGTATTACGCGGAGATCCGTTCTGGCGATACACGCCTCGGGCTCGGGACGTTCGAGACCGCCCACGAGGCTGCCCGTGCATACAACGCGGCGGCGTGGACCCTCGGGAGGCCACAGGCGCAGATGAACTTCTCGCACGCGCAGGAACTCGCGCCTCCCCTGCGACTAATCATCGACGAGGATCGCTGCGTTCAGCGGAGGCGGGACCGCCTCCTCATAGCCGAGGCGGATGAGCATGCCATGGCGGTGTGGCGCGAGCGCTTCCCGCAGGATGTCGTCGCGGAGAATGAGTTCTGGGCGTAGAGCAGGACGGAGCGAGTCGCGCATCGGGCGGACAAGCGTGAGCGAAAGGCACTAGGGAAGTCCAGTGCGACCCGAGACCTGCGTCGACCTGGGACGAGCAAGATCCTCGATGGACCGACGAGTTTAGGTCGTCGGACTACACCAGCGAGGAGGATGAGGAGTAGTAGTTTTATCTAGTTTATTTGCATTGTCTTATCTAGAAGCATAGTTTTATTTGCATCGTATCAACTAGCTTGTGGTGTGGGACTTGAATTATGTGATGTTTTTATATGCTATGAATTTGAACTATGTGTAGTTTCATATTTTTTTCATATGTGTTGTTTCATTATTTTCAAGCACTGGCTCGTCACGCATGCTGGATTTTGCAGCGCCTACCGGCGCTACATCGGCGCGCTAACTTTTGCAGCGCCTGAAAAAGCAAATAACCTCCCCCACGCGAAAACGCTATTTCGGCGTTGTAAAAGTTTTTTAGCACGTCACACAACCGCGCGGCTGTTGGAGATGCTCTTAGAGCATCTACAACCGGACTATGCAAATCCGGCCCCTCAAACGCCCGCAGACCCATCCGGGCGCATCCACTGGCACTGACCGAGCACGCCTCAAATGAGCCACTCTGCACCCGCTTCTCTCATATTTCATCCCCTAGATTCATACAAAGCATGCAAAAGGAATCCTACATACTACATCTATGTACTACCCTAGCTACTCTTTGTTGTTGGAGATGTCCACGACGACGGTGCCGGGCGCCGGCTGGACGGGCTTCGGCTCATTCTCCTCCTACTCGACCTCATCCAAGTAGGCAAACATCTCCGCCTCCTCCACGGCCTCTTGCACCTCCATCTCTTGCCGGCGACGGCGTCTTGCCTCCGCAGCCGACTCCGACCGGAGGGAATCGAGGATGGCCTGCTGCTCCGCATGCAGATCCCCATCGCCAGCATCCCCCACATCCTCCTCCTCCTCCTCCTCAAAGTCCTCCTCCTCCTCCAACTCCTCCGGATCCAATGCATCCAGAGGTAGCCCCGCGGCGATCCGGACTTCGCACCTACCCCGGATCTGCTCAAGGAGTTCGAGTCGGCGCTCCGACGTCAGAAAGGGCTCGCTCCTCATCTGGCGGCGTGGGGGCATGGATACTAGGCGGGCGGATGGAGAGGAAAGTGGCGGCGGCGGCGGACATGAGGTGGAAAATGTGGATGGATGGTAGGGTTTCGGTGCCGCCGGTCGGCTCAAATAGCCGGACAATGCACTACGCGGCCCGCCAGAGCTGCGCCACGCGGCGCCATCGGTCTGATGGAGAAGACAAGCTTCGGACCGCCTGATTTGAGGGCGTTTCCGGCTGGGACCCCTTCGTCAGTCTGACATGGCGGGCGCGCCCAGGCGCCCCCATACCCGCCCCATATTTTGGCTGGATATGGGGGGTGCCGGTCAGCCCGGACGTTTGAGGCTGTTTGTGGCGTTCGTCTGGTTCGAAAAAATATGACCGGTCAGCCCGCCCGGACGTATCCGACTGCATATGCTCTTAGCAGGCTGATAACTGAGGCACGAGTTTTCTTTATCCAGATTGATACTAGTAACCAGGACGTTAAATGAAAACAGACAATGTCAGCCAGTTCGAACAGTTCTTGCCTGATTGTCTAGTGTAGTTCTAAAGAAGCTGACTCTCTTAATTAATTGGAAAAGAAACCAAGTCTGTTGCTTTTCGTCAGAAAGATTTCTTATTCTCCCCTTTCATCAACATCGCGCCAAGTGCAATGTTCTCTCATATAACCTGTAGTATTTATTCTGAATCTATTGGATCTGATGGTGAGCCAGCTCATCAGAGTTTGTTTTTGTTGCCTCTTCTGAATCTGATGATTGACTTCATCTTTGTATCTACAGTTGTACTTCATCTCTGTATCTATTGACTTCATCTCTGTATCTATACTAAACTAAAGAAGCACTGCGATTTCAGGCTAGCGCGCATGGTTGCATAGTTGGGATTACGTACTAGCGCTTACGCGTCATTTCTGAAGATGTCCATGGAAGTAATGCCAACAGTCCAATTCATAGCGAGGGATGGTCGGTATCGATTCTCTTAGTCCAGATCGGGAGGATCTGGAGCCTGCGTCCCTTGCTCTTTCAGTCTGGATTGTTGGTGTTAACCATTGTTGTTTAGTAGTTCATCAAGTTTATTTCCGTTTGAGTTTGTTGAGTCTAAGTCTAGTGCAGCGATGCATGGCATCATGGTGAAGTGGACTGATGGATTAGCAAAGGTGAGACCCGATCGTCAGTCAAGTGGACCAGGAGTTGTGAGTACATGCAAGTACTAGTTAGATTTAGTCAAGAACTAGCTTAATGGTCATTCTGTTAGTGTGAAGCTGCATGCACCCGTGTAGTGTGGAGTCCCAGTAGCCAAGTCGTGAACAGATGGACTTGGAGCTAGAGAAGTGGATCGTGGTGCCATTGTGGACTAGCTCCTTCGTGGCAGTGACTCAACGTGTGTGTGGGTAGTGGTGAGTAGAATTCGGAGCAAGCCGGTGTGTGGCTTGGCCGGTGCGTTTGCTCCCCTTTAAAAGGAGCTGTAATCAGTTTGTTTCATTAAGCAAAAAGAACAAGAGAAAAGAGGCAGAAGTGCGTTGCCACCAAAAGCTCTGTGTGTTCTGGTGTGCTGTGTGTGTGCCTGCGTGAGTTCATCTCCTACCCTGGGCAGAAATTACATTTGGTATTCAGAGCCATGGTGACTGAAGGTTCGCGCACTCCGTCGCCGGGTGGCCGCCGTGTCTCGGCCTCGCCGGTGGTGCGCCGAGGCCGGAGCCCGACGCAGCGTGGCTGCCGCGAGGTGGTGGTGCAGCAGGAGGTCGTCCACCAGGCCAGCAGCTCCGTCGTCTACCCGCCGCTGACGGCGATGAACTACTTCGAGTGGTCGCTGATCATGAAGGTGAACATGAAGGCCCATCGCGTGTGGGATGCCATCAAGGGAGGCGGGAGCTTCAGCCAGGACAGGGCGGCACTTGCGGCAATTCTGTGAGCCGTGCCGAAGGAGATGCACTCCACGCTTGCCGTGAAGGCGACGGCAAAGGAGGCATGGGATGCCATCAAGATCATGCGGGTCGGCGATGCCCGCGTCCGTGAGGCCAAGGCGCAGACTCTCCTCAAGGAGTTTGATGCCGTCCGCATGAGGAGCTGCGAGACCCTCGATGAGCTCGCCATGCGCATGAACGGGATCGCCAACAAGCTGCGCACGCTCGGCGAGAACCTCGACGAGGTGAAGGTCGTGAAGAAGCTTCTCCGCATCGTGCCGTCCAAGTATACCCAGGTAGCTATTGCCATTGAACAGCTTCTTGATCTTAAAACCATGTCCATGGAAGAGCTTGTGGGAAGGCTCAAAACGGCGAAGGACCGGAGCGACTTGGACGAGGGCGCCAGCAACTATGACCAGGGTGGTGGGAGTCGCCTGCTTCTCATGGAGGAGGAGTGGCTTGCTCGCCACCGCAGGGGCACCGGCAAGAAGAAGAGAAACTTCGACATTCGCAAGGTCCGCTGCTACACTTGCCAAGAGTACGGGCATTACTCCAGGGACTGTACCGAGCCGAAGATGGAGCGGGCACTTCTTGCTAACGCGAGACGACAAGCCGGGGCTGTACTGAAGGTCGCCATGGAGTTCTCAATAAAGCACAACAAGGTTAAGGGGGTGATTGTTGGTGTTAATCATTGTTGTTTAGTAGTTCATCTTGTTTATTTCCGTTTGAGTTTGTTGAGTCTAAGTCTAGTACAGCGATGCATGGCATCATGGTGAAGTGGACTGATGGATTAGCAGAGGTGAGACCTGATTGTCAATCAAGTGGACCGGGAGTTGTGAGTACATGCAAGTACTAGTTAGATTTTGTCAAGAACTAGCTTAATGGTCGTTCTGTTAGTGTGAAGCTGCATGCACCCGTGTAGTGTGGAGTCCCAGTAGCCAAGTCGTGATCAGATGGACTTGGAGCTAGAGAAGCGGATCGTGGTGCCGTTGTGGACTAGCTCCTTCGTGGCAGTGACTCAACGTGTGTGGGGGGGGGGGGGGGGGGGGGGGTAGAAATCGGAGCAAGCCGGTGTGTGGCTTGGCCGGTGTGTTTGCTCCCCTTTAAAAGGAGTTGTAATCAGTTTGTTTCATTAAGCAAAAACAACAAGAGAAAAGAGGCAGAAGTGCGTTGCCACCAAAAGCTCTGTGTGTTCTGATGTGCTGTGTGTGTGCCTGCGTGAGTTCATCTCCTACCCTGGGCAGAAATTACATGGATCGGGAGGATCTGGATCGGGTCTCCATGCTCCTGCCGCCGCCAGCGGCTGGCCGCGGCTCTGCTACTGCCGTTGGGGCTGGTGTGCTCTTGGTGATGCCCCTGGTGACACTCTCTCCCAACCTCGCGGCTGCATCTTCAGGCAGCGACGCGCGCACCAAGTCTGAAGCTTCCGCCGCCGCACTTGCTTTCCGCAGGTCCGACCCATCTGTGGGTGGCCGATGGACACCTCACCTCGCCGAGCCCGTCACAGCGACATCTATGACCCCGCCACTCTCCGCTCCTCTGGTCGATGCCTCCACTGTCCGCCTGGCGCCGCGTCCACCCCTGCCAGGTCCTGATACGGCGGCCGAGCCAGCCACTAGTCCCCTGCAGCTGGTCCAAGGGGAGCCGGATCCTGCTGCCACCGCCCCGGCGACCTGTTCTCTCAGCAAGATGTCGGCCCCTCTGGCGCCGGCCATTCCTTCTCGGATGTCGTTGCCGCTGCCAGGTGACTCCGTCCAAGGGGACGACACGCCTCCCACATGTTCAAGTTGGGGTGATTGGCGTGGCTGCTTCGATCGGGATGCAACACATGGTGTTCCAGTGTGCGGCGTGCCCGCGCGTTCTAGGGATCTTCTGGATGGATGGCACCTTGTTTCGGGGCCTCGCTCGTCGCCTCGCGTGCCCTGCTGTGACTCTGCGTCCATAGCTCGGCCAGCTCCCCCGGCATGGCTGAGAGACCGTTGCTTCCGGTGCCTCTCCAAGAGTGCAGGGACCCATTCCGGTGCATGGGATGCCTCCGATTTGGCCACAAAGTGCATTTCTGTCATGCACAACACCGCACCGACCGGACTACGACACTGCGACATGCTGCTCACCATCCACCCCAGCGCATGCATCAGATGTCGATGCAACACCGGTCGATGTGGCATTGCAGCCCGTCTTTGTGGAGCAGACTGAGCTACTCCGCGCTGAGCTTCGCGACTACATTGCGCGAGTTGGGAGTGTTTTGGCAAGTGCAGAGGCTGCTCTCGCCAAGCTCCAGGTTGTGCCCGTTGTGTCCCTGTTGCCCGAGATCCACGATGGTTCTGCCGATGGGGAAGCAGGCATGTATGGAGATCTCTCCCCTCGTGCTACATCCTGCCTGTCATCGCTGCCTGTCATGCCGATTGCTTCTGAGAGTGAAACCGTTGTTGAGGTCGTTGCTCCGGTGCTGCAGATTATGCCTGAGCTGCAGAAGCTTTGTGAGGAGCCCACTTCGCCTATTTCGATGGTGCTTCCTAAGGAGATGGAGTCGCTTGGGGGGGGGGGGGGGCCTTGGCGATGCCGACTGCGACCTCACCGCCGTCGTTGGAGCCCAATCAGCTGATCACTTTTGTGGACTGTGGGGGTTTGGATGCTGCTATTGTTGTCCCACCTATGGCTGTTGGCCAGGTGGTATCTGGGGGTGCCGAGGTAGGTGCTTTGGCACCTAATTCTGAGGCTTTGAAGACCATCAGATCGCCCATCTTTGACCGTGAAAGTATGATGGCACGTATTGATGAGGTGGTTTTCACGAAAAAGCTTTGCCGCTTGCTCGCTGGTTTGGAGGCAGCTAGCCCGGGGTCTGGCAAGGCGATTGCTGGCCTCCTAGCGGAGGAGGTTTCTACAGGAAAAATCAAGAAGGTGAAGGAGGCTCTCAGGAGCATAGGCAAGAAGAGTGGCGCCATTGGTAAGGCGTCCGCGGCTGCTTAATGGATGATACTCAGTCTCTTCGATCACCATCTCCGATTGGCTCGTCTTCGTGGATTGGGTGGTGTCCGTTGTATTCAACCTTAGTTTCGTTGGGAGTTTCATTGCGACGTAGAAGTGCGAGGGATCATGGTTGTTGCGTGTTATGTATGTTTGTCGGGTTGATCGGGGGGTCATTGAGTTTCTTTATTAGTGAGTAGTCCACATGTGGTTTATATGTATCGGTTTTTGCCCGGTTTTTCGTTAATTAACCAGGCAATTCTCTTCTTCTTAATTAATCGATGAAGCAAAACTTTTATCTCCGTTTCGAAAAAAAAGATGTCCATGGAATTTGTAATTCATCCAACAATTTCAACGCCCTTATAAAAGGCACACTTATGCCCCCATTCGCGTCAAGTTAATCGTGAGGACGATCACAAAAGTAGGTAAGAACAACAAAGCTTGGACGCCTCATGTTTACCAGCGCAGTTCTTATGTTTATTGACAGTTTCTTGCCCCCCTTCCATCACAATCACAACTGAGCTTCCAGATTCTGCGCGGCCATCAGCAGCTCAGTTATAAGTAAAAGGAAATTTTCTTTTGAGTTTGTAGCTTGCTTGAAGCAGTCAAAGCTAACGAGAGAATTGATTTGCAGACGGGAATTAAACTAACCCTAAACAGAGAGTTTAACCAACGTAATTACCTGGGGGTCCCACTAGTCAGCGCCTCAGTGGCTAGTTAACGGAGTCATTAGCGACTAATTAAACAGGGACACGTCAGCCGGCCGGGGTTAGCCGCTGGCGACCATCCCGCGCCGCGGAGTACCATGGAGAGTGTTACGAAGCGCTAGAAGGCTGGCTAAGGGGCTCATAGGCCTCCTAGGAGCTTCAAGAGCTCGGCTTCGCGCTCTGTTTGATCAGCAGGGATGGCTAGCAATGGCGAGCTACGCGGCGGCGGCAGCGAGATCTCGGCCATGGAGGAATAGCTAGCTAGGGCTCGAGCGCGAGAAGGGGAACAGGAGGAAAACGAGGAGGGGCTCACGGCGCATCCGATGGAGTCGTCGGCGAGCTCGGGGGAGCGTTGACGGTGGCGAATCGACGCCGGCGATCGGCGAACAGAGGCGGCGGTGACGAGCTCAAAGGCTCGCTGTGATGCTCCCGGGCTCGTGTTCATCGGCGAGGAGATGCAGCATGGCTCGGCGGAGCTTTTAGACAACTTCCGGAGGCGAGGCGACGGCGGTGAGCGCGGTGGTTCACGGCGGCGTGCTGCGGGTGCGTTCAGGGAAGAGAGCAGAGGAGGACGGGATAGTCACACGGGCGAGGGGAACGGGCCCAGTTGGGCCTCAACCGAGTTTTTCAGGGTGGCCGGTGCGGGACGAAATCCATCGCTGCGCAGATTAGTACCGTACCGGAAGTTTAATTAGAACGTGACCAGTTTATTAGATGGACTCTACCTATTGCATCGCCAACACGGGGATAATGCACGGCTGTTAGCTGCGAAAGATGTCAAAGAGCACAAATAAAAGAGGCCACTGAGCCCAGCCCGTGACCCAGCACCAAAAAGGTGCACACGGACGAAAAGATGGCCTCCGAGCCCATCCGTGACCAGCACCGATAAGTGCGCACGGACCAAAACAAATGCAGTAAAAAGATCCCCTACGAGGGCACAGTCGTAAAAAAAAATAGCGCAATTGCACCCCCGGGTTGGCACGTGCTATACATTAGCACTTGGCTTTTTGTTCAAATTCTTTTTTAAATGGCGACTCCTAGGTGCCGGTCGGCCGACCCAAATTTGGATGGCCGCCGCCCATCCATCCCATTTATTCGTATGTGCCCATCGGATTTGGTTCTTCCCCATGTGTTCTCTTCTTCTCTCGCTCCCAAATTCCACATCCTCACCACACGCAGAGCAGCGGACCCCCTCCCTAGCTCGCCGCTTCCACACCTCAAAGGGAGTGCCTGCCCCCGCCGTCATGGCCGTGGCCGCCGTAATAAATAATGACAAAATTTGTAAAAAAATTACACATAATTTGCATCTCTTTATAATATGCGAGAATAAGCACATCAAATTTACATGGATTTTACACATAATAGTGGTATTTTCGCAA
This sequence comes from Triticum aestivum, assembly GCF_018294505.1. Lineage (NCBI taxonomy): Eukaryota > Viridiplantae > Streptophyta > Magnoliopsida > Poales > Poaceae > Triticum > Triticum aestivum. The sequence continues at coordinate 538,012,481 of NC_057810.1, read as the reverse complement.
AAAAAAGTTCACTAAAAAGTAATAAATTGTTGGCATTCATATTACCCTTAAATAAGAAAGAAAATAAAATTAAAATACGAAGTTATGTGATGAAGAATGAAAACTCTTTAAGAACAAAGAAAATGAAAAACTAAAACAAATAATGACAAAATTTGCATATAATTTGCCAAGAAATTATGTCTTTTTATAATATGCTCTCGTGGTCGCGTCACCCGTCCTGGGGCTCGGCTCTCATGCTGGGAGCCCTGCACGCATTATGCTGCAGGGCCAATAGGGATCCAACACCTGTCCTGGTAGGTCCACCACTGAAAAATAATTATATATCTATTCTCTAAATTAATTGAAAATCGTTTCCCTTACCTTATCCCCGACGAACTCCTTGGCAGCCATGGCTTCGCTAAGTTGAGCTCCAAGAGGTGAGGTCGCTGACCCAGGTGGTTTTCGTGGCCGACGGAGTTGTCACCGCTAGAGCCGCATGCCTCCGGCAGGCCCAAGCCATGCCCAAGCTGGACTAATTTGAACCTATCGAGTTCCTATAGAGGTTAGATGAAGCAGTACTGAACGACCAATCATTTAGCGGGAGACTGACCCAACAGGCCTAGTAATGAACATCGATCTCCCATTTTGAACTGCACTCGCACAATCTCATGTGGCATCGTCGGCGATGACCGTTCCCACGCCCTACTGTACCAGGCATCTAGCTGACCATCCGCACACCTGCTGTTCCACCTTCTCCCAAGGAGCGGGTTAGCCGAGATGGACAATGGCGATATATGTGACGGTAGATGCGGGCCGACCGGCCTTGGCCTGAGCTTGAGCACACCGGAGGCAGGCCGCAACGGCCCCGTCTTGCTGCCGACAATTTGGGAAAGGAAGTTAATTAAGAAAAATAAAGATATGTCTTATTATTTCCAGTGGTGGACCTACCAAGACAGGTGTTGGATCCCTATTGACCCTGCAGCATAATGCGTGCAGGGCTCCCAGCACGAGAGCCGAACCCCCCGTCCTGCACAGACTAGCTGCATGTTGCATGCATGCGGTACTCTACGCGTGTGTGCTAGGAGAATTGAAAAATCCTAATTGTTTTTTTTTTGTTTGTCTAGGGCACATATAAATGACCCAATCAAGCATAACGAGAAAAATAATATCTACATGATCTTCACCTAAGATCAATTACATAGGACTTATATGTGCAATCTTATAGCATATTCAGATGTGCTTTAGCAAAACTTTTGTTTTTTTAGTCAACTCAAGTATAGCTAAAGCATTGCCAAATGTTGTTTTCTCTCCTCCTAGCACTGACTCGACTTTGAATGAACTTGGCGTTCATGCAATCTTTCTACATCTTTTGGTTTTGTTACTGCCTTTTATGGGAGCTACGATTGCTTGTTTTGATGTTTGCTTGTAACCAGGAGACCCCTGTTTCTTGATGTGTGCCTTTTCCAATTGGCCAGCGTGTAGCCGTTTCATTGGCACCTTTGTATTGGCTAGACGTGTGGTCTGGGAGGGCGTCGACCGAACGAGTTCGCCTAGCACGAGAAGTTTTTGGACCGAACGCCCCTCGTATAGGCCTTTTGTTGTGACTAAGAAAAAGAAAAATTAAGGCCCAATTTAACCCGTGACTAAAAAACCCAAATTTGGTTGTGACTAATAAAGCCCAGATTTTGACGTGATGATAAATGAAAATTTGCCATGACGAAAAAATTAGTGTAAAACTTACCATGATACATATACAAACCAATTTCCAATCGGAAAAACATTTGAACAGATTATTGTGGCAATTTATATCATTTTTTTGCCTTTTGTCATTTTAATTACAAAATTGACGTGGCAGATGTATATAAAAATTTGCCATGATATTTTAATTAAATTTTTGATGCTCCATATAAGGATTTTGGCATTTATGTCAAATAAGAGTAGTTACGACCAAAGTTGTCGTGGCATATGTATAATAAATTTTGCCATGGTATTTTAAGGAAAATTTGTCATGCTTTTATATAAGAAATATGCCATGTATGTGAAATAGCACAAAAAATTGATAAAAAAATTCCATGACAAATGCATGTTCAAATTTGCCATGGTATTTTTTATCAAATTTACCATGCTTTATAAAAAGAAATTTGCCATGATTGTGAAATAATACAAAAAAATGATAAAAAAATTTGCAATGGCAAATACATGTTCAATTTGCCATGGTATTTTTTTACCGAAAATGCCATATTTTGCATAATATCAGCGAGAAAAAAAAAACAAGTGCATCTCAGATTGTTGTCTTATTTATTTATTATTTATTGAGTTGGTTTGTCTTATTTTCTTTGAATAAACCGACCTTATCCTGGAGTATTTCGATTCAAAGGAAGGTAAAAATTGATCTTATCTTGGTCCCTAAAAAGTGATCTTATCTTGGGACCAGGAGTGTAGAGAGGAAGTGATTTTTTTCCTAACCATTCATGAGAGCTTCATGCGAATTCATTAAGATTCGAGGGATACAATGCCAAATAAAGGCACAAACCATACAAGCTACACGACCCAAGCTAAAAAAAATAGCTTAAAACGGCCTAAGGATCACTAGCCAAGGGTATCCCCGACTAGTAGATGACCAAACCCAGCCTAGACTACGAGTAGAGCACCACACAAGGAATGAAAGCGAGAACAATCCAATGCAAGAGAACACAACCAACTGCAATAGTACAACACGACCCAAGAAACTACCATGACAACTACAACAACGACTAAGTATGACACTGCAGGGAAGAGATCACCACGAGCCTCGAGACAAAACCACGTTCACAAGCCTAGCTGCAACATCTTCGAGTCCGGTAGGTGCCAAGAGGAGGCTTTAAATTGAGTTTCAAAGTTGTTCTTTCCTTATTTACAACATCTCCAACAGGAGCGGTAGATTAGCCTCGCGCTGCAAAAAAGACAATTTAGCGCGCGCCGCCGTTTGGCGCGCACCAGCACGCACGTGAAAGTTCGGCGTGCTAAAGAAAACGGCGCATGCGGGAAAAAAGCGGCACCGCACGTGGCAGTTTTGGCGCGTGTCGTCCAGCGCGCAGGCGGCCACGAACCGCCATCTTCCTCGCCTCGCCTCTTCCCGCCACGCCTTCTTCCTCGCCTCTTCTCGTGCCCCGCCGTCGCCGCGCCTTCTCCCCCCGCCTCCAGCGCCTTCTCCCCTCGCCGCCGCCATGCCGCCGCGCCCCCGGAGCAGCTTCGGCTTCCGCGCATCCGCCTCTGCCCCTTTGGTGTGTATTACGCAGAGATCAGTTCTGCCGATACACGCCTCGGGCTCGGGACGTTCGAGACCGCCCACGAGGCTGCCTGCGCGTACGACGCGGCGGCGTGCCCCCTCGGAAGGCCACGGGCGCAGATGAACTTCTCGCACGTGCGAGCAGGCGCAGGAACTCGCGTCTCCCCTGCGACTAATCACCGACGAGGATCACCGCGTTCAGCGGAGGCGGGACCGCTTCCTCATCGCCGAGGCGGATGAGCACGCCATGGCGGTGTGGCACGAGCGCTTCCCACAAGATGTCGTCGCCGAGAATGAGTTCTGGGCGTAGAGCAGGGCGGAGCAAGACGCGCGTCGGGCGGAGAAGCGTGAGCGAAAGGCACTGGGGAAGTCCAGTGCGACCCGAGACCTGCGTCGACCTGGGACGAGGAAGATCCTCGATGGACCGATGAGTTTAGGTCATCGGACTACACCACCGAGGAGGATGAGGAATAGTAGTTTTATCTAGTTTATTTGCAGCGTCTTATCTAGAAGCATAGTTTTATTTGCATCATATCAACTAGTTCGTGGTGTGGGACTTGAATTATGTGATGTTTCTATATGCTATGAATTTGACGGGGTTGGCACCGGCCTCTTGATGTGCCGGCGGCCCGATCTTTCGATGAGAGTGGGGATAAATATTGATTTGGTGGATTTTGACCTTGACGATCCGGCTATACCGTACCCGACGATACGCCTCGACAATCGCTAAAACCAATCTTCGATGGTTATTGACCTTGCCGTAGGCACGATCAACTTGAACAACGAGGTTTGAGTTCCTGCAAGCAACCGAAGAACCGGCAAGAACAAAGGTGAATTGCAACTGAAATTGCGGATAATAAACTGAGCACACGAACTAGATGAAAAATTGGGGTTCCACTATGGATCTGACAAGACGGTAGTCCTACACGTCTCGTAGATGCAAATTGTAGCGATGGCTAGACAATACAATAAAATCAAGTCTAATTCTAATCTAAGCTAGCTATTTATTAATGGTCGACGCTTGGCCGAGTCTAATCGTTGTGTCCCGTACGGACTTCTTGAGGTCGGTCCGTACACGGGCTGGACTGCCGAGGCCGAATCATTGCAGGTGTGTGAATCAATGTGTTGATGAGCCTCTGGCGCAGCCAAAAATTCTAGGGCCCACCTGCGTCTCGTGGCTGATCTGATGGCCTAGTCCAAGTCCTTTGACCGTGTGCACTTGGTCCTTGTACACGTGAATGCATGCATGGATGGGACATGACATGCATGCAAGAACGTTGCTTCATTTGATCTAAACGCACATTGTCTTCATCATTAATCTCTCCTTTATTCCTAAGTACAAGTAAATCCAAACATGAGTCTAATATTATATTTTCGTTAGTTAGACCAGATGTACAAAGGGGCAATAGTACGCGGCCATTTATTTGACACGCTCGTGCTCTAGTCATGGTCCGGACGGAATAACTGATATAGGAGTGGCGGCAGGTGTAACTGCGGCAGAGATGTCCTCATCACCTCTCGTGACCCACTATTGATGATGGCTCGATCATGAGGGCACGTGTAGTTAGGGCTCCTTAGGGTTAGCACCTTTTGTTCCCTGCGAGGAATCGAGAAAACACCCCGTGGGGGCGTGTAAAGTGTCTGCAATGTCTTTTGTTGATATTATCCTTATTATGAAGTAGTGCGAAATGCCTGTCCTATCTCGGCTCGGTTCCCCCTTTCTAACCTCGCGACGACCTGGTGCTCTACGCTGACAGGTCCCAGTCCCCAGGCAGGCTTCAGTCGTCGCTGGTATGCCAGGTCTCGATGCCGTGGTCAAGGCCAGGAGGTGAGCGCCCCGAGGTCCAGTAAGAGCCCCTGAGGAGCGATGCTCAGGAGGTCCCCTTTAGCGCTCAAGCAGCCGTCAAAAGGTGAGAAAGGAAGGCAATGTCGCCGTCACAAAGCCGTATTTGGTGGGGGTTTGGTGTTACATCGATTAGCTATTCCAGGGGTGAGACTTATCTTGAAAGCATGGAGCCGTTCCTTCGCGAGGTGCCGGACTTGCGCATCGGCAGCCGAGATGTAGTTGGGTTAGGCCTTCGTGAGCTTCTCCTTCCTTCCCCGCACTCTCCTTCGTGCTCTACGTCCTCAGGTCCCGGCCCTCGAGCGAGCTCAGCCGCCGCTGGTATGCCAGGTCGCGATGCCGTGGACAAGGCCAGGGGTTGAGGGCTGGAGAGCCGGTAAGAGCTCCCGAGTCGCGATGCTCAGGAGCCCCCCTTTTAACGCGCGAGCGGATTGTACGGGTGAGGGAGAGAGAGCCCCTGACGCCCCCACATTGTTCCTCAGGTAGTCCCTGTAAACCAACATGAGAGAAGCAAGGGTTGCCATTACGATTGCCGGCCGGCCATTGGTTACTCCGAGAGAGTGGTGAGGGCACTGAGGGCCTGGTAAGGTGATGCTTGCGGGGCTGCCGCGGGCCAGAGCTCGACCACTCAAATTTGTCGATGTTGCAGGGACGGACCCATGCACAAGCGCCGTGCCAGCGCGAGCGGCTCCAAAGGTAGGTGCCAATCAAGCAGGCGATTATCACAGGCAGGTTAAGCATGAAGGCAAATTGACTTAGGTAACTGCAGGAAGGATACATGCCACTGGGTCAGGCCCAAGCGGCTTGGGGATGATGCAGCCTGAGGGGCGCCCCCAACAAAGTAAACTGAAGACATAAGCAAAAGGGATACATGCCGCAGGGACAGACCCACGCGACCTGGGAATAATGCAGCCCTGAGGGCGCTCCCAGCTGAAATGAAACTTGAAAGATGTCACCTGATATCATTGTAGAGCGGGTGTTGAAATAGCTGATGATGCGCGATGAAGAGGCCGATCCTCACGAGCCACCAGAGCCCTGAGCCTCGGGATGCTCCGGGGGTCCGGGTGGCTCCTCGAGAACCATCTCCATCTCTGCCAGGACCACATGGTGCCTGGCCTCCTGAGCTTCTAGAATGCTCAGCGTAAGACGCCGGTGAGCAGCAGCCGCGTTTGGCAGGCCGAAAGGCATGCAAACGTAGCTGTGTGGTGGACCCTCGCAGCGTCCCACGCGCGAAGGCCAGAAACGCTCCTGAGACGCGACTCGGTTGAGCCTTGGGTAGTCGATGCAGACGCGCAGCCCGCCATCCTCGCCTGGATGGGGAGCTACGCCGGGTAGGCAGCGATCGCCGCACATGACTCGTGATTCTTGAAGCTCCTGAGCGGCCTTGGTGATGAACTCCTAAGGGTTGGGCCCTCCTTTCCCCATGCCTTCCTGAGCGAAACATGCCGCGAAGCACGCCTCCAAGTGGTGCCCGAGCGCCTCCCTCGTGATCTTGGCAAAGTCTGAGGCCCTCCAGGAGAGAGCCCCCGAGCCTTGCCCGAGGAGGGTGCTGGGCACACCTTCCTATGCGATGGAGGGAGGCGCCCCTTGCACGGGCGCAGATCCTGACGCGGCGCCTCCGGAGATGCCTATCTCCTGATGCCTTGAGCTGGGTGATGTCTTCTTCTTCTTGGGAACTGCCTCAGGAGGGTTCCCGCTCTTTCCATCTGGGTCCTCGACTGATGCAGCTTGGAAGGCGCGCTCGAGGGAGCACACCGCATCCTTCTCCTCGCAGGGGACTGTGATGATTCCGCCACTTCCCGGCATCTTGAGGACATTGTAACCATGGTGAGTCACCGCCATGAACTTGGCCAGGGCTGGATACCCGAGGATCGCATGTATGGCAGGCGAATGTGGGCAACGTCGAAGTCGATGAGCTTGGTCTGGTAGTTCTTGCGCTGCCCAAAGGTGACAGGGAGGCGAACCTGCCCTGTCGGAGTGGTGGAGCCGTCAGTGACTCCTGACAAAGGCTTGGTTGGCTGAAGCTGATCATACGGCATTTGGAGATTGTTGAACGTCTCAACGGACAGAACGTTGAGTCCTGCGCCGCCATCGATGAGGGTCCTGGTAACTTGCACATTGCTGATGACTGGGGAACAAAGCATTGGGAGGACACCAGTAGTCGCTGCACACTTGAGCTGATCCGCTGAGCTGAACGTGATGGTGCACGTGGACCACCTGAGAGGGCGCGTGGCCTCGAGCTTGGGGAGGACTGCGTTCACCTCGCGAGCAAACTGCTTGAAAATGCGCTGAGAGGCTGGGGCCTGGGCGCCAACCAAGATGCAAGCGATAGCACGTGGCTCCTGGAAGCCCCCAGCCCCCTCGTCCTGATGGTGGTCGCCATTCCTTCTTGGCGGTGGTGGCAGAGAGGAAGGCCTGCGTTGCCCTGCAGGCGATCCCCGCGAGGCTGATCCCTCCAAGCCCCCTCGCGAGGCTGGTCCTGCCAGCGATCCTCGCGAGGGCGGTCACGCCACTCCTGGCGAGGGCCTCGGTCATCCCATGGTCCTCCATCTCTTCCTCCTCCTCGGCCGTAGCCCCGATCGTTGCACTCGGGGCATCGACCGATGCGTCCTTCTCGAACGGCCCTGAGCTCTTGGCATTCCTTGGTGTTGTGGGTGTGGAGTTCGTGGTAGGCGCAGTATCGGCTGCCCTTGGACGATCCGGCTGGTCCCTGCCGTGCTTCGTGTTTGGTTCTGCTGCGAGCAGAGCTGCTCCTTTGCCCTTCACGTCCTTGGCCTTGGCTTTCTTCTCTTCAGGATCAGCAGCTGGAAGCTCGAGAAGGGAGAGGCGCGCCTCCTCAGCCCTTGCGCACTTGGTTGCCAGGTTGAACGGCTGCAGAGATGTGCATAGATCCTCGTGGATTGCCAGCTCCTCCTTCATCTTGACGTCGCGGATGCCGTCAGAGAACGCTGAGATGATGGCCTCCTTAGTCACCTTGGGAATCTTGAGGCGAGCGTTGTTGAAGCGCTGGATGTACTTCTGCATGGTTTCTCCAGGTTGCTGCTTGATGCGGCACAGGTCACCCGTAACTGGAGGACGGTCGCGAGTGCCCTGGAAGTTGGCGATGAAGCGGGTGCGCATCTCGTCCCACGATGAGATCGAGCCGGGAGGTAGGTTCAGGAGCCAGGTGCGGCCACCATCCTTAAGAGCCATGGGAAACCAATTCGCCATGACCTTTTCGTCTCCGTTGGCCGCCTCGATGCCCAGCTCGTAGAGCTGCAGGAACTCTGTAGGGTCGGCAGTGCCGTCATAGCGAGGAGGCTGATCCGGCTTGAACTTGCCCGGCCAGGCGACATTCCGAAGCTCAGTGGTGAAGGCGCGGCAGCCTGCGGTGGCCACCGGAGCCCTTTGCAGGCGTGGGGCTTGCTCTTGGAGATTCCCGCCCGCCGTCGTCAGGGGCAGCGCGGGGTCTTGGCGTACTGGCGCAGGGACGCGGTCTTGACATGCCGGAGCAGGGAGCACGCGAGCGCCTTCTTGGGGACGAGGGATCTCTTGGCAGCTCCTTCTTTTCATGCGGGTGCTAGACGTGGTGTGTCTCATCCAGGGCCCGCACGCCTCGGAGCCAGGGAACCTTCTTGGGGAGGAGGTGGCGGAGGCACCTCATGAGCTCCATCACCCACACAAGACGGAGGTCGAGGCAGCAAGAGGGACGGCGCAGGAGAGCTCCCTGCGGTGCTGACGAGCTCGGTGATGCAAGCGAGCCACTCCTTGTAGAGGTCGTCGACGGGGCGGTAGTGCAGGAGCTCACGTGCCAGGAGCAACGCGGCCTGTGCATCCGTGGGAGCACGACGGGCGTGAGACGACGAACCAGCTGGAGTCAGCGACGGAGTAACGGTGCGGCCTTCCCGCCGCACCGAGGGATGCAGCGATGATGCTTGCTGCTCGTTCCCCGCCGGGCCGGTGGCTGCGTTGGCGGCAGGCGATGGAGAACGACGAGGAGGACCACCGACGGGAGCCGTCTGGGCGACGCGGGTGGCGAGAGCAGCCCGACGCTCGACGCAAGCTTGGCGAGCGTCCGCCATGGATGCGACGAATGATGGAGCGCAAAACAACGGAAGAAATATTCTAGTGCACCCCTACCTGGCGCGCCAAATGTCGGATATCAGGTTCCGGCAAAACCCTTAAGGTTCGTACTCTGGGGTGCGCGCGAAGATCTTCCCCCTACCGATCCACGTCCCAACGCCTCACCGTGAATCTAAGCTACGCGATGAACAACACGGGAGACACAAGGTTTATACTAGTTCGTGCTACCTTTGTGGTGTAATACCCTACTCTAGTTTGTGGTGTGGTGGATTGCCTCAGGGGCTGATGATGAACAGTACAGAGGAAGAACAGCCTCGCGAGAGGTGTTCTTGAGTTGGTGCGATGTTCTACTTGGGTGGATCCTATCGCCTCTAGACGAGATGAGATCTGGATTCAATCCCCCCTCTACGGTGGTGGCTATCTCTATTTATAGGGGCCCTGGTCCTTTTCCCAAATATTGAGCGAGAAGGGAGCCAACAACGGCCATTTTGAAGGGGAACAACTAGTACAAGTTATCCTGACTAAAGTTGGTCTTTGACTGCCAAAGGCACTGGCGATCACGCCATCTTGGGATCCATGGTGACCTCCGTCCTGCCGCTCTGCTGGTCTTGGTCTCGTTGCACTGATATGGTAACCTTTGCTTGATGCCTCGGTACTCCGCGCCTGCGCTTGCCCCCTTTGCACCAAAGAGGAAACAAGGACACTGCACAGGCTGGCGCCCGCCTGGTCTCGATCGTCATGGCTTGCGTCATGAGTACCTCGCGAGGTACCCCTGCCTTGATCTCTCCGCCTCCTCGTGAGCTTGCCTGGTGAGGCCGCCCCTGAGGAAGCCTTGCGTCGTCCGCCCCGCAAGGCTTGGCCCCTCGCGAGGGTCTTGAGCTTGGTTTGATGTAGACGGGCCGTACCTGGCCACCCCTTGAGCCACGCCGCAGGCCGCAGGCAGGCAAGTCTGGGGACCCCCGTTCCCAGAACACCGATAGAGTTGGATGAGATTCATCATGTAATCGAGTTAGCTAGTTTTGTTAAGGCCTGATCCCTAGTATCCACTATGTTCTTAGATTGATGTTGCTACGACTTTGCTATGCTTGATGCTTGTCACTTTGGGCCAGGGTGCCATGAACTCAGATCTGAACCATTTATGAATTCATCATTATATCCATTGTTTAGATCTGATCTTGCAAGTTATAGTCACCTACTATGTGTTATGATCCGACAACCCCGGAGTGACAACAATCGGGCCCACTCTCGGTGATGATCGTAGTTTGAGGAGTTCATGTACTCATTATGTGTTAATGCTTTGTGTCTGTTCTCTATTAAAAGGAGGCCTTAATATCCCTTAGTTTCCAATATGGACCCCGCTGCCACGGGAGGGTAGGACAAAAGATGTCATGCAAGTTCTTTTAATAAAGCACGTATGACTATTTACGGAATACATGCCTACATTATATCGATGAACTGGAGCTAGTGCCGTATCACCCTAGGTTATAATTGTCTCATGATGAATATCATCCAACAAGTCACCGATCCAATGCCTACAAATTTGTCCTTTATTGATCTTGCTAAGTTACTACTACTGCTACTACTGTCACACTTGCTACAAAATACTGCTATCACTATTACTGTTACTATTATTGCTGTCACCACTATCAAAACTATCATATTACTATGCTACTGATCACTTTGATGTAGATAATTAATATTCAGGTGTGGTTGAATTGACAACTCAGCTGCTAATACCTTCAAATATTCTTTGGCTCCCCTTGTGTCAAATCTATAAATTTGGCTTGAATACTCTACCCTCAAAAACTGTTGCGATCCCTTATACTTGTGGGTTCTCAAGACCTTTTTCTAGCGCCATTGCCGGGGAGCATAGCTATATTTGTTGACTCACTTGGGATTCTTATCATATTATCACTATGAAGAATCTAAAGGATCCAAAGACTAAGATCTTTCCTTCAAGTACGAGGGGAGGTAAGAAACTACCATCCAGTTCTGCTTTAGATTCACCTTCTGTTATGAGTAAACTTGCAACACCATCTCCACATGCTATTAATTCTGATATGTCGCAAGTTATTGATGATGCTACTTCTACTATGAATGATGCTTATGATGATGCTAGTACCTTGCTTTATAATGATGATGTGCCACTTGGTGAATTTCTTGATGAACAAATTGCTAGAGTAATACAACATGATGTTGTTGAATCCGATGATGGGCTTGGAACGGAAACTCCTGAAACACTTGCTAGAGCTAGCCCTCCTAGATATGAATTCCTAAGGTACCGAAAGGTTACGTTGTGAGTGAAGAAGCAACTAGAGATATTCTTGCTTGTAAGGATAGAGATGATCTAGAGAAATTATTACACAAGTATAAAGAAAAATCTCTGAATGCTAGAATGAAATGTGATCCTAAGTTTGCTACTTCACCTATCTTTATTGATGATAAGGATTATGAATTCTATGTCGACCCAAAGTTACTTACTGTGGTTGAATCTGATCCTTTCCATGGTTATGAAACTGAAACTGTTGTAGCACTTCTTACTAAGTTGAATGATATAGCCACCCTTTTTACTCATGATGAGAAAACTCAATACTACTTTATTCTCAAGTTATTTCCGTTCTCATTAAAGGGTGATGCTAAAGCTTGGTACAATACTCTTGCTCCTGGTTGTGTGTGTAGTCCCCAGGATATGATTTACTACTTCTCTGAAAAATATGTTCCTGCTCATAAGAAACAAGCTGCCTTAAAGGAAATATTTAACTTTGTGCAAACTAAAGAGTCTCCCACAAGCTTGGGGCAGGCTTTGCCAGTTACTTAATGCTTTGCCTGATCATCCTCTTAAGAAAAATGAAATACTTGATATCTTCTATAATGGACTAACCGATGCTTCTAGGGACTTCCTAGATAGTTGTGCTGGTTGTGTTTTCAGGGAACGAACTGTTGGAGAGGCTGAAGAATTATTGAATAACATATTGAAAAATTATGATGATTGGACTATCCCTGAACCACCGCCTAAACCCACTCCGAAGAAGAGGGGTATATTATATCTCAGTCCTGAAGATACGCAAGAGGCAAAGAAAACTATGAAGGAAAAAGGTATTAAAGCCGAGGATGTTAAAAATTTACCTCCTATTGAAGAAATACATGGGCTTGATACATCACCACTGCCTAAGGTGGTAGAGGTAAATTCTCTTATGAAGTTCAATGAAAATGATAATCCCCACAATATGCATCCTAGTCAATGCCATTATGAGTTTGAAAACTACATTAGAAAGCAAGACCACTTCAATGCAAATGTTAAGAAACAGCTAAAATATAATTCTGATATGATTGCTCGCTTGAGTGACTTGTTATTTAGAATTTCAAATGATGTTAGAGGTGTTGGAAAACATGCTTCTGTGGTTCAAACTCAATTAGAACAAGTTGCTAAATCTCAGAGAGAATTACTTGATGAAATGAATCATAATATGCATGACTTTGCTGTTAGAGTGGCAACTAGAGGAGGTAAAATGACTCAGAAACCACTTTATCCTGAGGGACACCCGAAAAGAATAGGAAAAGATTAAAAAAATAAATAACACTAGTGCACCTAGTCCTTCTAAAAAGAAAAAGAAAAAGAAAAATGATAAGCTTTGCATACTTCTAGTGAACCTGAAATAGAGAAACCTCCTCATAATGATAATGAAACTTCTATCTCTGATGCTGAAACTCAGTGGTAATGAACATCCACCTAGTGATAATGAAAAAGATAATGATGAGGTTCATGAAGACTCTAACCCAAATGAAAAAGAACCAGATAATAATGTTGAGATAGAACCACCTGTTGATCTTGATATCCCACAACCTAAGAATAAGAGATATGATAAAAGAGACTTCATTGCTAGAAAACACGGTAAAGAAAGAGAACCATGGGTTCAAAAACCTATGCCTTTTCCACCCAAGTTAACTAAAAATAAAGATGATGAAAATTTGAACGCTTTGCTGAGATGCTGAGGCCAGTCTTTTTGCGTACTCGCTTGATTGATATCCTTAAAATGCCTCCTTATGCAAAGTATATGAAAGATATCATCACAAATAAGAGAAAAATACCAGAAGCTGAAATCTCCACTATGCTTGCTAACTATACTTTTAAAGATGGAGTACCTAAAAAACTTGGAGATCCAGGAATACCAACTATACCTTGCTCTATCAAAAAGAATTATGTGAAAACTACTTTGTGTGATTTAGGAGCTGGTGTTAGTGTTATGCCTTTCTCTTTATATAAAAGACTTGACTTGAATAAACTCACACCTACTGAAATATCTTTGAAAATGGCTGATAAATCAACTGCCATACCTATCGGTATTTGTGAGGATGTGCCCGTTGTTGTTGCTAATGTTACTATTTTGACTGACTTTGTTATATTTGAGATGCCCGAGGACGACAACATGTCGATTATCCTTGGTAGACCCTTCTTGAATACTGCAGGGGCTGTTATTGATTGCAATAAAAGCAAGGTCACTTTTCATATCAATGGTAATGAGCATACGGTGCACTTTTTGAAGAAACAATTCCAAGTGAATGGTATTAATGTTATTGATGTTGGAGAACGTTGCAGAAAACAAAAATTTTCCTACTCGTTTCACCAAGATCATCTAGGAGTTCATCTAGCAACGAGTGATTAGATGCATCTACATACCTTTGTAGATCGCGCACGGAAGCGTTCAAAAGAACGGTGATGATGTAGTCGTACTCGACGTGATCCAAATCACCGATGACCAGCGCCGAACGGACGGCACCTCCGCGTTCAACACACGTACGGGACGGGAGACGTCTCCTCCTTCTTGATCCAGCAAGGGGGGAGGAGAGGTTGATGAAGATCCAGCAGCACGACGGCGTGGTGGTGGATGCAGGGCGTCACAACAGCAGGGCTTCGCCGAGACTACGAGGGAGAGACGTAACGGGGAAGATGGAGGCGCCAGGGGCTGGTCTGAAATCCCTCCTCTCCCCCCCACTATATATAGGGGTGCCAGGGGGGCGCCGGCCCTAGTAGATGAGATCTACTAGGGGGGGCGGCGGCCAAGGGGAGGTTTCCCTCCCCCCCAAGGCACCTAGGGGTGCCTTCCACCACATGGACTCTTCCATGGTGGAAACCCTAGGCGCATGGGCCTATAGGGGCTGGTGCCCTTGGCCCATCTAGGCCAAGGCGCACCCTCTACAGCCCATGTGGCCCCCCGGGACAGGTGGCCCCACCCGGTGGACCCCCGGGACCCTTCCGGTGGTCCCGGTACAATACCGATAACCCCGAAACTTGTCCCGATGCCCGAAATAGCACTTCCTATATATAATTCTTTACCTCCGGACCATTACGGAACTCCTCGTGACGTCCGGGATGTCATCCGGGACTCCGAACAACATTCGGGTTTCTGCATATACATATCTTCATAACCCTAGCGTCATCGAACCTTAAGTGTGTAGACCCTACGGGTTCAGGAGACAAGCAGACATGACCGAGACGACTCTCCGGTCAATAACCAATAGCGGGATCTGGATACCCATGTTGGCTCCCACATGCTCCACGATGATCTCATCGGATGAACCATGATGTCGAGGATTTAATCAATCCCGTACGCTATTCCCTTTGTCTATCGATATGTTACTTGCCCGAGATTCGATCGTCGGTATCCCAATACCTCGTTCAATCTCGTTACCGGCAAGTCACTTTACTCGTACCGTAATGCATGATCCCGTGACCAGACACTTGGTCACTCTGAGCTCATTATGATGATGCATTACCGAGTGGGCCCAGTGATACCTCTCCGTCATACGGAGTGACAAATCCCAGTCTTGATCCATGTCACCCAACAGACACTTTCGGAGATACCCGTAGTCTACCTTTATAGTCACCCAGGTACGTTGTGACGTTTGGCATACCCAAAGCACTCCTACGGTATCCGGGAGTTACACGATCTCATGGTCTAAGGAAGAGATACTTTGACATTGGAAAACTCTAGCAAACGAACTATACGATCTTGTGCTATGTTTAGGATTGGGTCTTGTCCATCACATAATTCTCCCAATGATGTGATCTCGTTATCAATGACATCCAGTGTCCATAGTCAGGAAACCATGACTATCTGTTGATCAACGAGCTAGTCAACTAGAGGCTCACTAGGGACATGTTGGTGTCTGTTATTCACACATGTATTACGATTTCGGATAACACAATTATAGCATGAATAAAGACAATTATCATGAACAAAGAAATATAATAATAATGCTTTTATTATTGCCTCTAGGGCATATTTCCAACAGTCTCCCACTTGCACTAGAGTCAATAATCTAGTTACATTGTGATGAATCGAACACCCATGGAATTCTGGTGTTGATCATGTTTTGCTCTAGAGAGAGGTTTAGTCAACGGATCTGCTACATTCAGGTCCGTATGTACTTTACAAATCTCTATGTCTCCATCTTGAACATTTTCACGAATGGAGTTGAAGCGACGCTTGATGTGCCTTGTCTTCTTGTGAAACCTGGGCTCCTTGGCAAGTGCAATAGCTCCAGTGTTGTCACAGAAGAGCTTGATTGGCCCTGACGCATTGGGTATGACTCCTAGGTCGGTGATGAACTCCTTCACCCATATTGCTTCATGTGCTGCCTCCGAGGCTGCCATGTACTCCGCTTCACATGTAGATCCCGCCACGATGCTTTGCTTGCAACTGCACCAGCTTACTGCCCCACCATTCAAAATATACACGTATCCGGTTTGTGACTTAGAGTCATCCAGATCTGTGTCGAAGCTAGCGTCGACGTAACCCTTTACGACGAGCTCTTCGTCACCTCCATAAACGAGAAACATTTCCTTAGTCCTTTTCAGGTACTTCAGGATATTCTTGACCGCTGTCCAGTGTTCCTTGCCGGGATTACTTTGGTACCTTCCTACCAAACTGACGGCAAGGTTAACATCAGGTCTGGTACACAGCATGGCATACATAATAGAACCTATGGCTGAGGCATAGGGGATGATGCTCATCTCTTCTATATCTTTTGCCGTGGTCGGACATTGAGCTGAGCTCAATTTCATACCTTGCAACACAGGCAAGAACCCCTTCTTGGATTGATCCATATTGAACTTCTTCAATATCTTATCAAGGTATGTGCTTTGTGAAAGACCTATGAGGCGTCTCGATCTATCTCTATAGATTTTGATGCCTAATATATAAGCAGCTTCTCCAAGGTCCTTCATTGAAAAACTTTTATTCAAGTAGGCCTTGATGCTGTCCAAGAGTTCTATATCATTTCCCATTAACAGTATGTCATCTACATATAATATGAGAAATGCTACAGAGCTCCCACTCACTTTCTTGTAAACGCAGGCTTCTCCATAAGTCTGTGTAAACCCAAACGCTTTGATCATCTCATCAAAGCGAATGTTCCAACTCCGAGATGCTTGCACCAGCCCATAAATCGAGCGTTGGAGCTTGCACACTTTGTCAGCATTCTTAGGATCGACAAAACCTTCCGGCTGTATCATATACAATTCTTCCTTAAGGAAACCATTAAGGAATGCCGTTTTGACGTCCATTTGCCATATTTCGTAATCATAGAATGCGGCAATTGCTAACATGATTCGTACGGACTTCAGCTTCGCTACCGGTGAGAAAGTCTCATCGTAGTCAACCCCTTGAACTTGTCGATAACCCTTAGCGACAAGCCGAGCTTTATAGATGGTCACATTACCATCCGCGTCTGTCTTCTTCTTAAAGATCCATTTATTTTCTATGGCTCGCCGCTCAATGGGCAAGTCAGTCAAAGTCCATACTTTGTTTTCATACATGGATCCTATCTCGGATTTCATGGCTTCTAGCCATTTGTCGGAATCCGGGCCCGCCATCGCTTCTTCATAGTTCGAAGGTTCACCGTTGTCTAACAGCATGATTTCCAAGACAGGGTTGCCGTACCACTCTGGTGCGGAACGTGTCCTTGTGGACCTTCGAATTTCAGTAGGGGCTTGATCGGAAGTATCTTGATCATTGTCATTAACTTCCTCTCTAGTCGGTGCAGGCACCTCAGGAACATTTTCTTGAGTTGCGCCATTTTCCGGTTCAAGAGGTAATACTTCATCAAGCTCTACTTTCCTCCCACTTACTTCTTTCGAGAGAAACTCTTTCTCCAGAAAGGACCCATTCTTGGCAACAAAGATCTTGCCTTCGGATCTGAGGTAGAAGGTGTACCCAATAGTTTCTTTTGGGTATCCTATGAAGACGCATTTATCCGACTTGGGTTCGAGCTTTTCAGGTTGAAGTTTCTTGACATAAGCATCGCATCCCCAAACTTTTAGAAACGACAGCTTAGGTTTCTTCCCAAACCATAATTCATACGGTGTCGTCTCAACGGATTTCGACAGAGCCCTATTTAAAGTGAATGCGGCAGTCTCTAAAGCATAGCCCCAAAAAGAAAGCAGTAAATCGGTAAGAGACATCATAGATCGCACCATATCTAATAGAGTGCGATTACGACGTTCGGACACACCATTACGCTGAGGTGTTCCAGGCGGCGTGAGTTGTGAAACTATTCCACATTTTCTTAAGTGTGCCCCAAACTCGTGACTCAAGTATTCTCCTCCACGATCTGATCGTAGAAACTTGATTTTCCTGTCACGTTGATTTTCAACCTCACTCTGAAATTCCTTGAACTTTTCAAAGGTTTCAGACTTGTGTTTCATTAAGTAGATATACCCATACCTACTTAAATCATCAGTGAGGGTGAGAACATAACGATAGCCACCGCGAGCCTCAACACTCATTGGACCGCACACATCAGTATGTATGATTTCCAATAAGTCGGTTGCTCGCTCCATTGTTCCTGAGAACGGAGTCTTGGTCATTTTACCCATAAGGCATGGTTCGCATGTGTCAAATGATTCATAATCAAGAGACTCTAAAAGTCCATCAGCATGGAGCTTCTTCATGCGTTTGACACCTATGTGACCAAGGCGGCAGTGCCACAGGTATGTGGGACTATCATTATCAACCTTACTTCTTTTGGTACTCACATTATGAACATGTGTAGCATCACGTTCGAGATTCATAAAGAATAAACCATTCACCATAGGAGCATGACAATAAAACATATCTCTCATAAAAATGGAACAACCATTATTCTCAGATTTAAAAGAGAAGCCATCTCGAATTAAACGAGATCCTGATACAATGTTCATGCTCAAAGCTGGCACTAAATAACAATTATTAAGGTTTAAAACTAATCCCGAAGGGAGATGCAGAGGTAGCGTGCCGACGGCGATCACATTGACCTTGGAACCATTCCCGACGCGCATCGTCACCTCGTCCTTTGCCAGTTTCCGCTTATTCCGCAGCCCCTGCTTTGAGTTACAAATGTGAGCAACTGCACCGGTATCAAATACCCAGGAGCCACTACGGGCACTAGTAAGGTACACATCAATTACATGTATATCACATATACCTTTTGTTTTGCCGGCCTTCTTATCCGCTAAGTACTTAGGGCAGTTCCGCTTCCAGTGACCGCTTCCCTCGCAATAAAAGCACTCAGTCTCGGGCTTGGGTCCATTCTTTGGCTTCTTCCCGGCAGCTTGCTTGCCGGGCGCGGCAACCTCCTTGCCGTCCTTCTTGAAGTTCTTTTTACCCTTGCCTTTCTTGAACTTAGTGGTTTTATTGACCATCAACACTTGATGTTCCTTCCTGACTTCTACCTCTGCTGATTTCAGCATAGCAAATACTTCAGGAATGGTCTTTTCCATCCCCTGCATATTGAAGTTCATCACAAAGCTCTTGTAGATTGGTGGAAGCGACTGGAGGATTCTGTCAATGACCGCATCATCTGGGAGATTAACTCCCAGCTGAGTCAAGCGGTTATGCAACCCAGACATAGTGAGTATGTGCTCACTGACAGAACTGTTTTCCTCCATCTTACAGCTGAAGAATTTGTCGGAGACTTCATATCTCTCGACCCGGGCATGAGCTTGGAAAACCATTTTCAGCTCTTCGAACATCTCATATGCTCCATGTCTCTCAAAACGCTTTTGGAGCCCCGGCTCTAGGCTGTAAAGCATGCCGCACTGAACGAGGGAGTAGTCATCGGAACGTGCCTGCCAAGCGTTCATAACATCTTGTTCTGCAGGGAGAACGGGCGCGTCACCAAGCGGTGCTTGTAGGACATAATCTTTCTTGGTAGCTATGAGGATGATCCTCAGGTTCCGGACCCAGTCCGTATAGTTGCTGCCATCGTCTTTCAGCTTGGTTTTCTCTAGGAACGCGTTGAAGTTGAGGACTACGTTGGCCATTTAATCTACAAGACATATTGTAAAATATTTTAGACTAAGTTCATGATAATTAAGTTCAACTAATCAAATTATTAATGAACTCCCACTTAGATTAGACATCCCTCCAGTCATCTAAGTATTACATGATCCGAGTTTAACTAGACCGCGTCCGATCATCACGTGAGACGGACTAGTCAACGTCGGTGAACATCTTCATGTTGATCGTATCTACTATACGACTCATGCTCGACCTTTCGGTCTTCTGTGTTCCGAGGCCATGTCTGTACATGCTAGGCTCGTCAAGTCAACCTAAGTGTTTGCATGTGTAAATCTGTCTTACACCCGTTGTATGTGAACGTCTGAATAAAACACCCGATCATCACGTGGTGTTTTGAAACAGCGAACTGTCGCAACGGTGCACAGTTAGGGGGAACACTTCTTGAAATTATTGTGAGGGATCATCTTATTTACTACCGTCGTTCTAAGTAAACAAGATGCAAAACATGATAAACATCACATGCAATCAAATAATAAACGTGATATGATATGGCCAATATCACATAGCTCCTTTGATCTCCATCTTGGGGCTCCATGATCATCTTGTCACCGGCTTGACACCATGATCTCCATCATCGTGTCTCCATGAAGTTGCTCGCCAACTATTACTTCTACTACTATGGCTAACGCGTTTAGCAATAAAGTAAAGTAATTTACATGGCGTTTCTTGATGACACGCAGGTCATATAAAAGAATAAAGACAACTCCTATGGCTCCTGCCGGTTGTCATACTCATCGACATGCAAGTCGTGATTCCAATTACAATAGCATGAACATCTCATACATCACATATAGATCATTCATCATTCATCACAACTTTGGCCATATCATATCACAAACCACTTGCTGCAAAAACAAGTTAGACGTCCTCTAATTGTTGTTGCAAGTTTTACGTGGCTGAATTAGGGTTCTAGCAAGAACGTTTTCTTACCTACGTTAAAGCCACAACGTGATTTGTCAACTTCTATTTACCCTTCATAAGGACCCTATTCATCAATTCCGCTCCAACTAAAGTAGGAGAGACAGACACCCGCCAGCCACCTTATGCAACTAGTGCATGTTAGTCGGTGGAACCGGTCTCACGTTAGCGTACGTGTAAGGTTGGTCCGGGCCGCTTCATCCCACAATACCGCTGAAGCAAGAAAGGACTAGTAACGGCAAGAAAGTTGACAAATCTACGCCCACAACAAATTGTGTTCTACTCGCGCAAGAAGAACTACACATAGACCTAGCTCATGATGCCACTGTTGGAGAACGTTGCAGAAAACAAAAATTTTCCTACTCGTTTCACCAAGATCATCTAGGAGTTCATCTAGCAACGAGTGATTAGATGCATCTACATACCTTTGTAGATCGCGCACGGAAGCGTTCGAAAGAACGGTGATGATGTAGTCATACTCGACGTGATCCAAATCACCGATGACCAGCGCCGAACGGACGGCACCTCCGCGTTCAACACACGTACGGGACGGGAGACGTCTCCTCCTTCTTGATCCAGCAAGGGGGGAGGAGAGGTTGATGAAGATCCAGCAGCACGACGGCGTGGTGGTGGATGCACGGCGTCACAGCAGCAGGGCTTCGCCGAGACTACGAGGGAGAGACGTAACGGGGAAGATGGAGGCGCCAGGGGCTGGTCTGAAATCCCTCCTCTCCCCCCACTATATATAGGGGTGCCAGGGGGGCGCCGGCCCTAGTAGATGAGATCTACTAGGGGGGCGGCGGCCAAGGGGAGGTTTCCCTCCCCCCCAAGGCACCTAGGGGTGCCTTCCACCACATGGACTCTTCCATGGTGGAAACCCTAGGCGCATGGGCCTATAGGGGCTGGTGCCCTTGGCCCATCTAGGCCAAGGCGCACCCCCTACAGCCCATGTGGCCCCCCGGGACATGTGGCCCCACCCGGTGGACCCCCGGGACCCTTCCGGTGGTCCCGGTACAATACCGATAACCCCGAAACTTGTCCCGATGCCCGAAATAGCACTTCCTATATATAATTCTTTACCTCCGGACCATTCCGGAACTCCTCGTGACGTCCGGGATCTCATCCGAGACTCCGAACAACATTCGGGTTTCTGCATATACATATCTTCATAACCCTAGCGTCATCGAACCTTAAGTGTGTAGACCCTACGGGTTCGGGAGACAAGCAGACATGACCGAGACGACTCTCCGGTCAATAACCAACAGCGGGATCTGGATACCCATGTTGGCTCCCACATGCTCCACGATGATCTCATCGGATGAACCACGATGTCGAGGATTTAATCAATCCCGTACGCTATTCCCTTTGTCTATCGATATGTTACTTGCCCGAGATTCGATCGTCGGTATCCCAATACCTCGTTCAATCTCGTTACCGGGAAGTCACTTTACTCGTACCGTAATGCATGATCCCGTGACCAGACACTTGGTCACTCTGAGCTCATTATGATGATGCATTACCGAGTGGGCCCAGTGATACCTCTCCGTCATACGGAGTGACAAATCCCAGTCTTGATCCATGTCACCCAACAGACACTTTCGGAGATACCCGTAGTCTACCTTTATACCCAGTTACGTTGTGACGTTTGGCATACCCAAAGCACTCCTACGGTATCCGGGAGTTACACGATCTCATGGCCTAAGGAAAAGATACTTTGACATTGGAAAACTCTAGCAAACGAACTATACGATCTTGTGCTATGTTTAGGATTGGGTCTTGTCCATCACATCATTCTCCCAATGATGTGATCTCGTTATCAATGACATCCAGTGTCCATAGTCAGGAAACCATGACTATCTGTTGATCAACGAGCTAGTCAACTAGAGGCTCACTAGGGACATGTTGGTGTCTGTTATTCACACATGTATTACGATTTCCGGATAACACAATTATAGCATGAATAAAGACAATTATCATGAACAAAGAAATATAATAATAATGCTTTTATTATTGCCTCTAGGGCATATTTCCAACAATTGAAAAATCTCCAACAATCACTATTGGAAGTTTTCAAATACCTCTACCTACTGTCAAAAAGAAATATGAAAAACTTATTGTTCGGGAAATGCATATCCCCATTGAGGTAACTTAGTGATTTATGAAAGTTCTTTGGTTTCATGCTAAGCGAAAGTGGTTGTTAATAAGACTTGATCAACCTTATTAATGGATCATTTTTGAACGGTATGAAACTGATGAATTTAGTAAGCACTGTCTTCCGTCCCTACTTTTTGTTTTCTGTTTTTATTAGTTAAATAAAATAAAATGCCATGCTTTGTCTATTTTCTGAATTTCCATTGCAATAAAAAATGGCCCAAAAATAAAAGTTCTCAGAATGCTCTGAAAATTTTACACAATTTTTTTCTGAATATTTAAGGATTCTTGCTGCAAATAATACCATAGGGAGGTGCACCAGGTGGGCACAACCCACTTGGGCGCGCCAGGACCCCCAGGCGCGCCCTGGTGGGTTGTGGGCCCCCTCACTTATCTCTTTAGCCCACATCATCACTTACCTCCAAAAAAATCTCCATTGCTCTTTCTCCCATGTTCTTGAGCTCAAACCCACGAATTTCGATCTCTTTGCTCGAAGCCCCATTTTCGAAACTGTTTCGGGGGATTGTTGCTTGGTATGTGACTCCACCTTTGTCGGATTCTGGATTCCGACAAACCCTTGAGGTTCGAACACAGGGGTGCGCAAGAAGATCTCTCTCTCTCTCTAGCTCGATCGCACGACGATCTCAAGGCCTAGCTCGACGAACTCAAAGAACAAGAGACACGAGGGTTTATACTGGTTCGGGCCACCGTTGTGGTGTAATACCCTACTCCAGCGTGGTGTGGTGGATTGCCTTGTAGGCTGAGGATGAACAAGTACAAGGGACGAACTGTCTCCCGAGGAGAGGTGTTCTTAAGCTTGGTGAGCTGATGAGGCGGCCTTGGTGGAATGGATCCGATCCAAGATCAGTTGCCTCCAATGGTGGTGGCTAGTCCTATTTATAGAGGCCTGGTCCTCTTCCCAAATGTTAGGCGAGAAGGGATCCCACAACGGCCAATTTGAAGGGAGATAACTAGTACAAGTTATCCTGCCAAAGGTGGTCTTCGCCTGCCAAAGGCTCTAGTGGTGACGCCGTTGTGGGCTCCGCAGTGATCTCTGTCCTGCTGGTCTTGGTCTCATTGCAACAATATGGAAACCTTTGCCTGATGCCTCGGGACTCCTCGCCTGTGCTTGCCTCTTTAGCACCAAAGAGGAAACTGGTACACTGCACTCGCTGGTGCCCGCCTGGCTTCGGTTGTCATGGCTCACATCACGCGAACCTCGCGAGGTGCCCCCTGCCTTGATATCTCCGCTCCTCGGGAGCCAGCCTAGTGAGGCTGCTCCTAAGGAGGTCTTGCATCAGCCGCCCCGCGAGGCTTGGCCCCTCGTGAGGGTCTTGAGTGGTTGCTGCTGAAGGTAGGCCATATGAAGTTGTTGGTAGAGCCACGCCATGGGCCGCAGGCAGGCAAGTCTAGGTACCCCTGTTCCCAAGACGCCGACAGTAGCCCTCGGGCCCAAGGCGCGCTCGGACTT
The DNA here is from genome assembly GCF_018294505.1 of Triticum aestivum. NCBI lineage: Eukaryota > Viridiplantae > Streptophyta > Magnoliopsida > Poales > Poaceae > Triticum > Triticum aestivum. The sequence continues at coordinate 537,988,449 of NC_057810.1, read as the reverse complement.
GGCTTCAAGGCAAAGCTAAAGAGCAAGTGCGGAGCATCGCGAGCTCTAACAGCCTGCGGCCTCGATTGATGCATGGCGATTGACGGGATGTGGGCGTCTCTGCTTCCCCACGCTGCCTCGGCAACCATCCTCACCCGACAAAAGGCTGGCGCGCATTGCAGATCCTTCATTGCCTTCCTTCGCCTTGCTCTAGATCCCCTTTCTCCTTCTCGCCCCGAGAGACTCTAGATCCACACGAACCCCTCTCTGAGCCTGCGGCCAATGGCGTCTGACAATGGGAAGGACACTCCCTCGCCTGCCTGGTACGAGCCGGCCTTGAGCGCGCCTAGCGTCTCGGAGAATAATCTCGCCGCCACGCTCCTGATGATGGCGGACGACAGCAACAAGGGGGGAAAGACCTCGCTCCAGGCTGGCTCCGCCGAGCCGAAGCCCTCAGGCAGTACCTTCTATCCCTTCTTCATGAACATCATCGTCGCAGGGTTGGTACCCCCTTTCTTCGACTTCTTCTACGCCATCCTCAGCCACTACAAGCTGCATGCCCTTCATCTCCATCCCAACTCCGTTCTCCTCCTGTCGATTTTCGCCTTTTATTGTGAGGCATTTGTGGGGGCGATGTCGTCTGTGGTGCCACTTCGTCACTTCTTCTACCTCCGGCTAAAGGAGGGCCATTGATCGGGGTGCGCCAACTTCGTCGCGGCTAACAGGACCAACGCGATCTCAAAGGCCGGGAAGAAGGCTGAGGGCTTCAGGAGCAAGTGGGTCCTTATGGGTGCCAAGTGTGCCCACGCTCGGTTGGTGCTGCCAATGGAGAGGAGCTCAGCTCACGACAGGTGGCTCCGCGCGAAGCTCACCGACCCCCGGGTGGAGCAGGTGCTGGAGAAGATGACTGCCGACCTGAAGCCTGACGGCCCGAGGGCGGAGAAGCTGATGGGGGGCATGCTCGTGAAGGAGTTCCTGAAGCAGCACGTAGCCCCGCTCCAGACGCGCTCGGGCCCCTTGTGGAAGCTCGGGGATGAGGGGGACGACCTTCGTCTGTGCTCGGATGCCTTGTCTGACGAGGAGCTGGGCGCGGCTCTCCGTCTTCTGGTCGATGATGATCAAGGGTATCCGCCGGACTCCCATCTTCCCTTGTACCGCCGCCCAGATGGGGCGAAGGTGGCCGCCGCTACGCCCGTCTTCTATAGGCGCGGGCTCGTGCCACCAGCGCCTTCTGAGGCCCCGACGGTGACGGCCCCGGTGGTGTTGTCCTTCGGTGAGTCCAGCGAGGAGGCGAAGCTTGACTCGAAGGCGACCTGGGAGGGGGAGGGGGAGACTTCCCCTCTCGTGGCGGATCTCCTTCGCACCCTCCCTAACGACGACGAGGCCAGCGACCATCCGGTGAGGGAGCTCCTGCCCTCCGCTGGGGTTACCACGAGGTCCAGGGGCACTCCCCCGAAGAAGCCGCCGGTTGGGGTCCCGACGAAGGGCAGGTCTGCGCTGGTCTCCCGAGGTGGCGCCCCCGCATTAACGTCGACCGGTGCTGCCTCTGGGCCGGCTGCGGCGACCTTGTCCGCTCCTGGGGCTCGCATGCCAGCGCCCTAGGCTGCAAAGCCTCCTGGCTCCGTGCTTCTGAAGAGGTCAAGGGACTACGCCGCCATGGACCAGTAAGCATCTTCTCCTGATTTGTTCCTCCTCCTGCTTCTATCGCTACCTCTTGACGTTCTTCTCTTGCACCGCCAGGCCGATGCTAGCGGCGAAGAAGAAGAGGGAGGGGGCAGCCGCATCCTTGGTGACCCCACAGCCTGTCATGTCTGCACCTCCTCCGACACGGAAGGGCGGCAACAAACCCCACGCCTCTCCGGCCCGGTCATCCTGGCAAGGCCCAGAGGACCGACCCTAGGAGAGGGTGACCTCCGTTGCTAAGCTGGCTCCCGAGGCCTTCGCCCCCAGCTCTCCTGCTAAGGTCGCGAAAGTCCAGGAGCCCCCGACTCTCCTTGCTGCCGTGGATCTACAGAATCCAGTGTCGATGTCGTCTCTCCCTACTTCCGTCGCACCGCTGGGCCGCGATTCCTATGCTTCGCCTGACACCCTGGAGGACGCCCTTCTCGCGCTGAGCCGGCTTCACAGTGACCTTCAAGGCGCCGACCGTCGCCTGGTGGCGGGGTGCTTGGAGCTGATCTCAGGGTGGCTGCGCTCTGACATGTCTGTCAGGGTGGCGCTGGGCCAGGCCGTGGTAGCTTCCGAGGAGGACAAGCGGGCCGTCGACCAGGCCGCGGCTGCCCGGCAGGTGGCACTGAAGGATGCCAAGGCTGCCAAGGAGCGCTGCCGGGTAGCAGAGGTCGAGCTGGAGAACCTACGCAAGGAACACGCTGCCGCGGCTCACCAGCTCGAGGCGCGGGAGGAGAAGCTGAAGGCTCAAGCAGAAGCAATGACTGGTCATGATGCTGAGTTGGAGCAGCTGGCGCAGGTGTAGGCCGCGAAATGCGGCCGCGTGGAGAAACTGGGGAAGGAGGTGGAAGCGGAGAGGGCCCAGCTGGAAATCAAAGCGAAGGTTCTTGCCGAGGATCGTGTGGCCTTCAAATCTCTTGAGGACAGGTCCTGCGGGGCGTTGCGTTAGCTTTATGAGAGGGGCTTGGAGGAGCCGCTGGTGACTGATGATGAGGGCCCTGCCCAGCTACTCCCTCAGCTTGTCACGACGCTTGAGGTGTCGTAAATGGGACCGGCTCCATGGTGGAGGGGGAAGCACGCGCGCTCTCCTCATCGGCCTTGACGCGCGTCCCCAGCCACCTCCATCTTCGCGATCCCAACGCCGACCTTGGTGTCCTGCTCGAGCCAGTGGATGAAGAACATTGCGAAGCTGCTGCCGAAGCCGTGAAGGGCCAGGTGGAGGCCTTGTTAAAGAAGTTCCTTGCCAATGACCCTGCGCCTCCAACCGAAGGTGCTGCCGATCCCAAGACCAAGGCTATCGCTGCGAGCAACGGTGATGCTACCGACGGGAGGGTGCTCCCTGACGACGGCGCCCAATGTTGAAGAGGAGGCTTGCTGGCGGACGATGGTTCTCCTTCCCATTTTTTCCTTCCTGCGAACTTCCTGCGACATGCGACGTGCCTCGTGGAGGCATCAAAGCTTCTGTTTGGTGTTTAAGGAACAATATGTTTTGTAATAACTAGGATTCTGCGATTCGCTTCCCGTTTGCTTGATTTTCTACATCAGTAGGGCCCGACCCCGCGCATGCCTCAGCTGTCGTTGGGCCGTCCGGATCACCAAGACGGGACCAAGGGGTGAGGGGCTATGTGGCCAGTTAGGCACCCGAGTCACAATGCTCAGGAGTCCCCCTTGACGCGCAAACGGCCTGCAGGAAGGAGATGCGAGAGTAGGCCTTGGTGTTCTATGTCGACATGGCTCGACCCCGCGCGTACCTCAGCCGCCGTTGGGCCGTTCGGATCGCCAGGACGGGACCAAGGGGTGAGGGGCTACATGGCCAGTTAGGCTCCTGAGTCGCGATGCTCAGGAGTCCCCCTTGACGCACAAACGTCCTGCATACCTGTCCTCACCGAGGTCCCGCTCGAGAGGGGCGCGTGGCGACCAGGTCCGAGGGACCTGGCAGGGCGGCGTACGCTAGGCGTGACCTGAGCGTAGCCCCCGTGCCCAGCCCCCTCGCGTGACTCTCCCAAGGGGAAAGCGTTGCGGCGAGGCTGGACACTGAGCCAGGTGGCTCCCTGAAGTTTATGCGGCCATGGGGCCACCATCAGTTGTTTATCACCAGCGCGAAGCATAGCGCTTCCACACTTGCACAGGCATAGCCGCTCCTCGATCGAGTCGACTGCCAGCACGGAGCATGGTGCTTCCACTGGTGCGTGGGTGAGGGCTCCCTCTGAGTGGAGCCCCCGTGGCATGTACAACCCCGCCCTGACACGTGGCTTGCATGACAGGGCTAGATGAGGTGTGTCTAGGCACTCGTGAGCCAGCGCGGGACTCACGAGGCCCTACCTCAAGGCGGGTTGCGCCTGGTCTCGACTCTTGATAGCTGTGGCGGTCCTACGAGATGGTTAGACAACCTGCGCCGGATGAATCTCCTGAGGTGATTACATGAGGAGGACAAACACCAACGACCCCAAGAGGTGACGTGAACGGGTCCGGCTCGCCAGACAGTGCTCACTCGTTGGATTTATCGACACTACAGGGACGGACCTAAGCATAAACTCCGTGCCTAGCCTTCTCATGCAAAGAATCCTAAAGAAAGACAACCAGTGCGCGGCTCCCGTGGTGGCGAGGGCGATCGTGGGTGGGCTTGCAAGGGCACATGACGTTCATGGTATCGACGTACCGGACAGGCAGGTGACAATCATAAGGTAAATCATGCAAAGAGGCAAGCTAGTTCAGATAGATGCAAGAATGATATATACCACTTGGACGGACCCGAGCGGCCTGGGGATGATGCAACCCGAGGGGCGCCCCCAACAGAGTAAGCTAAAGATGAAAAAGGATACACGTCGCAGGGACATGCCCGTGCGACTTGGGGATAATGATGCTCGAGGGGCGCCCCCAACTGAATGAACTGGAAAGAGTCACCTGATACCGTAGCTGGAGTGATGTTGGAGTAGCTGAAGATGCGCGCTCGGGAAGTTGCTCCTCACGAGCCGCGGGGGTCCTGAGCCTCAAGAGGCTCCGTAGGCCCGAGTGGCTCCTGAAGAACTATCGCCATCTCCACCAGGACAGTGTGATGCCTAGCCTCCTGAGCTGCCAGGATGCTCTGCAAGCGGCACTCGGAGGTGACAGCCGTGTTCGGCAAGCCGAACGGCATGCAAACGTAGTTGTGAGGTGGACCCTCACACCGTCCAACGCGCGAAGGCCAGAAACGCGCCTGAGATGCGGCCCTGTTGAGCACTGGAATGTCGACACAGACGCGCAGCCCGCCGTCCTCGCCAGGATGGGGGGCTGGCCCAGGTGGTGGGCGGTGGTCGCGGCGTATGGTCCTTGCCTCTTAATGATCCTGGGTCGCCTTGGTGATGAACTCCTGAGCACTAGGCACTCCATGCCTTATGCCCTCTTGAAGGAAACGTGCGGTGAAGCACGCCTCCACATGGTGCCCGAGCGCCTCCCTCGTGACGTTGGCTAAGTCTGAGGCCCTCTAGAAGAGAGCACTCGAGCCCAGCCCGAGGAGGGCGCCGGGCGTGCCTTCCTATGCGAGGGAGGGTGGTGCCCCGTCTATGGGCGCAGGTCCTGAAGTGGTGCCATTGGAAACACCGCTCTCCTAAGGCCCTTGGTGGAGTAGCTTCTTCTTCTTCTTGGGGATGGCCTCAGGAGGGTACAGGGTGCCTTCGTTGTCGGGGTCTTCGGCCACTGCAGCTTGGTAAGCGCGCTCGAGGGAGCACACTGCATCCCTTTATTCATAGGGGATCGTGATGATGGCGCCATTCCCGGGCATCTTGAGGACGTTGTATCCGTGATGGGTCACTGCCATAAACTTGGCCAAGGCTGGATACCCAAGGATGGCATTGTACGGTAGGCGGATGTGGGCGACATCGAAGTAGATGAGCTCAGTGCGGTAGTTGTTAGGCTGGCCGAATGTGACAGGGAGGCAGACCTGCCCTATCGGGGCAGTGGAGCCATCGGTCACTCTTGAGAATGGCTTGGTAGGCTGTAGCTGATCGTATGACACTTGGAGGCTATCGAATGTCTCGACGGATAGGACATTGAGCCCTGCGCCATCGTCGATGAGGGTCTTGGTGACTTGAATGTTGCTGATGGCGGATGAGCAGAGCATCGGGAGGGCACCGGCAGTTGCCGCACACTTGAGCTGGTCTGATGAGCTGAAGGTGATGGCGCACTTCGACCACCTGAGCAGGCGTGTGGCCTCGAGCCTGGGAAGGGCTGCGTTCACCTCACGGGCAAACTGCTTGAAGATACGCTGAGAAGGTGGGCCTTGAGCGCCACCCAAGATGCAAGTGATGGCGCGCTGCTCCTGGAAGCCCCCTCGTCCTGATGATGGTCGTCATTCCTCCTTGGCGGTGGTGGCAGCAGAGGGAGGCCTGCGTTGCCCTAAGGACGGTCCTCACGAGGCTGGTCTCTCCAAGCGCCCTCGCGAGGCTGGTTCTGCAAGCGGTCCTCGCGAGGTCGATCGCGCCAATCCTGGCGGGTGCCACGGTCGTCCCACTGTCCTCCACTTTTTCCTCCTTCTCGGTCGTAGCCCCGGTCATTGCGCTTGGGGCGTCGACCGAAGAGCCCATCGCGGATGGCCCTAAGCTCCTGGCAGTCGCTGGTGTTGTGGCTGTGAACGTTGTGGAAGGCGCAGAATAGGTGGTTGGCCTTGGATGACTCGGGGTGGTCGCGACCGCGCTTCATCTCAGGCTCCGCCATGAGCACGACAGCCCCCTTGCGCTTCACGTCCTTGATCTTGGCCTTCTTGTCCTCCCGGTCGGCAGCTGGGAGCTCGAGGAGGGAAAGGCACCCTTCCTCAGCCCTTGCGCACTTGGTTGCCATGTTGAACATCTCCAGGGCCGTGCATAGTTCTTCGTGGATGGCGAGCTCCTCCTTCATCTTGACATCACGGACGCCATCGAAGAACGCGGATATGATGGCCTTGTCCGTCACCTTGGGGATCTTGAGGCGGATGCTATTGAAGCGCTGGATGTACTTCTGCACAGTTTCCCCTGGCTGTTGCTTGATGCGCCGCAGATCGCCTGCGGCCGGCAGGCGGTCGCGAGTGCCCTGGAAGTTGGCAAAATGCTCGCGCATCTCGCCCCAGGAGGAGATCGACCCCGCGGGCAGGTTCAGGAGCCACGAGCACGCGCCATCCTTGAGGCTATGGGGAACCAGTTCGCCATGACCATCTCGTCGCCGTTGGCTACCTCGTTGCTCAGCTCATAGAGCTGCAGGAACTCAGCAGGGTCGGGGGTGCCGTCGTAGCGCGGCGGCAGGTCGGGCTTGAACTTGACGGGCCAGACGATGCTGCCCAGCTCGAGAGTGAAGGCACGATAGCCTGCGGTGGTCATTGGAGCCCGTCGTGGAGGTGGAGCCTGGTCCTGGTATCCACGTGCTGCCGCCGCGGGTGGCACGTGGTCTTGACGTGGTGGTACTGGGAGTGCCGGAGCGTTTTCTTGCGACCGAGGGACTTCTTGGTAGCTTCCTTCTTCGTGCGCGGCCGCCCTGCGTGGTGAGTTGCGCCGCGGGGCCGTGTGTCTTGGTGCAAGGCTGCCGTTCTGATGCGGAGGTAGTGGAGGCGCTTCGTGGGCTATGTCGCCCGCAACTGGAGGTGGGTGAGGTAGCGATTGGGACGGTGCAGGAGAGCCCCCAACGGTGCCGACGAACTCGGCGATGCAGTCCAACCAATCGTCGTAGAGGTCGTCGACCGGGCGGTAGCGCAGGAGCTCGCACGTCATGAGCAGAGCGGCCTGCGCGACCGTGGGCGCACGATAAGCGTGGGACGACGAGCTGGTTAGAGTCAGCGACGGGGTGGCGATGCATCCGTCCCGCCGGACGGAGGGGTGCAGTGATGAAGCTTGCTGCTCGTTCCCCGCCGGGTCGGTGGCGGCGTTGGCAGCGGGCGATGGAGAACGACGGGGAGGTCCGCCAACGGGCGCCGTCTGAGTGACGTGAGTGGCAAGGGCGCCCTGACGCTCAGCACGTGCTTGGCGAGCGTCAGCCATCACTACAAAAAAAAGACACATCCGTAACATTTTGAGCCGAACGAAAATCTTTTCTGTCATAGTTATGACACTTCTATGACGATAATTGTGACAAAACCCGGTATCATCATAGATGTGGTGGGGTCCTACTTCTATGACAAAAATCATGACAGAAAATGGGCTTTTTGTCCTGGGCGGGCCGGAGACGCAGCTGCATGACATTCTTTGGGCCGTCCATGACGGAAAAAACCGTGGTAGAAGCGAGGGCACGGAAAATATCGGGGAGTCCCCGATTACGGTGGGTGGTCGGGGGCTGAGCGATGCGCGTTTCTCTCGTACGTACGCGCGTGTATGCGAGGCGTTGGGCTCTAACTGAACCCGAGCGAGGCGTTGGGTTCTAACTGAACCCGAGCGATTGCACTGCAGGCTACGCGTTACTGAACCCGAGCAATCGATCGATGGCTGTTAACTGAACCCGATCGAGCGATTCCTTCGCTACTGCTGCTAACTAAAGCCGATCGATGCTACCTCTGGATGAACAGTGAGCGTTGTTGGGGGAGGGGGGTTGGATGAGCAGTTCCTGGTGGGGTGGATGAACAAGACCCCATGGCGTTGCCTCTGGATGAACAGGACCCCGATCGTTCAAGCTAGTTGAGGCTGGGTGAACAGGACCCCATGGAGGGCAGGATGAACAGGACCACCCCGTGGAGGGCAGGATGAACAGTAGACGGTGGAGGGCTGGATGAACAATAGCCCGTGGAGGGGTGGTTGAATAGGAGCCCATGGAGAGGGCTGGTTGAACAGTAGCCGGTGGAGTAGCGCGCGGTGGAGGCTGGATGAATAGGAGCCCGTGGATGAACAGTCGCAGGTGGAGGCTGGAGGAGGTCGACGGTGGATGAATAGTAGCCTGTGGAGGCTGGAGGGGTTGACGATGGAGATGAACAGTATCCCATGGAGTCCTGTTTTGCGGTACGCCACACCCTTCCCAATGAACAGGACCCTCGTTTTGACCGTAGCGCTCCAACACAAGTCCGTTTCCTCCGTTTTGCGGTACGCCACACACCTCCTGATCAACAGGACCTCCGTTTCGACCATAGGAGGTATGTTTCCTCCGTTTTGCGGTACGCCAGACCCCTCTCGATGAATAGGATCCCGTTTCAAACGTGGCCGGTCGAACACAAGGCTGTTTCCTCTGTTCTGCGGTACGCCAGGCCTCGTTTCTATCGGCTGTTCCGTCCAAGCCCTCCCGATGAACACGACGACGCATTCCGTTCGGACCCAGCCGGTTGGCTCCCCATGAACACGACGACGACGCTGTTTCTCCATTCCGACCCAGCCATGTGCACGAGCCATGGCCGTACGTATGTGCGAGTAGGCGTTCGAGACCCTGCCCGTATGTACGTACGTGGCCGTATTTTCTTTCTTGCACACTGGCCGTTGTACGTACGTGTACATGCTACGTGCGCGCCTCTACTACGACCTATGCGCGCCTCTAAACCGACCAGTATGTACGTACACGTTCGCGACCAGAATGACAATGCTACGTACGTTTTGACCAGGTGGGTCCCGACTGTCAGGCACTTCCTTGCGTGCGAAGATGTAGCTGGTGGGTCCCAGCAGTCAGGGGGGCGAATCATTTTTTTTGCCTAGACGCATTTCCTTGCGTGCCAAGATGTAGCTGGTGGGTCCCAACAGTCAGGGGGAAACGTTTTTTTGCAAAATACGGTGGCCCGTCCGATGGGTCCCCGCTGTCAGGTGGAGGAATAATTATTTTGCGCGTAATAAGGAGGCACTTCCTTGCTGTGGCCGTGGACCCAGCTGTCAGCCTCTCCACGTACAGTCCACGTCCGATGGAAGCCGTTCCTTGACCACGTTGACCATGTCGCGCCGAGAGCACCAGGGCGGTGGACGACAGCGAGGCCTAGGAAGGGGACGACGCGGAGCCGGGGAAGACGTTGCAGTGGATGCCCACGCGGAGAGGAGTATGAGGGTTCACTGGTTCACTGCGGTGTGAGGCTGCCATCGCCGCAGAATAACAGGGGCTGTGGGTGAGTAGAGGGATGGCCTGGCCAGCGGTGGGAGTAGTAGGGGGCGGTGAGGCCTCCGCCGCATCACAGCCGGCCACGGGAGGCAAGAGCGCGAGGCATGACTGGCGCTGGTTTGGGCGGTTGGAGCAAGAAGACCAGAGGTTGAAGAAGCACTACGGCCGTTGGATGGACACCGTACGGTCACTAGAGCTAGAATCGTGCATATTGAGTAAGTTGACAAAGCCCTCCATCCCCGTCAACTTAGTAGGCCCACAAGTCATCCTGCCACTATACTGGGGCCCAGCTAGCAGGGGGAGTATTCATTTTTTTGTGCGTAATAAGGAGGCACTTTCTTGCATGTGAAGATATAGCTGGTGGGTCCGAGCTGTCAGCGGCGGTAACATTTTTTTCGCGAAATACAGAGGCCCTTTCGGTGGGTCCCAGATGTCAAGTGGAGGAATCATTATTTTGGGCGTAATAAGGAGGCATTTCCTAGCGTGCGGCCGTGGACCCAGCTGTCAGCCTCTCCACGTACAGTTCACTTCAGATGCATGTCGGTCGTTGACCATGTTGACTAGGCCGCGCCGAGAGCACCAGGGCGGTGGACGACGGCGAGGCCTAGGAAGGGAACAACACGGAGGTAGGGAAGACTCGGCAGTTGTTTCCCATGCGGAGGGGAGTACGATTGTACGAGGGTTTACTAGTTCGTCTGCCGTCGCCGGAGAATAACAACAGGTGTGGGTGAGTAGAGGGATGGCAAGGCCAGCGATGGGAGTACGGTGGGGCGGTGAGGCCTGCGCGACAGCACAGCCGACCACGGGGAGGAGGGAGCAGGCAGTCCCACCGGCGCTTGTTTGAGCGGCTGGAGCAGGAAGAGTAGAGATTGAAGAAGCACGATGGCCATCGGATGGACATCCAACAGTCACTGCTTGTGCGTCAACCTTTTTTAGGAAAGCCTCAAATCTGTGGAAAAGAGCATACAACCCATCTGCCATTATTTCTAATAATTTACAACCCATTTGCTAACTCTTAAGGTTTTTTTGGAGCCCATATTCTTTTTGTTAGCATTACAGCCCATATTGTGGCCACGGTTAAAAAATTATACGAAATGTTGCATATTTCGGTGCGGTCCGAATTGTTTTTAATCCCAAAATTTTGAGCCACATTCAAACTGATTTTAAAAATAAATGTATATCAATATAATATCCAACAAATTATCCATGCATAAAAATTAATGCAATTTAAAATCTTGAAATGAAAAAAAGAAATTTGAAAGTAATTGCCGGTTTGATGTGTTTTAAAAATGTACAACCCATTTCTCATTATTCATAGGCCATTTTCTCGTCCAGCCGAATGAAGCTCTCCTCGTCTTGAAAGATTTGCAGCCCAACAGGCCTGACAAATCGACTTACTTGGCAAATCACAAAAAAACCGGGCTAGCCATTTTCAGAAAGAAAAAAAACTACTGGGCTGGTCTATGGTAAACATAAAAGAGAAGGTTGTCTAGACAGGCCAGAGTGCCCCGCACAGCCCAGTTGAGACCCTGCTTCCGTCTCAAAAACAAATTAGATAAATGCCAAAACAAATATGGCAATTCATAAAAATGCCAGTGCAATTTCTAAACTTTGAAAAATGCCACTACAATTTTTGCAAACTTTGGAAAACGCCACTGCAATTTGCAAACTTTGAAAAACGCCACTCCAAACTTCAAAAAATGCCACTGGAAATGGCATGAAATGGCATTTTTCAAAGTTTGGAAATTGCAGTGGCATTTCTCAGAAACACCAGATTTGGAGTGGCATTTGTGAAATTAACCCAAAACAAAAATAAATGGGCGAGCTGCTAGGTCCCTGGTGTCAGCCGCTCGTTGTGCAACTCTCTCGTTTATTAACTACGTTGACAATGGCATGGGACTCAGATGTCAGAAATCCATTAGGAGGAGCCATTTTTTATTGGATTGAAATAAGGAGGAACTTGCTTGCGTACTGCCATGACCTTGGCGGGTCCCTGCTGTCATCCTCTTCGCGTACAATCATCTCCTGATTGTGTACACGTCAACTTGGTAGGCCCACAAGTCAGCCTCTAAACCCGTGGAGGACAAATACAACCCATTTAAAAAAATAACAGGCCATTCCATACGTTCAAACGGAAAGTTCAACATTCAGAGCAAAGTAACAGGTCTGATCCACATATTGAGTACTGAACTTCCACATTAACAACCATCATAGCCAAGTTAACTATCTACTCCCACTAATACTCTAGTAGCGTACAAGTACTAACTTACTCTTAGCTAACTAGACGATGCCGGCCGCCATCTGCGGTACATGCTAAACACCGGCACCGGCGTCCTCCGCCTCGCCTCGGACTTGCCAGAGGTGCGATAGGGCGCGTTGCTCGCGCGCATTGGCCCTTTTCATGCCGGCGTGGTCCACCGAAGCTTCAGCTTCTAAGCGGGAAACCCACTTGACGAGCTGGTACTAAAAATCGGTGTCGCGAACCCGTGCGTGCCCGACAGCCTCCAGGGTTATTTGTCGGGCGCCGGCCTCCACGTAGTCGGCCCAGGTGCGGGCGCTCTGCTCGTGACTCAGAGCGTCGGTGCGCTGCTGCTCCATGTCCCGCTGGCGGTGCAAATCGGCGATACGCTGCTCCTCCGCCAAGCGGTCGCGCTCCAACAACTGCTGCTCCTCCGCCAGGCAGTCGCGCTCCAACAAGTCCTCGATCTCCACATTGCCATCTAAAGACCGATAGAATGCCTCCTCCCTCCGTCTGGCTTCCGGTGAAAAACCGAACACTAGTTCCGGCGGTGACCGCCACCGGCCTCGCCTATCGCGGACGGGAGGGGGCATGGCGGACGTGGCGAGAGCGAGGATAAGTGCCGAGCGACGTCGGGCCGATGGGGGCTTATGAGTGATGTCTACTACACAACCTTATTCTTGTAGACGTTGTTGGGCCTGCAAGTGCACAGGTTTGTAGGACAGTAGCAAATTTCCCTCAAGTGGATGACCTAAGGTTTATCAATCTGTAGGAGGCGTAGGATGAAGATGGCCTCTCTCAAGCAACCCTGCAACCAAATAACAAAGAATCTCTTGTGTCCCCAACACACCCAATACAATGGTAAATTGTATAGGTGCACTAGTTCGGCGAAGAGATGGTGATACAAGTGCAAAATAGATAGTGGATAAAGGTTTTTGTAATCTAAAATAATAAAAACAGCAAGGTAACTAAAGGTAAAAGTGAGCGTAAACGGTATTGCAATGATAGGAAACAAGGCCTAGGGTTCATACTTTCACTAGTGCAAGTTCTCTAAACAATAATAACATAAAAAGATCATATAACAAGCCCTCAACATGCAACAAAGAGTCACTCCGAAGCCACTAATAGCGGAGAACAAACTTAGAGATTATGGTAGGGTACGAAACCACCTCAAAGTTATTCTTTTGGATCGATCTATAAAAGAGTTCGTACTAGAATAACACCTTAAGACACAAATTAACCAAAACCCTAATGTCACCTAGATACTCCATTGTCACCTCAAGTATCTGTGGGCATGATTATACGATATGCATCACACAATCTCAGATTCATCCAACCAACATAAAAGTACTTCAAAGAGTGCCCCAAAGTTTCTATCGGAGAGTCAAGAACGTGTGCCAACCCCTATGCATAGGTTCCCAATGTCATGAAACCCGCAAATTGATCACCAAAACATACATCAAGTGGCACATGATATCCCATTGTCACCACAGATAATCACGGCAAGACATACATCAAGTGTTCTCATAAAAGCCTCAATCCGATAAGATAACTTCAAAGGGGAAACTCAATTCATCACAAGAGAGTAGAGGGGGAGAAACATCATAAGATCCAACTACAATAGAAAAGCTCGGGATACATCAAGATCGTGCCATAGAGGAACACGAGAGAGAACACGAGAGAGAGAGAGAGAGAGATCAAACACATAGCTACTGGTACATACCCTCAGCCCTGAGGGTGAACTACTCCCTCCTCGTCATGGATAGCACCGGGATGATGAAGATGGCCACCGGTGATGGGATCCCCCTCCGGCAGGGTGCCGGAACGGGCTCTCAAGAGGTTTTTGGTGGCTATAGAGGCTTGCGGTGGCGGAACTCCCGATCTATCTTCTGTTCCAAAGATTTAGGGTACAAGAGTATATATGGGTGCACGGGGTACTTCGGAGGAGCTATGGGGGCCCCACGAGGCAGGGGGCGCGCCCCCACCCTCGTGAGCACCTCCCGTATCTCCTGACATGCACTCCAAGTCCATCGGGTGGCTTTCCTTCGAAAAATAACTTCTCAAGTTGATTTCGTTCCGTTTTGACTTCGTCTGATATTCCTTTTCCTCGAAACACTGAAATAGGCATAAAACAGCAAATCTGGGCTGGGCCTCCGGTTAATAGGTTAGTCCCAAAAATAATATAAAAGTGGATAATAAAGCCCAATATTTCCTAAAACAGTAGATAAAGTAGCATGGAGCAATAAAAAATTATAGATACGTTGGAGACGTATCAAGCATCCCCAAGCTTAATTCCTGCTCGTTCGCGAGTAGGTAAATGATAAAAAGAGAATTTTTGATGCAGAGTGATACTTTGGCATAATTTCAATGTAAATCTTCTTAATTGTGATATGAATATTCAGATCCGAAAGATTCAAGACAAAAGTTCATATTGACACAAAAATAATAATAGTTCAAGCATACTAATCAAAGAAATCATGTCTTCTCAAAATAGCATGACAAAAGAAAGTTCATCCCTACAAAATCATATAGTTGGGCTATGCTTCATTTTCGTCACACAAAGATGTTCCCAACTTCTATACCTCCGATGACAAGCCAAGCAATTGTTTCATACTCAAATAATCTCAAACTTTTTCAACCTTCACGCAATACATGAGCGCGAGCCATGGATATAGCACTATGGGTGGAATAGAATATGATGATGGGGATTGTGTGGAGAAGACAAAAAGGAGAAAGTCTCACATTGACGAGGCTAATCAACGGGCTATGGAGATGCCCATCAATTGATGTCAACATGAGGAGTAGGGATTTCCATGCAACAGATGCAGTAGAGCTATAAGTATATGAAAGCTCTACAAAAGAAACTAAGTGGGTGTGCATCCACCTTGCTTGCTCACGAAGACCTAGGGCATTTTGAGGAAGCCCATCATTGGAATATACAAGCCAAGTTCTGTAATGAAAAATTCCCACTACTATATGAAAGTGACAAAATGAGAGACTCTCTATCATGAAGATCTTGGTGCTACTTTGAAGCACAAGTGTGGTAAAAGGATAGTAGCATTGTCCCTTCTCTCTTTTTCTCTCATTTTTTTCTCTTTTTTTGGCCTTTCTTTTTTTTTCTTTGGCCATGCTTTTTTTTCTTTTTTTTTCTTTTTTTTCGTCCGGAATCTCATTCCGACTTATGGGGGAATCATTGTCTCCATCATCCTTTCCTCACTTGGGACAATGCTCTAATAATGATGATCATCACACTTTTATTTTTCTTACAACTCAACAATTACAACTCGAAACTTAGAACAAATTATGACTCTATATGAATGCCTCCGACGGTGTACCGGGATGGTGCAATGAATCAAGAGTGACATGTATGGAAAATAGTGCATGGTGGCTTTGCCACAAATACGATGTCAACTACATGATCATGCAATGGCAATATGACAAAAGTAATGTATGTCATAATAATGATGATGGAAGTTGCATGGCAATATATCTCGGAATGGCTATGGAAATGCCATGATGGGTAGGTATGGTGGCTGTTTTGAGGAAGATATAAGGAGGTTTATGTGTGATAGAGCGTATCGTATGACGGGGTTTGGATGCACGGGCGAAGTTTGCACCAACTCTCAAGGTGAGAAAGGGCAATGCACGGTACCGAAGAAGCTAGCAAAGGTGGAAAGGTGAGAGTGCGTATAATCCATGGACTCAACATTAGTCAAAAGAACTCATATACTTATTGCAAAAATTTAGAAGTCATCAAAAACCAAGTACTACGCGCATGCTCCTAGGGGGATAGATTGGTAGGAAAAGACCATCGCTTGTCCCCGACCGCCACTCATAAGGATGCACAAGCCAGGTACACTTCATGTTTCAAATTTGTTACACAACTTTAACCATACGTGCATGCTACGGGACTTGCTAACTTCAACACAAGCATTTCTCAAATTCACAATTACTCAACTAGCACAACTTTGATATTATCACCTCCATATCTCAAAACAATTATCAACCATCAAACTTATCTTAGTATTCAATTCACTCAAAAGAAAGTTTCACATATCTTGAATACCAAGTATATTAACATTAAGAAAATTACCATGCTATTAACGACTCTCAAAATAATCTAAGTGAAGCATGAGAGTTCAACTATTTCTCCAAAATAAAACTACCACCATGCTCTAAAAGATATAAGTGAAGCACTAGAGCAACAACAAACTACTCCGAAAGATATAAGTGAAGATCAATGAGTAGCTAAATAATTATGCAACTATGAGAAGACTCTCTCTCATTTAATAATTTCAGATCTTGATACTTTATTCAAACAGCAAGCAAAGCTAAATAAAACTACATTGCAAGGATAGCACAACTCATGTGAAGAAGCAAAAACTTAGGCTCAACCGATACTAACCGATAGTTGTTGAAGAAGAAAGGTGGGATGCCTACCGGGGCACCCCCAAGCTTAGATGCTTGAGACTTCTTGAAATATTATCTTGGGGTGCCTTGGGAATCCCCAAGCTTGAGATTTTGTGTCTCCTTAATTCCTCTCATATCATGGTTTCTCTTTTTATCAAAAGCTTCATTCACAACAAACTCAACAAGAACTCGTGAGATAGGTTAGTATAAACAAATGAAAAACCTTATCATTTTCTACTGTAACAAATCACTAAAATTATTATTCAACATTGAATACTAAATGCCTCTGCATATTTAAAACTCCTATCTTCAAATAGAATCACTAATTAAGCAAACATATGCAAACAATGCAACCATAACAGCAATCTGCCAAAATAGTACAGTCTGTAAAGAATGCAAGAGTATCAATACTTCCCTGACTCCAAAAATTATGAACCAAAATTACCACTGTAATAAATTTATCACATCTCAGTATGCAAAAATATTCAACATTATACCACTCTCTGAATTTTCTAGGGAATTTTTGCAACAGCGGTAAACGTTCTGTTTTTCAAACAGCAACATGTATACTAGCAAAATAAGCATGGAAAAGGCTATCCTTGACTTCTTTATTGAAACTAAAGATGAAAAACATTATTCTAAATAACAGCAAGAAAATACTAACAAAATAAAATGACGCTCCAAGCAAAACACATATCATGTGGTGAATAAAAATATAGCTCCAAGTAAAGTTACCGATGAACGAAGACGAAAGAGGGGATGCCTTCCGGGGCATCCCCAAGCTTAGGCTCTTGGTTGTCCTTGAATATTATCTTGGGGTGCCTAGGGCATCCCCAAGATTAGACTCTTGCCACTCCTTATTCCATAGTCCATCGAATCCTTACCCAAAACTTGAAAACTTCACAACACAAAACTCAACAGAAAACTCATAAGCTCCGTTAGTATAAGAAAATATAACCACCACATAGGTACTGTAATAAACTCATTATAAATTCATATTGGTGAAATATCTACTGTATTCCAACTTATCTATGGTTCATACCCTCCGATACTACTCATAGATTCATCAAAATAAGCAAACAACACATAGAAAACAGAATCTGTCAAAAACAGAACAGTCTGTAGTAATCTGTATCAAACGTATACTTCTGGAACTCCAAAACTCCTACCAAATTAGGAAGTCCTACGAAATTCGTGTACCAATCCAGGGAAAAAAGAATCAGATCAAAAGCACATTTCGGTGAATTAACAAAACTAAATTACGGGGTGCAAAAGTTTCTGATTTTCAGCAGGATCAAGACAACTATCACCGTAAGCTATCCTAATGGTCTTACTTGGCACTTTATTGAAACAAAAGCTATAAAACATGATTATTACAGTAGCATAATCATGTGTACACACAAAAACAGTAAGGATAAATATTGGGTTGTCTCCCAACAAGCGCTTTTCTTTAATGCCTTTCTAGCTAGGCATCACGATGGCAATGATGCTCACATAAAAGATACAAATTGAAACATAAAGGGAGCATCATGAAGCATATGACTAGCACATTTAAGCCTAACCCACTTCCTATGCATAGGGATTTTGTGAACAAACAATTTATGGGAACAATAATCAACAAGCATAGGAAGGTAAAACAAGCATAACTTCAAGATTTTAAGCACATAGAGAGGAAACTTGACATTATTGCAACTCCTACAAGCATATGTTCCTCCCTCATAATAATTTTCAGTAGCATCATGAATGAATTCAACAATATAACCAGCACCTAAAGCATTCTTTTCATGATCTACTATCATAGAAAATTTACTGCTCTCCTCATAAGCAAAATTCTTCTCATGAACAATAGTGGGAGCAAACTCAACAAAATAACTATCATGTGATTGAAAATTAAGATCGAGATGACAAGTTTCATGGTCATCATTATTCTTTAAAGCATACGTGTCATCACAATAATCATCATACATAGGAGGCATGCTTTCATCATAGTAAATTTGCTCATCAAAGCTTGGGGGACAAAAAATATCATCTCCATCAAACATAGCTTCCCCAAGCTTGTGGCTTTGCATATCATTAGCATCATGGATATTCAAGGAATTCATACTAACAACATTGCAATCATTCTCATCATTCAAAGATTTAGTGTCAAACATTCTATAGATTTCTTCTTCTAGCACTTGAGCACAATTTTCCTTTCCATCATACTCACGAAAGATATTAAAAACATGAAGCGTATGAGACAAACTTAACTCCATTTTTTTGTAATTTTCTATTATAGACTAACTAGTGCTAAAACAAGAAACAAAAAGATTCAATTGAAAGATCTAAAGATATACCTTCAAGCGCTAACGTCCCCGGCAACGGCGCCAGAAAAGAGCTTGATGTCTACTACACAACCTTCTTCTTGTAGACGTTGTTGGGCCTGCAAGTGCACAGGTTTGTAGGACAGTAGCAAATTTCCCTCAAGTGGATGACCTAAGGTTTATCAATCCGTAGGAGGCGTAGGATAAAGATGGTCTCTCTCAAGCAACCCTGCAACCAAATAACAAAGAATCTCTTGTGTCCCCAACACACCCAACACAATGGTAAATTGTATAGGTGCACTAGTTCGGCGAAGAGATGGTGATACAAGTGCAAAATAGATAGTGGATAAAGGTTTTTGTAATCTGAAATAATAAAAACAGCAAGGTAACTAAAGGTAAAAGTGAGCGTAAACGGTATTGCAATGATAGGAAACAAGGCCTAGGGTTCATACTTTCACTAGTGCAAGTTCTCTCAACAATAATAACATAAAAAGATAATATAACAAGCCCTCAACATGCAACAAAGAGTCACTCCGAAGCCAATAATAGCGGAGAACAAACGTAGAGATTATGGTATGGTACGAAACCACCTCAAAGTTATTCTTTCGGATCGATCTATAAAAGAGTTCGTACTAGAATAACACCTTAAGACACAAATCAACCAAAACCCTAATGTCACCTAGATACTCCATTGTCACCTCAAGTATCCGTGGGCATGATTATACGATATGCATCACACAATCTCAGATTCATCCAACCAACATAAAAGTACTTCAAAGAGTGCCCCAAAGTTTCTATCGGAGAGTCAAGAACGTGTGCCAACCCCTATGCATAGGTTCCCAATGTCACGAAACTCACAAGTTGATCACCAAAACATACATCAAGTGGCACATGATATCCCATTGTCACCACAGATAATCACGGCAAGACATACATCAAGTGTTCTCATAAAATACTCAATCCGATAAGATAACTTCAAAGGGGAAACTCAATTCATCACAAGAGAGTAGAGGGGGAGAAACATCATAAGATCCAACTACAATAGCAAAGCTCGGGATACATCAAGATCGTGCCATAGAGGAACACGAGAGAGAACACGAGAGAGAGAGAGAGAGAGAGATCAAACACATAGCTACTGGTACATACCCTCAGCCCCGAGGGTGCACTACTCCCTCCTCGTCATGGATAGCGCCGGGATGATGAAGATGGCCACCGATGATGGGATCCCCCTCCGGCAGGGTGCCGGAACGGGCTCCCGAGAGGTTTTTGGTGGCTACAGAGGCTTGCGGCGGTGGAACTCCCGATCTATCTTCTGTTCTGGAAGTTTTAGGGTACAAGAGTATATATGGGTGCAGGGGGTACGTCGGAGGAGCTACGGGGGCCCCACGAGGCAGGGGGCGCGCCCCGGGGGGGGGGCACCCTCGTGATCACCTCTCATATCTCCTGACGTGCACTCCAAGTCCATCGGGTGGCTTTCCTTCCAAAAATAACTTCTCCAGTTGATTTCGTTCCGTTTTGACTTCGTCTGATATTCCTTTTCCTCGAAACACTGAAATAGGCATAAAACAACAAATCTGGGCTGGGCCTCCGGTTAATAGGTTAGTCCCAAAAATAATATAAAACTGGATAATAAAGCCCAATATTACCTAAAACAGTAGATAAAGTAGCATGGAGCAATCAAAAATTATAGATACGTTGGAGACGTATCAATGAGGATAGGGAGATTTGGGTCACAGTGCCACCATAGAAGGCCGGGAAACAGTACTTATAGGCGGAAGGTAGCGCGACGGTCATCGGAATTCAATGCATAATTAAGCAGGCATGGCTTATCGCGCCAGATTGCCATGGAAAACTAGAGAAACTGAAATTCTGATTGTGCCGTCCCGTCCCATCCGTGCTGGGTCGCACGCCGACATGACGGTAAAACGAGTGCACTCGAATCATCTCCCTCCTTGTCAATAATGATTCCATGGATTTAAAAACAATTAAAGCGCATCTTTTTTTGCATCAGTTAGCTGCCTTAATTACGGCCAGCTGCATTCAGGAACTCAAAATCGCTCGCAGCCAGTACGTGGAGCAGCATGCAACGAGTCGCAGCCGAGGGCATTAGTTGATGAACTTTAGCTGGGAGATAAGGCATTTGTGAATGTTTTTGCTGGCAATTTCTTCAAATTCGCATGGCATTTTCTTCAGAGCAGCTTGTCAGTTTCTTCAGAGGTAGGAATTTTTATTCAAAAAACTACCACTTCGGATCTTATGTCGCAACTAAAACAGCCAGGAGCGCATTAGTAGGCTAGCTAGTGATCGATCAGTAACTAGTAAACACTAAGCAAACAGATATAAGGAACTGCTAATGCATCTCAATGATTCACAGATCATATACAAATATGTAGCTCCAAAAGCAAAGATCAGACACAACTAAAACCAACTAGTACGATTCCCATACATAAGATCAACATGTTAATGCATCTCAATGATTCACAGATCATATACAAATATGTAGCTCCAAAAGCAAAGATCTAGAAAAACATATGTTTTCCTACTAACATGGATGCTTCTCTTGGCCAACATTCAGTACAGACTGAAATACAAATTTGTTTGTGAAGTCTACAATTCCTATTGCAAACGTAACTGGTTTCACCAACAGCTGGAACCATGAGAATGAACCACACATGATGGAGGAACATCCACTGCAATATGATTTGGTCTTCTCTTGATCACACGGCGAGACTATTTTCGGAATACAAACTTTAGCTTAGGCAAAATGACACCCATCGTATAATTAGACAAAAGCAATGAAGCACCTAGTGTTGGCCAATAAATAGTATAGTACTACTTTTCTGCAGTCCATGAAGTGACTATCCAATCTTTCTGTGTCTATTTTCAAATGGCACTGCATGCAGTGACTATACTATTCTCTTGTGCAGTTCAACCAAAATTGCGGTCACTTTGTATGTTTTCCAAATAGCAATGGGCAGACATCTCCGTCTGCACAAATATCAAGCAGCTAGTAAACATATACCCCACCTTGTATTTTTGGTTTAAACATGTCTCTTCTGCTTAGCATCTGTCATGTTTTGCACTGGAGAATTTGATACAGTCATGTTTTGCCCTGGACAATTTCATACTGAATTGATTTGCTTGTTCAGAGCAGAAATAAAGCGCCTATTCTTCATCAGACCAAGGATAGCCATGTTCGCAGTGATGGAAGAGATGAAATTGATACAACAGAAATTGAACATCCAATAAGAATCCTGTCCTACACCTCCAATGTAGGTCCACCCTGCCAATAAATTCACATGCAAACCACTAGTATTACTATCTAATGATAGTACAAAAAGAGTAGCAAGATAGTAGCAAACCATGTACCTTCTTAATGAATAGCTCATAGTGCCACCAATTGGATATAAAGGTTTGGAAGAAAACATGCTCCTAATGTTGAACCAGTTGGACTTTTTGTGCAGTTCCACTAAAATAGAGCATCCCTGTTTGCATAGATATTGAAAGTGTGATTACTATAAAAGTGGCACTAGTTGAATCATAGACTCACAAATATAAGCATTCCAATTTCTTAATGGGAAAAGGTAGCAAGACTGTTTCTAACCACCTGTTTGAAGGAATAAATAAGGCAACATGGGCTAATGTCAGAAAGGCATATATAGTTCTTTCTGAAAGAATGATTGATTCCTGACCTTTCCTCTTCTTTTAAGCATATTTTGTGCAGTTCAACTAAAATAAAATGCCATCACCGCCTTGACAATTCAGTGACACTGTACAAAAGGAAATGACTTAACATTACATCATGATGTCAGGTATGTAGTCGACAGGCATTAGAGACAAACTTACAGACCTCCTCCGATAACATAATGAACATTAATTTTAACAAAGGTGTGACTAGCTTTACCGGGATAATTTGAGTGAACTCTACACCCTCTGTTCCTTAATATAAGACGTTTTCGCGATTCAGTTTAAAGTACCCAAACGTCTACTAGTATTTAGAAAAACAGGTAGTAGTTTTCTTGAGCACATATCTGGGAAAGCTTGCCACACTTTATTTATGTCCATACGCTAATGCCACACCATTCGAAATTTCGAATACTACAAATATACACTAATCCAGTGGCTAGTGCAACAGTAGAGTAGTTATTTTATTACAGGGTACAGTACAATGGTTTTACTGAACAGATTTCAATAAACTCTGGCACTGAAAGATTTCTATAATAATTAACAATACAAAATGTAAAGGTAACACGTTTCAGCATTGGTATACTAGTTGTGCATGAGCATTAAACCAAATACAAAAGTCTGAAGGTAACTAGCATTATTAACTAATGACAGTATAAAAAAATTGCAAACCTTGTACCTCCAAGGTAAATATCATTTTGAACTCGGGAGGACATTAAAAATTGTTATCCCAATCTTGATAATCGATCAAACATAAAAACTTGATCGAACGAATCAAGAGAACAACAGGAGGAGGAGGTGCCCACTCTTGACCTTTCCTCTTGTCTTCATAATTTTTTGTGCAGTTTAACCAAAATAAAATGACATCAGCGCCTTGGCATTTTGGTGATACTGTAGAAAAAAATTAACTTATCTCATGAAAGTGAGGTATGTAATCTATAAGCATTAACAGTGCAAAAATCTGAAGGTAGTAACAAGTTTCATCGTTGGTATACTGGCTATGCAACAACATTAGAATGCCTTAGCTGAAAAATCTTTAATACATCCACAATCAACAGCTAACCCTAAAATAATCAAGTGACATTAAATGGCATTGCTTAAATTTATCGTTGACAGTAGACTGAGTGCGACATTAGTTAAATGTGGCATCACTTTAGCAGTAGCATTGCTTGACTTGACTGCTAGCGTTATACTAACAGCAAAAAAGTGACACTAAGAGCATGGGAGGCCTATTTGGACAGTGGGGGCACCAGTACGATGTACCTCCGCAGATGCATAGAGTGGTGAGGGAGGTATGGTTGCCCAGAGCAACAAATATCCAGGCAGCATATGTGGATTACGTCCCATTTTTGTTATGTTTAGGCACCTTTTTCCTATGTGAGGACAACAAACTGATCAACCTGGTCATTCTCTATTGCGTTGTCATGCCTTTCTACCCTTCTTCAACCAAGAGACACGAGACTCGTTCCTTAGCTACTGATTTCCCCCTTTTCAACCTAGACGCGGGTTCGATGCCTACTCTCTTGGGCAGTACAGTCTCCCTTCCTTTCCTTATTCAACCTAGACATGGATTAGTCTGCATGAAGTAGGGTTTCCTTTAATAGTGCAAATTAAGGTTTTTGTCTGCGTGACCAGCAGAGCAGAGGATAACAAATTGGGAAGATGGTGGAGTGGAAAAAGATCCACATGCAGCGACATGGCAGATGGGGCAATAGAACAAGGGTATGGATCGAAAAGAGGTAGCATACCTAAGGGTCGGCGGGAAGTGGCTTCGCTCATGGTCGTCGTCCTCCGCATGCATTACGGGAGCGAGCTTGGGGACAGAGGCCATCCCGCGCGGGCGCTAGGTCTGAGAGGACGACCTTGTCGTCAGTGTGTGACCTCGCTCACCGACGACGAGTGCGTCAATGTTGCATGTCCTTTTCTTCCCCGTCGGATCTGTGACCATCGGTGAGGAGGGAGAGAGAGGCCGTCTTTTTTAGATCTGGAGAGAGGGTGATAGTGTGAGAAGCAAGTGGGCAGCCCTTAGCAAGACAGCTCTGAAGCTCCAGCCTATATACTACTAGTACTAGAGGTGGAGTAGTGGTAGAGTAGTTTATATTTTCTCTGCAAACAGTACCAGTTAGTCGTGCTTCAAAACTGAATGGCATGCCATTAAAAAAATAAAGTCGAGAAATAATGCGGCACCTCGGGCCAACGCGGCCAGATTGCATTTTGCACGAGAAATTACACACCATGTTTCGTTGACATGTGGTCCCGTTCCAACATGTCAGTGAGACGACAACGAGTCATTTTGTACAATTTCCGAAAGGACGTGCAGGCCAGGGCGCCTCTTCGTGTACCGTGGCAAACTGGCAACCGTCCACCGACTCTTCGCCTTTCCCTCTCGATTTGGAATTGTTGTCGCACGCTCTTCCTCCCTCCTCCATTTGCCTTCAGCCTTCCTTCTGCCATTGTTCGATCGTCTTCTCAATGGAGGTAACAAGCCGGAAACGACCCCGTTATTCTTGCCCCAATCTGAAAGATGACATGGTGGGGGAACTTATTGATCGGTGCGACGTCAACACCTCGGCGAGCGTGGCAGGTTCGTTCAAGAACATTCTCGACTCAACTAATAACATCATTGCAAGGAACCCAAGGGTCCAGGAGAGGTTTGATCTCCCCTATCTTCTTTGCTATAAGCCTGTTCGCATGGGCGCGGACGACGGAGGCCTCGCCTTGTGCAAGTTGATGCCGCTTGATAATGATACATGTGATGTCAAGATGCCATCGCTTAAGGGTAAGTCTTGGGCTGGCGCAAATGGAGATTGGGTTGTTTATATTGGGTACAATTGCGAGTGGGAACTTGTGAATGTGTACACTCGTCAGCAGATTCCACTTCCAAAAATCTCCGAGTGCCCTGAGGTTGAGCACACAAATGATCTACGTACGTTCAAATACGATCATGGTGACTGTCGTCTATTGAAGATAGCAATTTGTTGAGTTCCCAACCGCTCTTGGAATTACAAGAACTATCAAGTTGTTGCTATCTTAGACAAGCTTGTTGCTGTCCTTCGTGGTTCGACTGGATGGATATTGCTCAAAAATCAGTTTCTATACATGGATGTGTACTGTGATGCAATTGAATACGAGGATCTTGTGTTTAATGCCACCACTCGTGGCACTGTTTTTGCATGGAATCCTTATGATTTTGGTATGTTTGTCTTCCACCGTAATTATAATTTTTTCGTCCACATGCATGAGTGTTAGCATGTTTCCCTTTACTAATTAACCTTCTTCTTGTGTTTCCAAGGTCCTGCGAACATTCCACCACCTATACTTGAAAAATTTTATAAGCAAGGGGGAGATGACGATGGTGATGATCACGAGCATGAGGAGGAGCAGAACTTATATACTCAGTGGCGCCTGGCAACTAATTCTGATGGATCACCTCTTCTTGTCTGTATACAGTGCACTTAGACTGTTACTACTAAGGAAGCAGGTGTTGTCTCCCATGGTCGCCCTCTCCTGACCTATTCCAACACCCGTTGCATGGTATTCAGGATGGATACTAGTGTGCTAGCACCAACACCTTCTCCCTGGTTCAGTATTGATAGTCTTGGAGCAAACTCGCTCTTCCTTGGACCTAGCTATCCAATGATGGTGAAAGGCGATCCAGCTGCTGTTGACACAATGTTACTACCATTTATGAGAAGCAACTATATCTATACCTCGGACATTTCGGTGGTTCCCTACCCTGGTCCTGATATATGCCGCTTCAGCCTGGATGATCAGTCATGCGTTGCTCTCGATATTGACAATAGCTGGCCCTTCTCAGAGCACCTATGGTTCAAAGCAAGCGTTTCCAACGCCGAGGATTGGTTGAGTTGAAGTTCATTTCATTTATTGTTATTTGTTGTGTGATGAAAACTTTAGTATTTGCTAGAATGTTTTGTTGGAAATAATCTATAATCCAACATGTATCCTTGTTGTCGTGTGTGTTGATGACTTGTTGTATTTAATGAATGGTACATTTCAGTTGCAAATGCATGGCATAGACTCAATTTATGAATGGTTTTCGAGTCACTTCTTGGAGTGTAAGTACCGTAGTAGTATAGCCAGCATCCAGTTAGTATATGAAGTTGCCACATCACATAGAGCCAACCTAATATTGGAGTATGCTAGCCCTCCACCAGCGCGCCGCTTCAAATGGCGGAGGAAGTGAGAGGTTGCGTCACCTTGTGTCCAGATCTGAGATGCCACGTGTACCAGATGAATGACTCCAAGTTCGACCACCGTGATGCTAGGTGCGAGCCAAGGAACACTGTTGGAGAGACCCCCCTCATAATTTTCCTACATTGGTCGTTTGATTTATAGGATAGAATGCTATAGGATTTTTTCCCTATGTAATCATGTTTTAATTGGCAATCTAGCATCCACTCCAACTTTTGTTTCACTTCCTTTGTTCTCACGAAGAGAGTACTTGCTCTAAATGATGTGCCGCTGCAAGAGCTGCCTATATTTATTAACCATGCTCTAAAAAGGTGGACCAACTTTGGCTATAGTACTAGTACTGTACTAGCTTAGTAGGTGACCTTGCGCTTGGCTCTTCTCCTCTTCTGGAAGTCAAACAATAATGATGGTACTACAGTAGTACTTCTGGCAATCTGACACAAAATGAACTGCTGCATGTCCACCGCTTGTAAGCAAAAGTTTCTCCTCGTGCTGCAAGCCACCGCGCACAAGTTGGCGAGGGAGAAGGCGTAGTTAGCAAGCTTCTCGTCGTTGTGCGAGTTGACGGGACACATCAAAGTTATTTATTAGTACTCTCTTCAAAAAGGGCCGACCATATCCATGGCTACCATCCCATGCTCTACATGCAGTATTCACGTGCCATCGAGGAGAAACAAATATTGCATAGTACTAGGTGCATCAAAGTGCACGACTCACTTACGCACTGCATATCTCAATTTTCTTGCATGACACGCCACCTTGATGCTAGATGTCCCGCGTGTCATGGAGGCATATAGTATGATTTTGTAAAATGGAGGCATATAGATGTCATGCGTGTCGGCAACATGATGAACAAAGCTCATGTCTTAAACGAAAGAGTGGAAGAACATAGATTCCCGACGACCGAGAAGGAGCTACAAACCTCGGAGTGGAAGAACATATAAGATCAACCAAATCTCTCAACGTTCCTATACCATTATATAGTATGAGAATAAGTTTGAACGTAAGCCATTGATTCACTCTATCCAATGGTCATAGTTGGAAAATCCAAACAAAACCAAGCATTGGATCAACTCTTTTTTCGAGATCAACTCTTTTAGCACTTAGATTGTTGTCGCCTGCCCACCTAGCCCACCTATATATCCGCTCACGTGTGATGACCACAGGAGCTATCCACTCAGATTGTATGTTAAAAAAATAAAGGTCGATAACTAATGCGGCACCTCGGGCCAACGCGGCCAGATCGCATTTTGCACGAGAAATTACACACCATGTTTCGTTGACATGTGGTCCCGTTCCAACATGCCAGTGAGACGACGGCGAGTCCTTTTGTACAATTTCCAAAAGGACGTGTAGGCCGGGGCGCCTCTTCGTGTACTGTGGCAAACTGGCAATCGTCCATCGACTCTTTGCCTTTCCCTCTCGATTTGGAACTGCTGTCGCACGCTCTTCCTCCCTCCTCCATTTGCCTTCACCCTTCCTTCTGCCATTGTTCAATCGTCTTCTCCATGGAGGGAACAAGCCAG
The DNA here is from genome assembly GCF_018294505.1 of Triticum aestivum. NCBI lineage: Eukaryota > Viridiplantae > Streptophyta > Magnoliopsida > Poales > Poaceae > Triticum > Triticum aestivum. The sequence continues at coordinate 537,960,427 of NC_057810.1, read as the reverse complement.
AAATGACCCCGTTATTCTTTCCCCGATCTGAAAGATGACGTGGTGGGGGAACTCATTGATTGGTGCAACATCATCACCTCGGCTAGGATGACAGGTTGGTTCAAGAACATTCTCGACTCAACTAATAACATCATTACAAGGAACCCAAGGGTCCAGGAGCGGTTTGATCTCCCCTATCTTCTTCGCCGTGACCCAGTTGGCTGGTGCGGGGATGAGGGAAGCCTCACCTTGTGCAAGTTGATGCCGCTTGATAATGATACGTATGATGTTAAGATGCCATCGCTTGAGGGCAAGGCTTGGGCAGGCGCAAATGGAAATTGGGTTGTTTGTATTGTGTACAATTGCGAGTGGGAACTTGTGAATGTGTACACTCGTCAGCGGATTCCACTTCCAAAAATCTCCGAGTGCCCTGAGGTTGAGCACACAGATGATCTACGTACGTTCAAATATGATCAGAGTGACTGTCATCTATGGAAGATAGCAATTTGTCGAGTTCCCAACCGCTCTTGGAATTACAAGAACTATCAAGGGGGAGATGAAGGTGGTGATGATCATGAGCATGAGGACGAGGAGGGCCCATATACTCAGTGGCACCTGGCAACTTCCGATGGATCACCCCTTCTTGTCTGTATACAGCCCACTACTGATGTTACTACTGAGGGAGCAGGTGTTGTCTCCCATGGTCGCACTCTCCGGACCTATTCCAACACCCGTTGCATGGTATTCGGGATGGATACTAGTGTGCTAGCACCAACACGTTCTCCCTGGTACAGTATTGATAGTCTTGGAGCAAACTCACTCTTCCTTGGACAAAACTATCCAATGATGGTGGAAGGCGATCCAACTGCTGTTGACACAACGTTACTACCATTTATGAGAAGCAACTATATCTATACGTTGTACATTGCGTTGTTTCCCTACCCTGCTCGTGATATAGTAGGCCGCTTCAGCCTGGATGATCATTCCTGCGTTGGTCTCGAGATTGACAGTAGCTGGCTCTTCCCAGAGAAAACTTTAGTATTTATAATGGATCCTCATTGTCGTTGTGGGTTGATGACTTGTTGTATGTAATAAAATGATATGCCTATGATAAACTTACTAAATTTATGAATGGCTATCGAGTCGCTTCTCTGAGTGGGTGCTGCGACGAGGCAAAAAAATATTTTCCGAATACATAATTGTACGTGCATTGCAACAGGTTATCGGATGAGGACAATCAACAATAGTACACTATTTGTACTAGCTTCGCATGCTGCACTATCTCTACGTCTACGTACATAATACAACAAGTTTTAAACTTGAGACCAGCCACCCATCCTCACAAAGAACACTTTTTAACCTAGCACAGACTCCAGGAAATTTGGCCACAGTGTGAGGTGGGCCATATGTTAGTGTGTTTGTTGTACGTAACCAGCACCTCGAATCCTCGATAGGGGAAGTAGGAGTAGTAGTAGGAGTAGTAGGGTGGCATGGGCCAAAACAAGCATTCACAACCAGGAGTACGGCACACGCCACCAGCACGACTTCCATCTGACACCATATTTCTTGGAGTTTGTGCTACAGCAATCTCTTCAACCTCGTCGTTTCTCTAACTCAGCCATCGTGCGGCGGGCGAGGTGGGGGTTTGTTGATAGTCAGTTTCCTCAACTGCGGTCCCACTTGTAAGGCCAACTCCAACGCACGACCCCAAACGAACCTCCGTTTTGCCCGGATTCTGTCCGTTTGGGTAGGGCAATGGGGTCGTGTCCGGGCCATTTCTCGGATGCGGTGGTCGTGCGCCGAATGCGCGACCGCATCCCGGCTGCGTACATTTTTCTTTGCAAACACATATCTTTTTTTCATCATTAATTTTTTGGTACATGGAAATACATCACAAAAGTTTTGACTAGAAAAGCAAGACCAAAGAAAACAAGAACCACAAGAATACATTTTAGAAGATATCCAACTTCCATAACTGCTCTTGTAAGTTGGATTAGTGCCTTCTTGATGCATTCAATGTTGATCTGCGGAGGCTCAATCTTGCGTGCTTCTTTCTTCTTCGAGTGTAAAGAAGTAGATGTGTCTAGCCTCTATTCTATCAATAAGTGCACTAGTCTCATCTCTAGCCTCTATGCTAGCTACAAGTGCTAGAACATCTACTAAATTGCGCTCTATCAACATATTGTTGTACTCTTCTTCCCAATACCAAAACTTGCATCCATTCTACACAATATAATTTTAAGTTAGCACAACTAGTCTAATCCGAGAGCACAACCGAAGATTTGGTCAAGTTCTTCCTCCTTCTACCGACACGTGGGACATCCAGCATCCAGGTCGTGTCATGCAAAAAAATAGAGTGGTAGTTGAAGCCACATGATGTGCAACTTGGGTTAAACTGTAAACAGAATCTTACTACTCTTGAGTAACTCCAAAAGCGGCCATTGAAGATCTTTATTGGATTTGTTTTTCATCACCAGCACATCGAGGTGAAAGATGTGCAGGTTTAGTGGGTCCTCTTGCGTTTTCACTGACATGTGGGACCGCACATGAGCAAACAGACGATGGGCTCTGCATGTCTGCTAGCTGGCTGAGAAGAGAGATAGAGGAGGGCTGAGCATGGACTCCAGGAATTTCTACGCACTCGATATAGTGGAGTAATCATCACCTAAATATAGTGGGGTGGCATGGGCCATAACTAGCATTCATGTCTAGCAGTACGACACACACCACCCACACGAGTCCCATCTGACACCAATTTTCTTGGAGTCCGTGCTAGCTACAACCATCTCTTCTCCCTCCTGTTTTCTCAGCCATCGCGCGGTGGGCGGGGTGGGGGTTTGCTGATAGTCGGTTTGCTCAACTGCGGTCCCACTTGTAAGTGAAAATGCAACACAACACACATTCCCCCTTGAGCGGCGTACCGCACAAACCGTGTGGAGGTGCGACGCGAACACGACAGGCTTTTCCTTTTGAACTTGTAACTTGTAAAATTTGGTTCTGCTCCATGGGGCGACTGATAGATAGAAATAACGATTTTCCCTTGAGTAATGAGAAGTTTGGTTCTAGCACGGTTCATGCATGTATTACATAGGAAAATTATGAAGTTGATGCGAAAGGTAAGATAATTACTAGTAGTACCATATACTACTACATGGATTTGATGGAAAGATAAAGATACATATGGATCCATCAACGACATCCTCACGCCCTAGTGCACCGGGTCACCAACCGACGTGTGAGGAGCAGCGGCGTTAGCGGCAAGCTCAACGTGCTTCTGAACAATGCTGTCCAAGGTTGCCCTGCGGTCCAAGAAGGCCAGCGTCCTATCGTCCTCCTCTTGCATGTAGTAGTCCTTGTGGACGATTTGCGCGTAGACGTGGGTGATTATGTCGATGGTGTCTTGCTGCACTAGCGCTGCGCGACGAGCACGACCTCGAGGTGGACATTCTCCAGTGCGACGGCGGCAGTCGCAGGGCCACCGGTGCGTCGAAGAGGTTGTCACCATAGAGCCCGTTGAGGGTGGCAGGCTTCGTAGAGCCTGGGCGCGTGGGTTGGAGGCGTACGTCAAGGTCGTCTGTGAGCTTCTTGACGACAGTGAACTTGTCGAGGAAGCCGACGAGGACCTCGTCGAACAAGAAGACGAAGTTGTCGTCCAAGCGGCCCCTCGCCCTGGCGGCCTCAAGCACTACCTGGAGACGTTTCTCGATGCCGGGACGCAGGCCGGCGTCGTGGACCATCTGGCACAGCCGGCTGATGCCCGCGCTCATTGCCTCCATGGGTCTAGCTTCTAGTTAACTGATCTTGTGATTGGAGTGATCACTCTTGCCCTTGGGTGCGTAGGTGCGTAGGATTTCGTAGATTGGACTGGTGGGAGCCTTTATATGAGAAGTGCAGACTACGTTGAATTCACGTGCGTGTTGGCCATCTACTCCTCGCCCCTCTACTGCACCTGCCTTTGGCTGTATGATAGGTTGGCCAGCCACCCGTTGGACCCACGTGTCATACACCCAAAGGCAGGTGCAGTATGTCAATGAAGTTGCGTCCCCCTCCGTGCCCGTGCGTGCTTTCAATGACTTGAGCCTACCAAACATCAAATGCGGTGGTTATTTCATTGCATGTAAGCCTATTAAGTAGCAAAAAGACATTAAGTTACCTCGCCGATAGGAATAAAACAATACACCATGTATTTATTTACAGAGGGAGTAATACATTTTTTCTGACATGCATTACTAGATATTGCTAGTCAAATACTAAATCCAGATGGACGTGGTAGTACTACTAAATCTAGATGGTGGTGATAGTACTAGTAGTAGTAGTACTACCAATGTAGTAGCACTGTACTACCCGTTGGTCAAATTATTACGTGCTGCTCCTCACAGTGAAGTGACAAGACCCTACGCCGGAGATGACACCTGAGTATAGGCGCCGTGTTCGACATACCATAGTCAGCCTCACCATCTGTAGTCACTATCATCATGGCTGTAGACCTAGCCTGCTTACAACTAGCCGTGTTCGACATAATTTCCCGTGCGTAGATGCCCGTGCATTGCACGGAACACCAAGATTGAGGGGTGGACGGCGCCGGTAGCGGCCATCGCACCTGATTTTTTCATGGCCTTCTAGATGTGGTAGGGAGGAGATAAGGCTGATTGTGAGAGATAATGAGTTGTTTGTAAATAGGGAACAAGTGCGGGCATCTTTTTGCAAAACTAGAGAAGTTTGGTTTGTATGCATCAGATCTAGATCCAACGGCTATTGATGAAAGATGGCAGGCACAACATCATCACCAACTCAGGACCTGTTTGATTCGCAGGATTTTGAAAATGCAGGAATAGGACACGGCAATATTACAAGTTTCAAACTGATATTACAAATGTTAGGAGTAATGCTGCACCTACAAAGAGGAAATTACTAGGAAGTTTACGTAAGAACTTTTGTTACTTTAGGTGGATGCAGCATTATCATACAAACTAAAATCCACCGCCCTGACAAGTCACTAATGGGCTAATAAGTTTTCGAGTCTCTGGCCACTTGATGTTTCAAAAACAAATCCAGCTTCTGCAGAGACTTTGTCATTTAGGCTTAGACGCTTGCGGTGATCAGCACGCCATTCATTGTTGCGCCAGAGAACACCAAACCTCATTACCTTGAGCACACTTGCCTCCAGAACAAAGAACCTAGCCAATTTAATCTCAGATGTGCTGCCTCGGTAGTCGATCAAATCAATTTCTGTAAGATGGAGATCAAGGCATTCGATGAGATTGTTATAGTGCAACACATTTTTCACTTTCGGGTCTTTTTTTATCTGCACAAGAAGAGAACATATTAGAGCAGCTGGCTGTATAAGATTGCCGTGTCATCAAGAGGTACCAATATCATTTGCTCATACGATAGGGTTGGCTGGCTTGTGATATTTTCTCTCTCTCTCTCTCTCTCTCTCTCTCTCTCTCTCTCTCTTTCTCTTTCCTCTCATCGAGCTTGGGCATCGATGCCAAATGCATCACAAGTGAATTTGGCACGTGTTTTGGCCTACATAGTGGAGGGCCATTATAGCCCACTTTTGTACTACCTCTTATTTAGTATAAAATTTTGACCATATATTTAAGTAAGGAAATGCCAATTCATGTCACTAAAAATTACACCATTTGAAATTATGTTCAAATACGAATCCAACGATATAGTTCTTAGTGACATGCATTAACATTTTGTCAGTTAAATCTATGGTCAAATTATGATACTACAAAATAGGAAGAGTAAACCAGGACGGAGGTAGTACTTGGTCTTAGGGTAACCATAGAGTTACTGGAGTAGTCTAAGTTACTTTCCACTATGACTAGCCTAGGCTACTATAGTAGTACAACAAAAATACGATGCAGGTGATCACGTGAGAAAAAATAATAAAAACATTCCTTTCGATGCAGTGCGTAGATGCAGTTTTGAACACTACACTTGTCATCGTAATTTAGGAAAATTACGAAAAATTTGAGCTACATTGTGATTACCGTTTACTAATAGGAAAGAAGTTTCACCTTGATGAGTAGCTTCTCCGTGCACGAAAAGCATGTAAGGAATCCAACAACTTGATCCAGATTGGGGCTGATAGATTTTATTGCCAAGATCTTCACTGTGCGCAGAGACTGGGTCAAGCTTGTGGGAATCATTTTCTGGAAGACGGTCATAAATACATCAAGAATAAATTTAAAAATGTGAATTTCAAGAAGACGGAGAAGAAGATGAGTGATGTACCTGAATGATTACGGATCCAATAAAGAGTTCGGAGAATTTGGCAGACGAGTGCACCAACAGTGTCAATTTCGGCGCATCAATGACCCTGATTTTTGTTGGACCTTCTAGATCCGATACAAGCAATCTCTCAAGGAAAGGCGCATTCTCAATGACCATAATGTGGAACAGCTGGAGTGATCTCTTCCTAATTGATGTCTTGTTGCGGGGCCAGCAAGACACATAAATCCATCGGATATTCGTCGAGGCGATGTGGAGGCTAATGAACTCGTGGATCTGCTCAAGACAAGGGTACTCGAGCACAGTACAGCTACGGAGGAGGTGCTCCATAGCCTTCTTCGAGATGACAATGTCGAAGAGGTCGAGCTGCTTGAGTTGAGGGAGAAGAAGGGCGGGCGCGGCATTAATCTGGGAGGATAGAAGGAGTTGAAGCTGGCGCGGCGCAACATTGGTGCAAGGCGGAGCACGGACGGCGACAGAGAGCGACATCGTCCAGCTTCAAAGCTGAGGTCCTCGAGCTGATCTAGGGCGGGGGATAAGAACCACTCGTCAAACTTGGGTTGGACCTTGCAGTTGGTACTGAACATGCGGATGTCAAGGCGTCTGGCTGGCCCAGGGTGCGACGAAAGGATCTTGGAGACTGCGGCCATGCATTTGCAATCCTCGTCGTAAAGGCAGCTGTCGACGGTGAGGTTGAGGGGGACGCGGCGCCATAGGGGGCGCCACCGCCAAGAGAGTAGGGCAGTCCGCACGGTAGATTTGGTGGGGAGGAGGCCGATGATGACGAGTAGCATGTCGTCGGGGAGGTTGTTGATGAAGTCCAGGATCACCGGATGCGGTTTTGGCTCGAGCCGCCTCCGCTTGTTGGCTGCTTTACCGTCCATCTCAACCGGCGGTGATGCCGGTGTACACGTGTGCTGGTGTGTGTTGTGTGCTGGGTGTGCACGAGTGCGTCCTTCTGTGCATGCCACCGCGCAGTGGTGAATTGTGCGTGAGTGCGTCCTCCACGCGGAAGAAGTGTGTCCTCAATGTGCCCTCAATTTACTAGCTTGCAGGGTGCTACCCCGAGTGGTTTCAACTTTGTTTACTTCACCGTGTGTCAGATGGGCCTCCAGTTTACTTATTTTCACCCACTGCCACATGGGCCAGCACACGAAGATACAGAACACGAGCTGACAAGGCAGCATGTCGACTGGTTGACCGGTCAACTAAACAATATACGAAGCTATACGCTAACACAGTGAGCGTATAATCCGTCGGTATAGAGTGTTTGTGTGAGAGGGGAGGCCCGTGAGAGATAGCGGAGAGGAAGAGAGAAAGAGCTACTCCCTCCATTCGATAATGTAGTTCCAATTTTTTTTAAAGTCAAAATTTTGAAACTTTGACCAAGTTTATAAAGAAATTACTTATATCTACAATACCAAAGATAAATGATAGTATGAAGTAAGTACATGTTGTGATGAATCTAATGATCTTTCCTGATGTAAATGTTTTTCTCCGCATATACCTGGTCAAACTTTTCTGAGGTTTGACTTTTCAAAACATCCATATGCTTATGGACATGAGAGAGCCCCTAACGAGAGAGAGAGAGAGAGAGAGAGAGAGAAAGAGTGAGTGAAAAAAGTGTGTGCGCGTGTGTGAAAGAGACATGGACAACACTCGATAAAAGTCGAGAAAAAACGTGTGTGTCTTATGCAAACATATCACAGATGTATCTTCGACAACGGAAGCAAGGTGAGGAGATAGTGTGTGGTTGTTTGTAACCGAGAGAGCAAGACCACTAGCACGTGGCCAAGAGGGGTCTGACAAACAAGGGAGAGAGGTCAAGAGAGACGTATGGAGAAAATGTAGACATGGGGAGGAGAGAGTGTATGTTTGTCATAGAGAGATCCCTTGGAGATCGTGATGGGACTACATGGGTGGGAGATCGAGTGACAAGGTGTGTGCATGATAGAAGATACCCCGAGAGATATCGAGATTGACGTATGGATGGAAGGAGACAATACGTGTGTTCCTGATGGCTAGTGAGAGATAATCATACTTAGGGGGGGAGTGCTTGCGCCTATGATGGAGTGAGGGATTATGGTACTTATTAGGGGGGTGCGTGTCACATAGAGAGAGAACAAGGGTGAAGAGTGTTGGATAGGTCTATATGTATAGCGCGAGCGAGACATGTGTATGTGTGAACCAGGGAGATGTAAAGTTTGAGAGAGATTGAGGAGCCCCGATAAGGCTGAGTGGTGCGTCAGATAGCTGAGAGGGGGAAAGAGATATTCCATCCGCTCGATAATGCAGTGCATAGTGCATATAATTTTTTTAGAAGTCAAACTTTGGAAACTTTGATCAGGTTTACACAAATGTTATTTATATCTTCAATACCAAAGATACATCATATGAAATTACATCTCTTGGTGAATCTAATGGTATATATTTGTCGTTCCAGATGTAATTGTTTTTCTCCACGTACATGGTCAAACTTTGTGATGTTTGACTTTTCAGTAAAGCAATATGTTATGGACTGAGAAGAGTGCCTAAGTCGAGAGGGATCAAGTGTGTGTGAAGGAGAATGAGTAAGTGTGCAAAAAGAGTATGTGTGTGAAAGAGAAAGTGACAACAAACGATAAATTAGAGAGAGAGTGTGTTTCTTTGTTTCTTAGGAGAACATATCACACATGCATCTTCGAGATAGAAAAGCGAGGCGAGGAGATACACAAAGATAGCTAGTGTGTGATTGTTTGCAACGGAGAGAGACACCCCTATAGCACATGTCCAATAGAGGTCTGGCCAACAAGGAACAAAGGTCGAGAGGGACACATGGAGAACATGGACACATCGGGAGGGCGAGAGGGTGTGTTTGTGATAGGGAGACCCCCTCGAGATCATGAGGGGACTATATGGGTGGGAGATCAAGGGAGGTGCGTGCGCGATAGAAAGATGCCCCGAGAGAAATCGAGATAGACCATGCACATGTTTGTGACGGAGACTAAGATTAGCTAGTCATATACATATAGGGGGGGACTGCGTGTGCCTACAATTGAGTGAGAGACTATCATACTTGGCTAGCTAGGCATGAGATTGTGTGTGTGTGTGCGTGTGAGATGGAGAGGGTACAAGGGAGAGAGATAGAGTTTTAGATGGGCCTATCGAGTGCGAGTGAGATATGCATGTGTATGTGTGACCCAAGTAGATGGAGAGTTTGAGAGAGAGGGGTAAGAGCTCCGAGACGATAGAGTGGTGCGTGAGAGAGTTACGGGCAATGAGCCAAGGAATTTGTGTGCGTACGATGAGTGCACCCAAGATATGTAGCTTAGACTAGAGAATCATACATAGTGTGCGAGAGAGACCTATAGATGGAGTATATATGCATGCGAACTAGAAAGACCCCCCCCCCACGCACACACACAAAGAGAGAGAGAGAGAGAGAGAGAGAGAGATGGATAGAAAGAGAGAGGACCAACAAGGTTTGTGTGTTGGATGCGTGATAACCCACAAGTATAGGGGATCACAACAGTTTTCGAGGGTAGAGTATTCAACCCAAATTTATTGATTCGACACAAGGGGAGCCAAAGAATATTCTCAAGTATTAGCAGCTGAGTTGTCAATTCAAGCACACCTGGAAACTTAGTATCTGCAGCAAAGTGTTTAGTAGCAAAGTAATATGATAGTGGTGGTAACGGTAACAAAAGTAAAGACAACAAAAGTAATGTTTTTGGTATTTTGTAGTGATTGTAACAGTAGCAACGTAAAAGTAAATAAGCAAGAACCAGTATATGGAAAACTCGTAGGCACTGGATTAGCGATGGATAATTATGCTGGATGTGGTTCGTCATGTAACAGTCATAACATAGGTGACACAGAACTAGCTCCAGTTCATCAATGTAACGTAGGAATGTATTCCGTATATAGTCATACGTGCTTATGGAAAAGAACTTGCATGACATCTTTTGTCCAACCCTCCCGTGGCAGCGGGGTCCTATTGGAAACTAAGGGATATTAAGGCCTCCTTTTAATAGAGAACCGGAACAAAGCATTAGCACATAGTGAATACATGAATTCCTCAAACTATGGTCATCACCGGGAGTGGTCCCGATTATTGTCACTTCGGGGTTGCCGGATCATAACACATAGTAGGTGACTATAGACTTGCAAGATAGGATCAAGAACACACATATATTCATGAAAACATAATAGGTTCAGATCTGAAATCATGGCACTCGGGCCCTAGTGACAAGAATTAAGCATAGCAAAGTCATAGCAACATCAATCTCAGAACATAAGGGATACTAGGGATCAAACCCTAATAAAACTAACTCGATTACATGATAAATATCATCCAACCCATCACCGTCCAGCATCATGGCACTCGGGCCCTAGTGACAAGCATCAAGCATAGCAAAGTCATAGCAACATCAATTTCAGAACATAAGGGATACTAGGGAACAAACCCTAACAAAACTAACTCGATTACATGATAAATCTCATCCAACCCATCACCGTCCAGCAAGCCTATGATGCAATTACTCACGCACGGCGGTGAGCATCATGAAATTGGTGATGGAGGATGGTTGATGATGATGACGACGACGAATCCCCCTCTCCGGAGCCCCGAACGGACTCCAGATCAGCCCTCCCGAGAGAGATTAGGGCTTGGCGGTGGCTCCGTATCGTAAAACGCGATGATTTCTTCTCTCTGATTTTTTTCTCCCCGAAAGCCAATATATGGAGTTGGAGTTGGCGTCGGAGGGCCACCAGGGGGCCCATGAGGTAGGGGGTGCGCCCCGGGGGGCGCCCCCCACCCTCGTGGACAGGGTGTGGGCCCCCTGGTCTTCATCTTTGGCAAGGATTTTTTTATTGTTTTTTCTAAGGTGTTCTGTGGAGTTTCAGGTCATTCCGAGAACTGTTATTTTCTGCACATAAAACAACACCATGGCAATTCTGCTGAAAACAGCGTCAGTCCGGGTTAGTTCCATTCAAATCATACAAGTTAGAGTCCAAGACAAGGGCAAAAGTATTTGGAAAAATAGATACGACGGAGACGTATCAACTCCCCCAAGCTTAAACCCTTGCTTGTCCTCAAGCAATTCAGTTGACAAACTGAAAGAGAAAAAGAAAAACTTTTACAAACTCTGTTTGCTCTTGTTGTTGTAAACATGAAAAGCCAGCATTCAAGTTTCAGCAATTATTATGAACTAACCATACTCACAATAACACGTAGGTCTCACAATTACTCATATCAATAGCATAATCAGCTAGCGAGCCATAATAATAAAACTCAGATGACAACACTTTCTCAAAATAATCATAACATGATATAACAAAATGGTATCTCGCTAGCCCTTTCTGAGACCGCAAAACATAAATGCAGAGCACCCTTAAAGATCAAGGACTGAGTAAACATTGTAATTCATGGTAAAAGAGATCCAGTCAAGTCATACCCAATATAAACCAATTATAATGAATGCAAACGACAGTGTGCTCTCCAGCGGGTGCTTTTTAATAAGAAGGGTGATGACTCAACATAAAAGTAAATAGATGGGCCCTTCGCAGAGGGAAGCAAGGATTTGTAGAGGTGCCAGAGCTCGGTTTTTAAATAGAGATAAATTATATTTTGAGCGGCATACTTTTATTGTCAACATAACAACTAAAAGACGACGATATCTTCCATGCTAAACAGATTATAGGCGGTTCCCAAACAGAATGGTAAAGTTTATACTCCCCCTCCTCCACAAGCATCAATCCATGGCTTGCTTGAAACAACGAGTGCCTCCAACATTCAACGGGTCCCAGGGGGAGTTTTGTTTGCAATTATTTTGATTTAGTTTGCATAAAGCACGGGACTGGGCATCCCGGTTACCAGCCATTTTCATGTGAATTAGGAGCGGAGTCCACTCCTCTTGAGAATATCCCGCCTAACACGGAAGATAAGGGCAGCTCTAGTTGACATATGAGCTAATCGAGCATGCAAAACAGAATGTTTATTTGAAGGTTTAGAGTTTGGTACATACAAATTTACTTGGAACAGCAGGTAAATACCGCATATAGGTAGGTATAGTGGACTCATATGGAATAACTTTGGGGTTTAAGGAGTTTGGATGCACAAGCAGTATTCCCGCTTAGTACAGGTGAAGGCAAGCAAAAGACTGGGCATCGACCAACTGAGAGAGCGACAACAGTCGTAAACATGCATTAAAATTAATTTACACCGAATACAAGCATGAGTAGGATATAATCCACCATGAACATAAATATCATGAAGGCTATGTTGATTTGATTCAACTACATGCGTGAACATGTGCCAAGTCTAGTCATTCAATTCATTTAAAGGAGGATACCATCCCATCATACCACATCATAATCATTCTAATAGCATGTTGGCACGCAAGGTAAACCATTATAACTCATAGCTAATCAAGCATGGCACAAGCAACTATAATCTCTAAATGTTATTGCAAATATGTTTACTTCATAATAGCTGAATCAGGAACGATGAATCATCATATTTACAAAAACAAGAGAGGTCGAGTTCATACCAGCTTTCTCATCCCAATAAGTCCATCATATATCATCATTATTGCCTTTCACTTGCACGACCGAAGGATGTGTATAATAATAAGAGTGCACATGCATTGGACTAAGCTGGAATCTACAAGCATTCAACTCAAGAGAGAAGACAAGTAATATGGGCTCTAAGTTAAATAAACAATCATGCATATAAGAGCCACTAAGCATTTTCAATATGGTCTTCTTGACCCCCAAAGAAAAGAAAAGAAATAAAAACTATTTACACGGGAAAGCTCCCAACAAGTAAAAGAAGAACGGGAATTATTTTTGGGTTTTTTTAATTACTACAGCAAAGAAATAAACTGCTACTATTTTTTTTGTTTTTTAAGGTTTATTAAGCACACAAGAAGAATGCAGGAAAAAGAAAATAAACTAGCATGGATATTACAGTGAAAAACTATGAGCACCGACAGCTAGCAATAAGTGTGTGTGAACATGAATGTAATGTCGGTGGGAAATACGTACTCCCCCAAGCTTAGGTTTTTGGCCTAAGTTGGTCTATTGCCAGGGATAGCCTGGCGGATACCTGTAGGTGAAGCTGGGGTTGTACTGTGACGAAGAAGACTCTGACTGCCACTGGCTGGCAGCCTCCTCTGGATCCCAAGAATAAACAGATAGTCGTGGGGGCTCATCTTGTGGCTCCGGTTCTGGGGCTGGTGCAGGATTCCGATAGGCTTGAACAGCCGACCACGGAATGATGTGAGGTTCTACAGACAAGTTAAACAAAGAAGGAGCAGGCAAAGTAATAGTTTCAGGGTGATGTTTATCAAAGTATAAATTTATATTTGAGCTCCCCTTCGACTCTTAACAAGAAAGTCATGCGCTATCATACTCTTATAATCTAAATAAACGCGGGGCAACGCTGTTTCTTCTTTCTCCTCATGCCTAATAGGTATTTCAAAATGTTCAGCTAGGCGTGAAGCATAAATGCCTCCAAAGATGGGGCCCTTAGTTCGGTTCAGACTTAACCGTCTAGCAACAATTCCACCCATACTAACAGAGTTATTGCGGTATAAACCATGGAACAAAATAATAATATCAGGAATACTAAGGTTCCCACAGTTCCCGCGTCCAATCAAGCAGCGACTAGCAAATAAGGCAAAGTAGCGTAAAACAGGAAAATGTATGCTAGTGATCCTTGCATCAGAAACCTTCCTGGTTTCTCCCACAGTGATAGTGTTAATAAAAGCTTCTATTTCGTTACGGTGGGGTTCATCTAAGGTGCCCTCAAAGGGTATTCTGCAAACCTCGCAGAATTCAGCTAATGTCATCTCTTTAACAACGTCATATAAATGAAACTCTATTGTCGGAGGTGATTTCTTAGGGAAAAAGTAGAAGTTTTGCATAAAAGTATTTGTGAGTAAGAGATACTGATGACGTTGTTCGTGAAGGAAGTTGGTGAGGACATCATTTTCAATCAATAAATAGAAATCCTCATAAATCCCAGCTTTCCTCAAGAAGTCATCGGAAGGCCATTCACACGGCCGGACCTCCGTGTTGTGAGGCAAATTAAATTTGGGCTTCTGCTCTTCTTTCTTTTGTTTTTCCTTAGAGCTTCAGCTCGACGAGCCCCTAAAAAATTTCTTCATTATTTTCTGAAACAATCTAAAATTTTAAGTAACTTCAAATAAAAGTGAACCAACTTCAATAAAATTGATAGCAACAACTCCCACAAGTGCCTAGGGCCTATATCAAGCATTAGAACTACTTGGAACCATATAAATTTGACATGTAAGCTCAAGAACATGGTCACCTATGCAACACAAATTTGCAATGAATAAAGAACTAGAACAAAAACTAATTGGACCAATGGAGGAGTCACATACCAAGGGACAATCTCCCCAAGCAGTTTTGCGAGAGGTGCTTTGAGCAAGGAGATCGAAAATCACAGCAACGGGGGCTGGAACTCGTGCTTGAGTTGGTTCGTGTTTGTGTGAGGCAGAGGAAGAAGATGGGTGCAGGGATAAGTGGAGGAGGGCCACCGTGGGCCCACGAGGCAGGGGGCGCGCCCAGGGGGGTAGGGCGCGCCCTCCACCCTCGTGACCAGGTGGCAGCTCCCCCCGTGGTAATTTTTGCACAGTAAATCCTCAAATATTCCCGAAAAAATCATATTAAATTGGCATGGCATTCTGAGGACTTCTATTTTCGGGATATTTTTATATTGCATGGATAAGTCAGGAAACATATAGAAAAAAAATACTATTTTACTTTATTTCTACTAAATAACAGAAAATATAAAGAGGGTACAGAAGGTTGTGCTTCTAGTTTCATCCATCTCGTGATCATCAAAATGAACCCACTAACAAGGTTGATCAAGTCTTGTTAACAAACTCATTCCGAATAATCATGGAACCGGAGAAATTTCAAATAACACTAAGTTACCTCAACGGGGATATGAAAATCCCCAACAATAAGAATATCATACTTTTTCTTGACAGTAGGGAGAGGAAATTAAAAACCTCCAAATATAATCGATGGAATCTTTGCAATAGAGTTGATACTATAAACTTGAGGTTGTTTCCTCGGAAAATGTACCGTGTGCTCATTGCCATTAACATGAAAAGTGACATTGCCTTTGTTGCAATCAATAACAGCCCCTGCAGTATTAAGGAAAGGTCTTCCAAGAATAATAGACATACTCTCATCCTCGGGAATATCAAGAATAACAAAGTCTGTTAAAATAGTAACGTTCGCAACCACAACAGGCACATCCTCACAAATACCGACAGGTATAGCAGTTGATTTATCAGCCATTTGCAAAGATATTTCAGTAGGTGTCAACTTATTCAAGTCAAGTCTACGATATAAAGAGAGAGGCATAACACTGACACCGGCTCCAAGATCACATAAAGCAGTTTTAACATAATTTCTCTTAATGGAGCATGGTATAGTAGGTACTCCTGGATCTCCAAGTTTCTTTGGTATTCCACCCTTAAAAGTATAATTAGCAAGCATGGTGGAAATTTTAGCTTCAGGTATCTTTCTTTTACTAGTAATGATATCCTTCATATACTTAGCATAAGGATTTTTTTTAGCACATCAGTTAATCGCATACGCAAAAAGATGGGTCTAATCATTTCAGCAAAGCGCTCAAAATCCCCATCATCCTTTTTCTTGGATGGTTTCGGAGGAAAAGGCATGGGTTTCTAAACCCATGGTTCCCTTTCTTTACCATGTTTCCTAGCAAAAAAGTCTCTTTTATCATAACGTTGATTCTTTGATTGTGGGTTATGAAGATCAACAGCAAGTTCAACTTCCACATCATTATCATTACTAGGTTGAGATTAACATGAACATTATCATTAACATTATCACTAGGTTCATGTTCATCACCTGATTGTGTTTCAGCATCAGACATAGAGATGTCATTTGGATTCTCAGGTGGTTCGGCAATAGGTTCACTAGAAGTTTGCAAAGTCCTATCATTTTTCTTTTTCTTCCTCTTAGAAGAACTAGGTACATCAATATTATTTCTCTGAGAATCTTGCTCGGTTCTCTTAGGGTGGCCTTCAGGATACAAAGGTTCCTGAGTCATTCTACCAGTTCTAGTAGCCACTCTAATAGCATAATCAGTTTTCTTACTATTCATTTCATCAAGCACTTCTTTCTGAGCTTTAAGTACTTGTTCTACTTGAGTGGTAACCATAGAAGCATGTTTGCTAACAAGTTTAAGTTCACCTCTAATATCAGCCATATAGTCACCCAAGCATTTAATCATAAAGGTATTCTGTTTTAATTGTCTACCAAAATGAGCATTAAAGTCATCTTGCTTAAACATAAAGTCATCAAACTCATCCAAGCACTGACTAGCAATTTTAGTAGGAGGGACTTCAGCTTTATCATATCTATAGAGAGAATTTACCTTTACTACCTGTGTCGGGATATCGGGAGGTTCTTCAGTAAATAAGTAATTGAGATCATATACTTCTTCAACAGGCAGTAAATTAAGACCGTGTATTTCTTCAATAGGAGGTAAATTCTTAACATCTTCAGCTTTAATACCTTTTTCTTTCATAGATTTCTTTGCCTCTTGCATATCTTCCGGACTAAGAAATAGAACACATCTCTTCTTCAGAGTTGGTTTAGGAATAGGATCAGTAATTGGCTCTGGAACTGGCTCAGGAGGTGGCTCGGGAGGTGCCCAATTATTTTCATTTGCCAACATATTATTCAATAGAATTTCAGCTTCATCCGGTGTTCTTTCCCTGAAAAGAGAACCAACACAACTATCCAGGTAATCTCTGGAAGCATCAGTTAGTCCATTATAAAAGATGTCAAATATTGTAGGTTTCTTAAGAGGATGATCAGGCAAAGCATTAAGTAACTTGAGAAGCCTCCCCCAAGCTTGTGGGAGACTCTCTTCTTCAATTTGCACAAAGTTGTATATTTCCCTCAAAGCAGCTTGTTTCTTATGAGCAGGGAAATATTTAGCAGAGAAGTAATAAATCATATCTTGGGGACTTTGCACACAACCAGGATCAAGAGAATTAAACCATATCTTAGCATCATCCTTTAATGAGAACAAAAATATTTTGAGTAAATAAAGGTAGCGCGATCTCTCATTATTAGTAAACAGGGCAGCTATATCATTTAACTTAGTAAGATGTGCCACAACAGTTTCAGATTCATAGCCATAAAAAGGATCAGGTTCAACCAAAGTAATTATATCTGGATCAACAGAAAACCATAATAATCCTTATCAGGAACATAGATAGGTGAAGTAGCAAAAGCAGGGTCGGGTCTCATTCTATCTCTAAAAGATTCTTTACTCCATTTAACTAGCAACCTCTTAAGTTCATATCTATCCTGGCAAGCAAGAATAGTTGCAGAAGATTCTGCATCAAAAAAGTAACCCTCAGGAATAGCAGGCATATTTTCATCATCACTAACATCATCGTATTCAGGTTCAATAATTTCTCTTTCTCTAGACCTAGCAATTTGCTCATCAAGAAATTCACCGAGGGGCACAGTAGTATCAAGCATAGAAGTAGTTTCATCAAAAGTATCATGCATAGCAGAAGTGGCATCATCAATAACATGCGACATATTAGAATTCATAGCAGTAGTAGGTTTAGGTGTCGCAATCTTACTTATAACAGAAGGAGAATCTAGTGCAAGGCTAGATGGCAGTTCCTTACCTCCCCTCGTAGTTGAGGGAAAAATAGTAGTTCGATCGTCTTTCAAGTTCTTCATAGTGTCCAGCAGATATAAATCCCAAGTGACTCAAAGAATAGAGCTATGCTCCCTGGCAACGGCGCCAGAAAAAGGTCTTGATAGCCCACAAGTATAGGGGATCGCAACAGTTTTCGAGGGTAGAGTATTCAACCCAAATTTATTGATTCGACACAAGGGGAGCCAAAGAATATTCTCAAGTATTAGCAGCTGAGTTGTCAATTCAACCACACCTGGAAACTTAGTATCTGCAGCAAAGTGTTTAGTAGCAAAGTAATATGATAGTGGTGGTAACGGTAACAAAAGTAAAGACAACAAACGTAATGTTTTTGGTATTTTGTAGTGACTGTAACAGTAGCAACGTAAAAGTAAATAAGCAAGAACCAGTATATGGAAAGCTCATAGGCACTGGATTAGTGATGGATAATTATGCCGGATGCGGTTCATCATGTAACAGTCATAACATAGGGTGACACAGAACTAGCTCCAGTTCAACAATGTAATGTAGGCATGTATTCCGTATATAGTCATACGTGCTTATGGAAAAGAACTTGCATGACATCTTTTGTCCTACCCTCCCGTGGCAGCGGGGTCCTATTGGAAACTAAGGGATATTAAGGCCTCCTTTTAATAGAGAACCGGAACAAAACATTAGCACACAGTGAATACATGAACTCCTCAAACTATGGTCATCACCGGGAGTGGTCCCGATTATTGTCACTTCGGGGTTGCCGGATCATAACACATAGTAGGTGACTATAGACTTGCAAGATAGGATCAAGAACACACATATATTCATGAAAACATAATAGGTTCAGATCTGAAATCATGGCACTCGGGCCCTAGTGACAAGCATCAAGCATAGCAAAGTCATAGCAACATCAATCTCAGAACATAATGGATACTAGGGATCAAACACTAACAAAACTAACTCGATTACATGATAAATCCCATCCAACCCATCACCGTCCAGCAACCCTACGATGCAATTACTCACGCATGGCGGTGAGCATCATGAAATTGGTGATGGAGGATGGTTGATGATGACGACGGTGACGAATCCCCCTCTCCGGAGCCCCGAACAGACTCCAGATCAGCCCTCCCGAGAGAGATTAGGGCTTGGCGGTGGCTCCGTATTGTAAAACGCGATGATTTCTTCTCTCTGATTTTTTTCTCCCCGAAAGCCAATATATGGGGTTGGAGTTGGCGTCGGAGGGCCACCAGGGGGCCCACGAGGTAGGGGGGCGCGCCCAGGGGGGCGCCCCCCACCCTCGTGGACAGGGTGTGGGCCCCCTGGTCTTCATCTTTGGCGAGGATTTTTTTATTGTTTTTTCTAAGGTGTTCCGTGGAGTTTCAGGTCATTCCGAGAACTTTTATTTTCTGCACATAAAACAACACCATGGCAATTCTGCTGAAAACAGCGTCAGTCCGGGTTAGTTCCATTCAAATCATACAAGTTAGAGTCCAAAACAAGGGCAAAAGTGTTTGGAAAAGTAGATACGACGGAGAAGTATCAATGCGTGCGACAGAATTGAAGATTGTCGATGAGAGAGAGAGAGCAGGAGTCCGAGAGAGGGGGAGGTCGCGTTTTATGCATCAAAGACTGATATAAACCATGTTTCGATATAAACTTGCATTCAAATATTTAAATTGGAGAACATGTTGTCTGCAATCCACACATGAACGGATATATGCGTATATCAAACAAGTTCATTAATTTGACATTCAACATGTTCATGGAGTACTATAATACTATATAAAATGCTATTCGATTGTGGTGTTCAATTTTTGATTTAGTTCACTATTTTAACCTGGTTAATAAGCTATTTCATTGAACCGAGATATTTCATTTTGGGTTTGATTCTTGTTTTTGAGTGGGTCAACTATTTGTCATATAGTAAATCGCTAGCAACGAGCATGTAAAAACACATTATTCCCGGCATCATCCCTCCATCTAAAAAATAAGTGGCAAGCTAATATTTCTAAATTTGAATTGAATCGACTTGGTAAGGTAGACGTGGATGCTCGTTCTCCCAATTTTTGAGCGAATCGTTAAACATCGTCTGCTCGGTGGAATTCGCCCGAGCAAATAAATGGGAGATGCGAAATTACCGTCCTGTGTGGGAGATGCATTAATTGGCCCATTATGCATCGAGGGTAGTTTCGTAACTTCATCCAAGCGCGCCTTCTCCTCGGTCGAAATGACATGTGCCCGAAACACGCTCTCCTCGCCCGAAATAGCTCGCACCCACTTTTTCAAAACACGCTCTCCTCGCCCAAAATCGCTCGCACCCACTATATTTCAAAACACGCCCTCCTCGCCTGAAATCGGTCTCGCCCACTATTTTGGGAGAAGCAAAGTTACTCTACTATCCCCGACCCTCAGTACACAGACCCAAGCCGAGAAGTCTAAAGGCAGGGGTAGAACTGTAACTCCCCCTCACATTCTAGACAAATGCATCCGTAAAACATGGTTCCACTCCCCTCCCAATCCTCCCCCATTCATACCTCGTGGGCGCCAAATCACCTTCTCCCAGGAAGCTCCCTTCTCCCGAGCCGCGAAACCTCAGCCCCTCCTCCATGGCACCCCCACCGCACCAATTTCACAGCCGCCCTCCTCCCTAATGCCGGAGATGCTATCCATTTGCCGTCGTGTACTGGGCCTTGTGCCTCTTACTCCATGCTGCTGGAGCTAACTCGACGACGGCCACGTGAACCGTACTGGAGCCGATTCACCCTCGCCATTGTTCATGGCGCCAGAGCGGCTCCAACTTCAGATCCGTCCAGAGTCCCGACACTGCTTCCCCGTAGCCTTCGACCGTCGCGACATCGCTGTTTCCCTACCGCTGGTGGCCACCGCAACCGCGCTGGCCTCACTGACTCGACAGCTGGACCTGCCTACTTCACCATGCCGCCAGATAGGTCGTACCCTCATCTCAAATCACTTTATTTAGGCGTCAGTTGTCTGAATTTTTATTCTGGTCCAATCGATTCCCAATGGGAAGCAGCACCCCTCAAGGCGGCGGAGCTCCTAGGCTACCGGTTGGCTGGTCTCTAACGTAAGGGTGCGGGGCCGCAAGTTCGCCGCGGTAGCAGCGCTTAGATGGCTATCTTAGAGTTGCGTGGGTTCAAGGTACTGCCGCCGCTGGATCTGGATGACGGGGAGTCTTTGTGGATTGGCCCGGGGGTGGCGCAACCATGGCAGTGCGGTGGGGCGGGGAGCGGGGTTTTGGCCAGGGCCACAGACGGTGGAGGCAAGCTACTCTGCCGTTGGTCGCATGCTCTTCGGGGAAGATTCCTAACAGTGTCAGCCGGGAGGCACAAGACGGCCATCAAGCCATCCGGCGTAGATCGGACAGTACCAAAATAAAATAAAATCATGTGACCCCAATTTAGTCTCAGTCAACAGACGTGTGACCACTCTTGTACCTTGCTGTTGATCTCTTAGTGTATTTCTTTAGATCAAAGAGATGTGTCGTTCTTAACATTATGCGTTATCTGCATCTTCAGCCACACCGTCTTCCGACTCACCGCAGCTGCTCCAACAAGGGAAGCATACACCAGAAGGGAGCTATAGTCCCCACTCAACAGTTCCCTGCATCGAATGCGCGTGCCCGACATGGACAGCCACAACAACTGCAGGGCCATCGACAAGTCAGCACATGATGCTCACTCCTATGGATGGCGGCCAGATAGGTTGTACCCTCATCTTACTTGTGTGCAACATTTATGGCTTTGTTATTCATCTAAGCATGGAAAATAGATTATCACATTTCACTGTATATTCATGCTGATCTCTTACGGGTCTTGTTCAGGAGTTAACGTTGTTCCATAGTTCAGCTAAGATACTTGTTCTTTAGGTAACGTGTTCCATAGTTATCATCCATCAGCCAATGCTATCCCACAGGCTGGTGATTATAGTATTATACCACTTCTAGTATTACCTATGTTGTTCTTTAATACTTTTGTGTGCCATCTAGTTAATCTCGAGTACAAACGATACATATTCTGTAGCTTTCATCTGTGTTCTCCCTTTAGTTTTTGAGACCTGTTGCTGCTAGTTAACCCCAGTCCTACTATTTATGTCGTCTCCTACAGGCACTCATTACATAAATCTAACTACTAGTTGTCTTCCATGCATGTCAGATATAATTGCACACACTGATATATCCACAAGAACCTCACGGAGCAATGTAAAGGCCAATAAACTTGATGTCAATGATACCCAATATGATGGAACATGTAAAGGCAGTTCTTCAGAAGACTTGCAGAAAGATGTTGAATCCTCTTCACCCCACAAGGTCCTTGCTCTAACTTGGCCCGTGATATGGGTACAACATGCATATAATGTCCTGGAGTGTATCTACTCTGTTGCAATGCCATGTGCTTAGCATGCTGATCATGCATGTAAATATGTCATGCCTTCCTGTTTTTCAGTACCTATTCCATTCATGATAACATGTTTTCAAATTCAAGTACTGTCATTCTACTCTATCGCAATGCCATCTGCTTAATTTGGACATCATGCTTCTGAATATCTTATGCATTGTTATTCATCAGTATGTACTTCATCTGTCTACCATACCATGTTTTTTTACATTGAAGTGTTGTTCTAGTGCTCTGTTGCAATGCCATCTTAGTTTCCCAATCATACACGTGTATGTTGCCTTAGTTTTTTCTGTACGTATTCCGCTAGCATACAGTTTTACATTCAACTAGTGTTTTTTTACTGTGTTGTCCTGTCGTATCCCTAGCTCTTACACCATACTCCCTCCGTCCGGATTACATGTTGCCGAAATGGATAAAAAGGATGTATCTAGAACTGAAATACGCCTAGACCCATCCATTTTTTCCGGATGGAGGGAATACATGTCAATATGTCATGCCTTTCTATTCTTCAGTACCTATTCCATCTCTCTGTTGTAGCATGTTTTATAATTGAAGCACCATTCTTCTATACAAGGCATGCAAGGGGAAGACGACTATGTTAGAATCTGAAGGGTTACAAACCAGGTCTTTGCAAAAGATCCAAACGCCAGGAGATAATAAACCCAACTCCAGTTTTTATAGATACTGCTCCAGCACAGAGAAACCCAACTCCTACTGATAATAAGCAGATTCCAGTGGCCAAAGAACTAGTCCGCTCCAGTCCAGCAAAAATATGTCAACTCCATTCTAAGAAGCGTGTGCGTATCCTTGCATCATGAAATTTTATAGCATGCTGATCATATTTTCTACATGTTTCTTACCCATCTCTCTTTTAGAAAATAAGCTTAACAGATAGAAGAATTTCTGCACTGGTATCGTCTGTGAGGAAAGATTCTTGCAGGAATTCTCTGTACTCCAATGCAGATGTAAGTACCTGTTGTATATCACTATATTTTTACATCAGCATGTATTTTGTTAATCGGCGTGAATCCAACCTTTATCTGATCTAAATTTAGTTGTAGCAAAATGTATGATTAAAGGCCACAATGTTGATTTTTGTAAGGAAAACTGCCTGGTAGTTTTGCATCCTGAGCTGCATGAGTGTACTATCTCATATCAGTGGGTTTGATTACTTTGGTTCTGCAGTGGGTTTTCAGTGTTTTTTTACTGTGTTGTCCTGTCGTATCCCTAGCTCTTACATCATACTCCCTCCGTCCGGATTACATGTCGCAGAAATGGATAAAACTGGATGTATCTAGAACTGAAATACGCCTAGACCCATCCATTTATTTCCGGATGGAGGGAATACATGTCAATATGTCATGCCTTTCTATTCTTCAGTACCTATTCCATCTCTGCTGTAGCATGTTTTATAATTGAAGCACCATTCTTCTATATAAGGCATGCAAGGGGAAGACGGCTATGTTAGAATCTGAAGGGTTACAAACCAGGTCTTTGCAAAAGATCCAAACGCCAGGAGATAATAAACCAACTCCATTTTTCATAGATACTGCTCCAGCACAGAGAAACCCAACTCCCACTGATAATAAGCAGATTCCAGTGGCCAAAGAACTAGTCCGCTCCAGTCCAGCAAAAGAATGTCAACTCCATTCTAAGAAGCGTGTGCGTATCCTCGCATCATGAAATTTTATAGCATTCTGATCATATTTTCTACATGTTTCTTACCCATCTCTCTTTTAGAAAATAAGGTTAAATGATAGAAGATTTCCTTCATTGGGATTGTATTCGAGGAAAATATCTTGCGGGAATTCTCTGTGCTCCAATGCTGATGTAAGTACCTGTTGTATATCACTATATTTTTACATCAGCATGTATTTTGTTAATCGGCGTGAATCCAACCTTTGTCTGATCTAAAATTAGTTGTAGCAAAATGTTAAAGGCGCCAATGTTGATTTTTGTAAAGAAAACTGCCTGGTAGTTTTGCATACTGAGCTGCATGAGTGTACTATCTCATATCATGCACATTACTGAATTGTAGTGCTGCTCTGGTTGCCCATTCATTCATTGTGTCAATGTTGCTTTCGTATTACCTTACCTGGCTGATGATAGCTGTGCCATATTGTGTTAATTTGGTGTTGGCTAGTTGCCCAAACGTTCGTTGTGCCAATGTTGCTTTCCTATTATCTGACTTGGCCAATGATAGCAATGCTAGTGTCTTAATTTGGTGCAGGCTGCTGAAGATAAGAAGACAAACTCTGAAAACAGCAAGGCAACCCCATTGTTTCTTTCCAATAAATCTAGGCCAGGTAATATGCCAATAACTCATGATTAATCTGTTTGGTTCCCCTCCTAATTTATGTTATGATGCAGTGGTCGAGACACTCTCCACTATCAATAATACAAGCCTGCCAAAATCGCCATCTGAATCTGTTCAGTATCCTCTGTCTCGAATGCAACGGAAAAAATGTATGTTTGTGAACCAATTAATGGCTGAAGGAATGATGGAAATGGTGGAGGAATCAGAGGTGCAGAGTCGTGCGACACAACAACTGATCAATGTTTTCAGAGACAGTGTAGCAAAGCAGCAAGAACTTGCCCACATGCTTATGGGCGTCATCCGTGCTGAGGTTGCAGATTGTGACGTTGTAGATCGTTAGGTTCTGTTCATTTATTTGCACTGGCATCAATCTTTGATTGCCCAGTGGATGTAATTTCCTGTAATATATGCTGGATGTGCAACGTTTTTCCCTGTATGCCGTACCTTTGCTTGATCGGTTTTGGTCCTGTGCATAATTGCTCGTCGTAATGGGCTCAAATTATCTAATTTGGCCTAAAGACATGTACGAACTTTAGTGGGCCCATTAAGTTAATGGGCCGTTACCAGGCCGAAAGTTAATGGTCGGCCCTCTTAACTCCCGGGTCGTTAACAGGCTGACATCAAAGCGGGCAACAGGTGGGCCCAATTGATTTCACGGGCCGTTAACAGGCCGTTACTAAGTTCGGGCTACATATGGCCCAACTATACTGTGGGCCTTTAGCAGGCCGAAAGAGACAGCGGGCTTGTACTGGACCATGAAGAGCATGGGCCGCTAAGAGGCCGAAAGTCAGGTCGTATTGTAAATGGCCCAACTGTGTTGTGGGCCTTTAGCAGGCCGAAAGAGAAACCGGGCTGGTATTGGACCATGAAGGGCATGGGCCGTTAAAAGGCCAAAACTCAGGTCCGACTACAAATGGCCCAACTCATTTATGGTCCGTTAACAGGCTGAAAGGCACACAGGGCCGGGAATTGGCCCAACACTTAAATGGGTCGCTAAAAGGCCAAAACTCAGGTCCGACTACAAATGGCCCAACAGATATATGGGCCGTCACCAGGCTGAAAGACACACCGGGCCGGAAATTGGCCCAACACTTAAATGGGTCGCTAAAAGGCCGAAACTCAGGTCCGACTACAAATGGCCCAACTGATTTATGGGCCGTCAACAGGCTGAAAGACACACCGGGCCGGAAATTAGCCCAATATTTAAATGGGTCGCTAAAAGGCCGAAAGATGTACATCGTGAAAATTGGCCCATCCACTGAATGGGCCGTTAACAGGCCGAAATCTCATCGGGCCGATATTGAGCCCAAATATATAGCGGGCTGTTAACGGGCTCGAACTGACGATGGGCTGCAATGGTGTCAAATCTTTAACGGGCCGTTGACGGGCCGAATTGGCACATCTCGTATGGGCCGTGGGCTTAAATGGACCTGACACAAGTAGGCCTTATATGGGCCGGCCTGCTATTTTTTACTGGGCCGGCCTTTTTCACCGGAATGGGCCACTGTTGGGCCGTGCCACGTGTCGACCTATCATAGGCGCCTCCTGTCCAATGAGTGGATGACATCTGTCCCAACGGTGAGGCAACACGTGTTTCCTCCGGCCAATGATGATTTTACACGTGGAAAATCCCCATTGGTCCGGGCTGTTAACGGGTTATCGGATCCAAAACCGGACCCGATAGCTTAACGGCGTTCCGTTACGGTGGATGCCACGTGTCGGTCACCCTTGACGAAAGCACTTCTGTGACGCGCGATTTATCGTCATGGAAGTGGACACTTCCGTGATGATAATTTTGGTAATGTCATGGAACACTTCTACGACAGCACAGGTATGACTATCTTGATTCTGTCATAAATTTGTCATGGATGTACATGCATGACAGAAAACGTGACCTACTGTGACAAACACGTATCATCACGGAAGTGTATTTTTTTGTAGTGCATGGATGCGGTGGAGCAGTGGCGCGTTGATCGACGAAAGAAAGGCTTCAGCACGCCCCCCTACCTGGCGCGCCAAATGTTGGAGTCTGGGTTCCGGCAAACCCTTGAGGTTCGAACATAGGGGTGCGCATGAAGATCTCTCTCTTTCTCTCTCTCTCTCTCTCTCTCTCTCTCTCTAGATCGATCGCATGACGATCTCAAGGCCTAGTTCGACGAACTCAAAGAACAAGAGACACGAGGGTTTATACTGGTTCAGGCCATCATTGTGGTGTAATACCCTACTCCAGTGTGGTGTGGTGGATTGTCTTATAGGCTGAGGATGAACAAGTACAAGGGACGAACTGCCTCCTGAGGAGAGGTGTTCTTGAGCTTGGTGAGCTGATGAGGCGACCTTGGTGGAATGGATCCGATCCAAGATCAGTTGCCTCCCATGGTGGTGGCTAGTCCTATTTATAGAGGCCCTGGTCCTCTTCCCAAATGTTAGGTGGGAAGAGTTCCCACAACAGCCAACTTGAAGGGAGACAACTAGTACAAGTTACCCTGACAAAAGGTGGTCTTTGCTTGCAAAAGGCTCTAGTGGTGACGCCACCCTCGGCTCTGCGGTGATCTCCATCCTGCCATCCTGCTGGTCTTGGTCTCATTGCACCGATATGGAAACCTTTGCCTGATGCCTCGGGACTCCTCGCCTGCGCTTGCCTCTTTAGCACCAAAGAGGAAACTGGTACACTGCACCCGCTGGCGCCCGCCTGGCTTCGGTCGTCATGGCTCACGTCATGCAAACCTCGTGAGGTGCCCCCTACCTTGATATCTCCGCTCCTCGAGAGCCAGCCTAGTGAGGCTTCCCCTTAGGAGGTCTTGCGTCGTCCGCCCCACGAGGCTTGGCCCCTCGCGAGGGTCTTGAGTGGTTGCTGCTGAAGGTGGGCCGTACCAAGCCATTGGTAGAGCCACGCCGTGGGCCGCAGGTAAGCAAGTTTGGGTACCCCCGTTCCTAGGACGCCGACAACCTTTTGTCCAATTAGTTTTTGTTTTGGTGGTTTATATTTTGAATAATTAGCTACTCTTGGTACTGTTGTAGATGTGTTTGCCTATTGAATTCTTAGTGTTCTAAGTTGTTTGAATGCTTGCTATGGCCTGTATGTATCTCTATGAGTAGTTGCTATCAATCTTATAAAGTTTTGTTGACAAATTTTTGTCACCCCAAAAATTTTATTTTCAGAAAATTGTACGCGAACATGAATATCTTCAGGAAGTTTGGCTCGAAGAAGAACACCAAGGGTGTTATTGGGGAGTCTTCTAATAGTGATCTCCACCCTTCGAGGTTGAGGGAGGTATGGCCGTGCGAATGCCCGCACACCCCTTTCCTGCAAGAGGCTGGAATTCTTGAGGAGTTCACGCAATATATTGCCAATGCCGGCCTCACCGACTTCATCGCAGATGAGTGTGACCAGCACCAAATCCTCACAAATATCTTTGTTCAGAGTTTTACTTTCCTGCCTAGAAATAATCCTCTTGAAGTGAGCTTTGATTTATATGCTGAAAGCCATCAGATACCACTTACTGAATTTTGTGACATATGCATGATCCCTTCTGATGGGAGCTTAGCCGAGCCTAGGCTAGCTGGGTTTGAGGACTTTTATCACACTTTGACAGTGGGAGATGAGAGAGGGGTGTCAGCCACCACGGCTGATAGCATACACTTTCTTGCCGTTCATTATTTTGCTTTATTTGCTGCTAAGTGCTTGCTTGCTAGAAAGAAAGTAGGTGCGCTCAGCACACCAGACTTTGTTGTTTTATGCCGAGCACTAGAGGGCGACAACACTCATAGCTTGGGAGCTATTGTGGCTAGTTGCCTCCATCTTAATAAATCCCAGGGTGAAATACATGGTGGGATTTTTGCTACTTGTTTGGCGGCCCACTTTAATGTTGGGATACGCCCTCATGATTACCCCTTGACCAAGGTTTACTTAGACCGTGCAGCCATGGAACACCATCATTTTCTTGCACGAGATTATCCTAACATCCCCATTCCTTATAACCTGGTCTTTAGCGTTAAAACTCGTGATATTATTCCTCTGCCTGCACCTGCTTTGTTTGATTCTGTTGCCAGGGCGGATATAGGATTATGCCTGCAGACATCATCGCCTATCGGAATTCTCAAGCTGCCGCAGAGGCAGGGGAGGAGCCTCAGCAGTGTGATGAGTGGATACCTGCTCCTCAGCACCCCTACTACCCTCCAGGCTACTGATCGATTACCAACTTAGGCCAAAAGCCTAAGCTTGGGGGAGTACGTGTTTCTCACCAACATTATATTCATGTTCACACATATCATTCTATTTGTCGGTGTTCACACTTTTTCATTGTATCATCCATTCTTATATTTATTTTCTTGCTTTCTTCTTGTGTGTTTGAAAAACTTTAGAAAAACCAAAAAAAATTAGTTGTAGTCAATTTACTTTCTATGCATGCTTAGTTGTAATATTAAAAAGAAAACCCAAAAAGATTTCCTTGTTCTTCTTTTGCTTGTGGGGAGCTTTCCCGTGTAAATAGTTTTTCTTGTTTTTACTTTTCCCTTTTATTTACCTGTTCTAGAAAACCAAAAACTCCAAAAATATTTTAGTGTGTTTCTCTGAATTTCTTTTCTTTTTATTCGAGTCTTACCGAGGAGAAGACCACGATGAAAATGTTGAGTGGCTCTCATATGAATAATTGTTGAACTAATAAAGAGCACATTTACCTTGTCTTCTCCTGTTGAATATTTTTTTTGCAGATTCCAGCTTAGTCCACGGCATTCTTGCACTATTATTATTTTCATATCATCCGGTCATGCAAGTGAAAGGCATTAATGATGATATTCGATGAACTGGCCGTGGCAGAGAGAAACTGGTATAAACTCGACTTGTTCTGTTTGTGTAAATGTGTTTAACCTAGCATCCATGCTTTAGCCCATTATGATTAAACAGGTTTGCAATGACAATTAGACATTATAGTTTCTCATGCAATGCATAAGTAGCTGGGAGTTGATAATGATTTATCATGGATATCAACATAGCGTTAAAATTATTGTGATGTAGTATGATGATATGGTATCCTCCTCTGAATGTTCGAGTTGCTTGACTTGGTACATGTTCATGCATGTAGTTGAATCAAAACCAACATAGCCTCTATGATATTTATGTTCATGGTGTTCATATCCTACTCATGCTAGTGTCCAATATTACTTATGCATAATGCACGGTTATGATCGTTGTTGCTCTCTAGCTGGCCCTTCTCAACCTAAATTGTTAGCCTTTGCCTGTACTAAGTGGGAATTCTGCTTGTACATCAAAAACCTTGAACCCAAAGTTATTCTAGATGAGTCCACCATACCTACCTATATACGGTATTACCCTGCCGTCCTAAGTAAATTTTCATGTGCCACCTCTAAAAACTTCTGAAAATTATCCGTTTTGTGTGCCTGAATCGTTCATGGAACGACAGGAGGTGGTCGGTATCTTCCATGCTAAGCGGGTTATTCTCAGGTCGAGTGTTTATTCACTCGCCATGGCACGAGAAAAAGGCGATATTAGGGATGCCCAGTACCAAACTGCAAACATGAAAAAGAGTTTATCTCTTGAATAATCAAACAAAAACTCCCAATGGAGTCAAAACCTTTACTTTTATCGCTTGGGAACCGCCACTAGCTTGTTTAGCATGGGAGATATTGATAACTGATGGTCGTGAAGTGAATAAGAAGGGTGCATGTCTGAAAATAATCATTTACCTCTATTTTAAAAATTTTGAGCTCTGGCACCTCTGCAAATCACTGCTTCCCTCTGCGAAGGGACTATCTATTTACTTTTATGTTGTGTCACCACCTTCTAAAACAAGCGCCAGAAACAAAGTAGTGCACGGCTGTCATGATTTATGCATTATGTGTAGCTAATGTTGGGTGCATCATGACTGGATCTTTTCTACCATGAATTACAATGTTTAGTCGCTGCTTGAACTTTGGAGGTGCTCTGCATTTATGTTTTGCGGTCTCAGAAAGGGCTAGCGAGATACCACTATTGTCATATTATATCATGGTTGTTTTTACAACGTGTTGCCGTTTGAGATACCTTATTACCGCTTGTTAGCTGATTATGTCATTCATATGAGCCATTATGATCTTTAAGAATTATTGTTGACATGGTTAGTTATAATGATTGGCTGAGAACCTGGGTGTTGTTTAAGCTTATTTATGCAAACAAGAGCAAAAGAGTTTGTAAAAGTTTTTCTTTTTCACTTTCAGTTTATCAATTGAATTGCTTGAGGACAAGCAAAGGTTTAAGCTTGGGGGAGTTGACACATCTCCAACATATCTACTTTTCCTAACGCTTTTCCTCTTGTTTTGGACTCTAATTTGCATGATTTGAATGAAACTAACCCCGGACTGACGTTGTTTTCTGCAGAACTACCATGGTGTTGTTTTTGTGCAGAAATAAAAGTTCTCAGAATGGAACGAAACTTTGCGAGGATTTTTTGTATCAATAATAAGAATTTCTGGAGCCAAGACCTGTCGGAGAGGGGCACCTGGGTGGGCACAACCCACCAGGGCGTGCCCCCTCTCTTGGCGCACCCAAGTGGGTTGTACCCACCTGGTGGCCCCGCATACCTCAACCCTGACACTATAAATTCCTATTTTCGGAGAAAAAATCAGGGAGAAAGAATTATCACGATCCACGAGACAGAGCCGCCGCCAAGCCCTGTTCTTCCTCGGGAGGACAGATCTGGAGTCCGTTTGGGGCTCCGGAGAGGGGGGTCTTCATTCTTTGTCATCACCAACCCTTCTCCATCGCCAATTCCATGATGCTCCCGACCGGGAGTGAGTAATTCCTTTGTAGGCTTGCTGGTCGGTGAGGAGTTGGATGAGATTCATCCTGTAATCGAGTTAGTTTTGTTAGGGCCCAATCCCTAGTATCCACTATGTTCTTAGATTGATGTTGCTATGACTTTTCTATGCTTAATGCTTGTCACTTTAGGCCCGGGTGCCATGAACTCATATCTGAACCGTTTATGAATGCATCATTATATCCATATTTTAGATCCGATCTTGCAAGTTATAGTCACCTACTACGTGTTATGATCCGACAACCCCGGAGTGACAACAACCAGGCCCATGATCGTAGTTTGAGGAGTTCATGTATTCACTATGTGTTAATGCTTTGTTCCGGTTCTCTATTAAAAGGAGGCCTTAATATACCTTAGTTTCCAATATGGACCCCGCTGCCACAGGAGGGTAGGACAAAAGATGTCATGCAAGTTCTTTTAATAAAGCACGTATGACTATTTACGGAATACATGCCTACATTATATCGATGAACTGGAGCTAGTGTCGTATCACCCTAGGTTATAACTGTCTCATGATGAATATCATCCAACAAGTCATCGATCCAATGCCTACGAATTTGTCCTTTATTGATATTGCTAAGTTACTGCTGCTGATGCTTCTGTCACACTTGCTACAAAATACTGCTATCACTGTTACTGTTACTATTGCTGTTGTCACTACTATCAAAACTATCATATTACTGTGCTACTGATCTCTTTGATGCAGATAATTAATCTCTAGGTATCCTCGCATCATAAAATTTTATAGCATTCTAATCATATTTTCTACATGTTTCTTACCCATCTCTCTTTTAGAAAATAAGGTTAAATGATAGAAGATTTCCTTCATTGGGATTGTATTCGAGGAAAACATATTGCGGGAATTCTTTGTGCTCCAATGCTGATGTAAGTACTTGTTGTATATCACTATATTTTTACATCAGCATGTATTTTGTTAATCGGCTTGAATCCAACCTTTGTCTGATCTAAAATTAGTTGTAGCAAAATGTTAAAGGCGCCAATGTTGATTTTTGTAAAGAAAACTGCCTGGTAGTTTTGTATACTGAGCTGCATGAGTGTACTATCTCATATCATGCACATTGTTGAATTGTAGTGCTGCTCTGGTTGCCCATTCATTCATTGTGTCAATGTTGCTTTCGTATTACCTTACCTGGCTGATGATAGTTGTGCCATATTGTGTTAATTTGGTGTTGGCTAGTTGCCCAAACGTTTGTTGTGCCAATGTTGCTTTCCTATTATCTGACTTGGCCAATGATAGCAATGCTAGTGTCTTAATTTGGTGCGGGCTGCTGAAGATAAGAAGACAAACACTGAAAAACAGCAAGGCAACCCCATTGTTTCTTTCCAATAAATCTAGGCCAGGTAATATGCCAATACTCATGATTAATCTGTTTGGTTCCCCTCCTAATTTATGTTATGATGCAGTGGTCGAGACACTCTCCACTACCAATAATACAAGACTGCCAAAATCGCCATCTGAATATGTTTAGTATCCTCTATCTCCAATGCAACAGAAAAAATGTATGTTTGTAAACCAATTAATGGCTGAAGAAATGATGGAAATGATGGAGGAATCAGAGGTGCAGAGTCGTGCGACACAACAACTGATCAATGTTTACAAAGAGAGTGTAGCAAGTCAGCAAGAACTTGCCCACATGCTTATGGGCATCATCCGTGCTGAGGTTACAGATTGTGACGTTGTAGATCAATAGGTTCTGTTCATTTATTTGCACTGGCATCAATCTTTGATTGCCCATTGGATGTAATTTCCTATAATATATGCTCGATGTGCAACGTTTTTCCCTGTATGCCATACCTTTGCTTGATCGGTTTTGGTCCTGTGCATAATTTCTTGTTGTAATGGGCTCAAATTATCTAATTTGGCCTGAAGACATTTACAAACTTTAGTGGGCCCATTAAGTTAATGGGCCGTTACCAGGCCAAAAGTTAATGGTCGGCCCTCTTAACTCCCGGGTCGTTAACAGGCTGACATCAAAGCGGACAACAGGTGGGCCCAATTGATTTCACGGGCCGTTAATAGGTCGTTACTAAGTTCGGGCTACATATGGCCCAACTATACTTTGGGCCTTTAGCAGGCCGAAAGAGACAGCGGGCTTGTACTGGACCACGAAGAGCATGGGCCACTAAGAGGCCTAAAGTCAGGTCGTATTGTAAATGGCCCAACTATGTTGTGGGCCTTTAGCAGGCTGAAGGGAAACCGGGCTGGTATTGGACCATGAAGGGCATGGGCCGTTAAAAGGCCAAAACTCAGGTCCAACTACAAATGGCCCAACTCATTTATGCTCCGTTAACAGGCTGAGAGGCACATAGGGCCGGGAATTGGCCCAACAATTAAATGGGTCGCTAAAAGGCCAAAACTCATGTCCGATTAAAAATGGCCCAACAGATATATGGGCCGTCACTAGGCTGAAATACACATCGGGCCGGAAATTGGCACAACACTTAAATGGGTCGCTAAAGGCCGAAACTCGGGTCCGACTACAAATGGCCCAACTGATTTTTGGGCCGTCAATAGGCTGAAAGACACACTCGACCGAAAATTAGCCCAATATTTAAATGGGTCGCTAAAAGACCGAAAGATGTACATTATGAAAATTGGCCCATCCACTGAATTGGCCGTTAACAGGCCGAAATCTCATCGGGCCTATATTGAGCCCAAATATATAGCGGGCTGTTAACGGGCTCGAACTGACGATGGGCTGCAATGGTGTCAAATCTTTAACAGGTCGTTGACAGGCCTAATTGGCACATCTCGTATGGGTCGTGGGCTTAAATGGACCTGACACAAGTAGGCCTTATATGGGCTGGCCTGCTATTTTTTACTGGGCCGGCCTTTTTCACCGGAATGGGCCACTGTTGGGCCATGCCATGTGTCGCCCTATCATAGGCGCCTCATGTCCAATGAGTAGATGACATCTGTCCCAACGGTGAGGCAACACATGTTTCCTCCGGCCAATGATGATTTTACACGTGGAAAATCCCCATTGGTCCGGGCTGTTAACGGGTTATCGGATCCAAAACCGGACCCGATAGCTTAACGGCGTTCCGTTACGGTGGATGCCATGTGCCGGTCACCCTTGGTGAAAGCACTTCTGTGACGCGCGATTTATCGTCATGGAAGTGGACACTTCCGTGATGATAATTTTGGTAATGTCATGGAACACTTCTACGACAACACATGTATGACTATCTTGATTCTGTCATAAATTTGTCATGGATGTACATGCATGACAGAAAATGTGACCTACTGTGACAAACACGTATCATCACGGAAGTGTATTTTTTTTGTAGTGCATGGATGCGGTGGAGCAGTGGCGCGTCGATCGACGAAAGAAAGGCTTCAGCACGCCCCCCTACCTGGCGCGCCAAATGTCGGAGTCTGGGTTCCGGCAAACCCTTGAGGTTCGAACACAGGGGTGCGCATGAAGATCTCTCTCTCTCTCTCTCTCTCTCTCTCTCTCTCTCTAGATCGATCGCATGACGATCTCAAGGCCTAGTTCGACGAACTCAAAGAACAAGAGACACGAGGGTTTATACTGGTTCAGGCCATCATTGTGGTGTAATACCCTACTCCAGTGTGGTGTGGTGGATTGTCTTATAGGCTGAGGATGAACAAGTACAAGGGACGAACTGCCTCCTGAGGAGAGGTGTTCTTGAGCTTGGTGAGCTGATGAGGCGACCTTGGTGGAATGGATCCGATCCAAGATCAGTTGCCTCCCATGGTGGTGGCTAGTCCTATTTATAGAGGCCCTGGTCCTCTTCCCAAATGTTAGGCGGGAAGAGTTCCCACAACAGCCAACTTGAAGGGAGACAACTAGTACAAGTTATCCTGACAAAAGGTGGTCTTTGCTTGCAAAAGGCTCTGGTGGTGACGCCACCCTGGGCTCTACGGTGATCTCCGTCCTGCCGTCCTGCTGGTCTTGGTCTCATTGCACCGATATGGAAACCTTTGCCTGATGCCTCGGGACTCCTCGCCTGCGCTTGCCTCTTTAGCACCAAAGAGGAAACTGGTACACTGCACCCGCTGGCGCCCGCCTGGCTTCGGTCGTCATGGCTCACGTCATGCGAACCTCGTGAGGTGCCCCCTACCTTGATATCTCCGCTCCTCGGGAGCCAGCCTAGTGAGGCTTCCCCTTAGGAGGTCTTGCGTCGTCCGCCCCACGAGGCTTGGCCCCTCGCGAGGGTCTTGAGTGGTTGGTGCTGAAGGTGGGCCGTACCAAGCCATTGGTAGAGCCACGCCGTGGGCCGCAGGTAAGCAAGTTTGGGTACCCTCGTTCCTAGGACGCCGACAACCTTTTGTCCAATTAGTTTTTGTTTTAGTGGTTTATATTTTGAATAATTAGCTACTCTTGGTACTGTTGTAGATGTGTTTGCCTATTGAATTCTTAGTGTTCTAAGTTGTTTGAATGCTTGCTATGGCCTGTATGTATCTCTATGAGTAGTTGCTATCAATCTTATAAAGTTTTGTTGACAAATTTTTGTCACCCCAAAAATTTTATTTTCAGAAAATTGTACGCGAACATGAATATCTTCAGGAAGTTTGGCTCGAAGAAGAACACCAAGGGTGTTATTGGGGAGTCTTCTAATAGTGATCTCCACCCTTGGAGGTTGAGGGAGGTACGGCCGTGTGAATGCCCGCACACCCCTTTCCTGCAAGAGGCTGGAATTCTTGAGGAGTTCACGCAATATATTGCCAATGCCGGCCTCACCGACTTCATCGCAGATGAGTGTGACCAGCACCAAATCCTCACAAATATCTTTGTTCAGAGTTTTACTTTCCTGCCTAGAAATAATCCTCTTGAAGTGAGCTTTGATTTATATGCTGAAAGCCATCAGATACCACTTACTGAATTTTGTGACATATGCATGATCCCTTCTGATGGGAGCTTAGCCGAGCCTAGGCTAGCTGGGTTTGAGGACTTTTATCACACTTTGACAGTGGGAGATGAGAGAGGGGTGTCAGCCACCACGGCTGATAGCATACACTTTCTTGCCGTTCATTATTTTGCTTTATTTGTTGCTAAGTGCTTGCTTGCTAGAAAGAAAGTAGGTGCGCTCAGCGCACCAGACTTTGTTGTTTTATGCCGAGCACTAGAGGGCGACAACACTCATAGCTTGGGAGCTATTGTGGCTCGTTGCCTCCATCTTAATAAATCCCAGGGTGAAATACATGGTGGGATTTTTGCTACTCGTTTGGCGGCCCACTTTAATGTTGGGATACGCCCTCATGATTACCCCTTGACCAAGGTTTACTTAGACCGTGCAGCCATGGAACACCATCATTTTCTTGCACGAGATTATCCTAACATCCCCATTCCTTATAACCTGGTCTTTAGCGTTAAAACTCGTGATATTATTCCTCTGCCTGCACCTGCTTTGTTTGATTCTGTTGCCTGGGCGGATATAGGATTATGCCTGCAGACATCATCGCCTATCGGAATGCTCAAGCTGCCGCAGAGGCAGGGGAGGAGCCTCAGCAGTGTGATGAGTGGATACCTGCTCCTCAGCACCCCTACTACCCTCCAGGCTACTGATCGATTACCAACTTAGGCCAAAAGCCTAAGCTTGGGGGAGTACGTGTTTCTCACCGACATTATATTCATGTTCACACATATCATTCTATTTGTCGGTGTTCACACTTTTTCATTGTATCATCCATGCTTATATTTATTTTCTTGCTTTCTTCTTGTGTGTTTGAAAAACTTTAGAAAAACCAAAAAAAATTAGTTGTAGTCAATTTACTTTCTATGCATGCTTAGTTGTAATATTAAAAAGAAAACCCAAAAAGATTTCCTTGTTCTTCTTTTGCTTGTGGGGAGCTTTTCCGTGTAAATAGTTTTTCTTGTTTTTGCTTTTCCCTTTTATTTACCTGTTCTAGAAAACCAAAAACTCCAAAAATATTTAGTGTGTTTCTCTGAATTTCTTTTCTTTTTATTCGAGTCTTACCGAGGAGAAGACCACGATGAAAATGTTGAGTGGCTCTCATATGAATAATTGTTGAACTAATAAAGAGCACATTTACCTTGTCTTCTCCTGTTGAATATTTTTTTTGCAGATTCCAGCTTAGTCCACGGCATTCTTGCACTATTATTATTTTCATATCATCCGGTCATGCAAGTGAAAGGCATTAATGATGATATTCGATGAACTGGCCGTGGCAGAGAGAAACTGGTATAAACTCGACTTGTTCTGTTTGTGTAAATGTGTTTAACCTAGCACCCATGCTTAGCCCATTATGATTAAACAGGTTTGCAATGACAATTAGACATTATAGTTTCTCATGCAATGCATAAGTAGCTGGGAGTTGATAATGATTTATCTTGGATATCAACATAGCGTTAAAATGATTGTGATGTAGTATGATGATATGGTATCCTCCTCTGAATGTTCGAGTTGCTTGACTTGGTACATGTTCATGCATGTAGTTGAATCAAAACCAACATAGCCTCTATGATATTTATGTTCATGGTGTTCATATCCTACTCATGCTAGTGTCCAATGTTACTTATGCATAATGCACGGTTATGATCGTTGTTGCTCTCTAGCTGGCCCTTCTCAACCTAAATTGTTAGCCTTTGCCTGTACTAAGTGGGAATTCTGCTTGTACATCAAAAACCTTGAACCCAAAGTTATTCCAGATGAGTCCACCATACCTACCTATATACGATATTACCCTGCCGTCCTAAGTAAATTTGCATGTGCCACCTCTAAAAACTTTTAAAAATTATCCGTTTTGTGTGCCTGAATCGTTCATGGAACGACAGGAGGTGGTCGGTATCTTCCATGCTAAGCGGGTTATTCTCAGGTCGAGTGTTTATTCACTCGCCATGGCACGAGAAAAAGGCGATATTAGGGATGCCCAGTACCAAACTGCAAACATGAAAAAGAGTTTATCTCTTGAATAATCAAACAAAAACTCCCAATGGAGTCAAAACCTTTACTTTTATCGCTTGGGAACCGCCACTAGCTTGTTTAGCATGGGAGATATTGATAACTGATGGTCGTGAAGTGAATAAGAAGGGTGCATGTCTGAAAATAATCATTTTCCTCTATTTTAAAAAATTTGAGCTCTGGCACCTCTGCAAATCACTGCTTCCCTCTGCGAAGGGACTATCTATTTACTTTTATGTTGTGTCACCACCTTCTAAAACAAGCGCCAGAAACTAAGTAGTGCACAGCTGTCATGATTTATGCATTATGTGTAGCTAATGTTGGGTGCATCATGACTGGATCTTTTCTACCATGAATTACAATGTTTAGTCGCTGCTTGAACTTTGGAGGTGCTCTGCATTTATGTTTTGCGGTCTCAGAAAGGGCTAGCGAGATACCACTATTGTCATATTATATCATGGTTGTTTTTACAACGTGTTGCCGTTTGAGATACCTTATTACCGCTTGTTAGCTGATTATGTCATTCATATGAGCCATTATGATCTTTAAGAATTATTGTTGACATGGTTAGTTATAATGATTGGCTGAGAACCTGGGTGTTGTTTAAGCTTATTTATGCAAACAAGAGCAAAAGAGTTCGTAAAAGTTTTTCTTTTTCACTTTCAGTTTATCAATTGAATTGCTTGAGGACAAGCAAAGGTTTAAGCTTGGGGGAGTTGACACATCTCCAACATATCTACTTTTCCTAACGCTTTTCCTCTTGTTTTGGACTCTAATTTGCATGATTTGAATGAAACTAACCCCGGACTGACGTTGTTTTCTGCAGAACTACCATGGTGTTGTTTTTGTGCAGAAATAAAAGTTCCCAGAATGGAACGAAACTTTGCGAGGATTTTTTGTATCAATAATAAGAATTTCTGGAGCCAAGACCTGTCGGAGAGGGGCACCTGGGTGGGCACAATCCACCAGGGCATGCCCCCTCTCTTGGCGCACCCAAGTGGGTTGTACCCACCTGGTGGTCCCGCATACCTCAACCCTGACACTATAAATTCCTATTTTCGGAGAAAAAATTAGGGAGAAAGAATTATCACGATCCACGAGATAGAGCCGTCACCAAGCCCTGTTCTTCCTCGGGAGGACAGATCTGGAGTCCGTTTGGGGCTCCGGAGAGGGGGGTCTTCATTCTTTGTCATCACCAACCCTTCTCCATCGCTAATTCCATGATGCTCCCACCTACGAGCCGTCGCCATTGCCGTCCTTCGTTCGAGCCACTCTTCATGACCCGCTCTGGATGGCTGCGATGCAAGAGGAGTTTGACGCCCTGTTGCGCAACCGGACGTGGCAGCTTGTTCCCCATCCCTGGCACGACAACATGATTACCGGGAAGTGGGTTTTCAAACATAAGCTCCGTCCAGATGGTACCCATGATCGCTATAAAGTGCGTTGGGTTGTTCGTGGCTTCCGACAGCGTGCTGGCATCGACTTCACCGACAACTTCGCTCCGGTCGTCAAGCCCGGCACGATACGCATGGTTCTCCACCTTGCGGTCTCACATGCTTGGCCGGTGCACCAGATGGACGTCTCCAACGCCTTCCTCCATGGTCACCTCGAGGACTAGGTCTTCTGCCAACAGCCCACCGGGTTTGTCGATCCTGCGTTTCCCGACCACGTGTGCCTGCTTTCGCGGTCCTTGTACGGACTCAAGCAGGCTCTATGCGCTTGGTGCCAGCGCATCGCGACGTTTCTACACCAGATTGGGTTCCGCTCTACCCGCTCGGACGCATCGCTCTTTGTCTATCACCAGGGCTCTGACACGGCCTACTTGCTGCTCTATGTCAATGACATCCTCCTGACGACCTGTACGGCTGGTCTTCTCAGTCAGCTCACGGCTCATCTTCGTGCTGAGTTCGCCATCAAGGACTTAGGTCCTTTGCACTACTTTCACAGTGTTGAGGTGGTGCGCCGTCTGGATGGCTTCTTTCTTCATCAGTGGAAGTACGCTTATGAGCTCCTGGAGCGTGCTGGCATGCTTAACTGCAAGCCCTCTGCCACGCCTGTTGATACGAAGGCCAAGCTTTCTGCCATGGATGGTTCTCCTGCTTCGGATGCTGCTTTCTACCGGTCTATCGTTGGTGCTTTGCAGACTCGACCAGAGATCCAGTATGCCGTGCAGCAGGTGTGTCTCCATATGCATGCTCCTCGGGACGTTCACTGGGCCGCTGTCAAGCGGATTCTCCGCTGTGTCTGTGGCACTATGGATCTTGACGTCACGCTTCATGCCTCCGCCGACACCGCCCTCACCGCCTGCTCCGATGCAGACTGGGCGGGCTGCCCAACACTCGTCGCTCCACCTCGGGCTATTGTGTCTACCTTGGACCCTCACTCATCTCGTGGTCGTCCAAGCGGCAGCCTACGGCCTCTTGTTCCAGTGCTGAGGCTGAGTATCGCGCGGTGGCCAACGCCGTCGCCGAGTGTTCGTGGCTTCGCCAGCTGCTTCAGGAGCTCTCCTGCCCTGTTGACCGTGCCACGGTGGTCTATTGCGACAACGTCTCGGCGGTCTACCTCTCCACTAATCCGGTGCATCATCGACGGACCAAGCATATTGAGTTGGATATTCATTTTCTTCGGGAACAGGTGGCCTTTGGCCATATTCGTGTTTTACACGTCCCTACCTCCCAATAATTTGCAGATATCATGACCAAGGGCTTGCCTACGGCGTCATTTGAAGAGTTCCGGTCCAGTCTTTGCGTCAGCAGCTATGCCGCTTTGACTGTGGGGGGTGTTGAGTATATGTGTTGTGCATATCTGTGTATTGGGTCCACGTCCTAGTTCCTTGTATAGTTGAGGTCGTGGTCCAGCTCTTGTACATCATATATACGTACGTTTGCACATGAGGAATACAACGTCTAATTCCCACATCATACAGCATCGACTGAGACTTAACGAAGTCTTAGATGACTGCGACTTAGCAAGACTGAAAACAAAATTCTATATCTTACATTTTCTTCCTAGTGTTTCTTGTGTATATATGTACCTGGCTACAAGTTTCTAAAAAAAAGGTACCTGGCTACTCCTAATTACTCTTTCCTGTGTAATGTCTGTAGAATGTAATGGAATCTTGAATCCTTGCGCGAGCGATCACGAGATGACTGTCTTGAGCCTGTAGTTCTTGACGATGCCGCTGTACACGACGAAGTTGAGCGTGCACATTGCAGCCATGGCCCAGAAGAAGTAGTCGAGGTGGCCCTTGTTGAGGTCGTCGGAGATCCACCCGGGGCTGTCTCCCGTCGCCGTGAAGGCCTCCACGATGGCGTAGATGAAGGAGCTCATGTAGCTCCCCAGCGCGATGGTGAGCAGAGCGAGCGACGTACACATGCTTTTCATGGTGTCCGGCGCCTCGCCGAAGAAGAACTCCAGCTGCGCGATGTAGCAGAACACCTCTCCGCCGGCCAGGAAGAAGTACTGCGGCAGCTGCCACGCGATGCTGATCTCCTCCCCGCGCGCCGCGCTGTCGAGCCGCTTCATTTCCACGAGCGCCGCCACCGCCATGGTGAGCGCCATGAGGAGCCTCCCCGCGCCCATCCGCTGCAGCTGTGACGGCTCGCCGTCGCCGCTCGAGGAGAAGCTCCTAACCGCTGGCACGATCACCTTGTTGTAGAGGAGCACCCATGTCAGGACGCATGTCACCTCGAACGAGACCAGCGACGCCACGGGCACCGGCACCGACAGGATGGTCATTTCCATGGCACTGCCCTGCTGCACGAACGTGGTGTTCATCTGCGAGTAGGCCGATGACACGATGACGCTGGTGATCCAGACGGGCAGCAGCCGCAGAAGGATCTTGAGCTCCTCCACCTGAGTCACGGTGCAGAGCTTCCACGAGGTCGCCGCCTCCGGCCTCTCCTCCATGTCCGACTCCGTGACGATGGCCGCCTTGTCGAGGAACTTGAAGTCGCTGGTGTGCGCGATCCTTGGCTGGGGCGAATCGATCTTGTCGCTGACCTCGTAGAGGTGTCCGGCTTCCGCGGGCACCTTGATGCTGATTTTCTTGCACGCGGCGGCAACGACCTGGCAGAGGCTCTTGAGCGGCGTGCCTGCGGGCATGCGGCGCTTGTACATGGGCGTGGCGAGCACGAAGGCGGCGAAGGCGAGCGCGATGCAGGCAGTGGCGATGCCGAAGCCGAGGCCCCAGCTAACGTTCTGCTGGATCCAGACGAGGAACACGCCGGAGATGATGGGGCCGAAGCTCACGCATAGGTAGAACCAGCTGAAGAAGGACGTCTTGCCCTCCCGGTCCGCCGCGCTGTCGTCGTCGAACTGCTCCGCTCCGAACGGCAACAGCGACGAGCGCACCCCGCCGCACCCGATCGCCACCAGGTACAGCCCAACAAAAGCCACGGTCTGCGAGCTCAGCCCCCACGTGCTGGCGGTGCCGGCGCACGATGCACCCGCCGCGCACAGCGCCGCCGTGGTCGTGGGCAGGAAGGCGGAGAAGGTGACGAGCATCATGCCGAGGAGGTAGACGGCGAGGGAGACGAGGATGGTGTTGTAGTTGCCCCAGAAGGAGTCGGCGATGATGGCACCGAAGACCGGGGTGAGGTAGCTGGTGCCGAACCAGGTGGCGACGTTGGAGGCGCTGGCGAGGTTGGTGCCGTGGAGGACGGTCTCCAGGTACACCACCAGGTTGGTGGAGATGCCATTGAACGCCGTGCTCTCCAGGCATTCGAACACTGCACCAACAATGGCGAAAGTTCAGTTAAACACTAGCTCCTCTCCAATTAATCTACAGTACATTTTTGTTGGCTGGAAAAGCAATCAGAAGATGGAGCTTTGCTTACATAGAATCACTGCTGGTGCCTTGTTGCCGCCCCGCTTCTTATGCTTCAGGAGTGGCACCTGCAGCTGCAGGCTGTCATCCTCCTGAACCTTTGGGCCATGACTCTGTAACAGAGATAGATTGCAGAAATTGTTAGGAACGACAACCGAATCTGTACAAGTTCTGGATAAGATGCAGCACGACCGTGATGTGGATGTGCGCATGTGCTTGTCTGGTTAGGAAAGGAAGGGGCCTGGATATTGGCATGTAGAGAACCTTCAGTGCTGACGTACGCAAGAATTAACCAAATGTTCTTTAATTTAGACTCGGTCTTATATGGAGGTTCGCAAATGTTCTTCTTGTTTTGACCGATGCAGAAGCATGGCTCTGGACTTAGCATTTCAATCTCCATTGTGATGATCATGCATGGGGCAGCAGAGGAGGAGGAAGATCGGAGGAGGTAATTACCTCCGGCAGGAGCGGCGCGTGCTCGCCTCTCTCCATGGCGTCCATGTCGCCGACGAGCTGTCTTGACTCCGAGGAGGCGATAGATTTCTCGGAGGCGGAGGTAATCACTTTGCTAACCCTTGTTAGCTCGCTTCCTTCGTGAACTCTTACCTCGCCTCAGGCTTAGGCTGCTGCTGCTGTGTTGTGCTGCCGCGGAGGTTTATATAGCAGGGTTAACTTGGACGGGATCCATCCATTGGCTAATATTCAAGTATCGGACTAGAAATGCTATTATGGTCTCTCTCACCAACACATGCGTGCGCTGCTTCTTCTCGGCCGGAAGTTTCCACGTAGTAGGTGGTGGCTAGCTAAGCTAGGTGCTTGCAGCCTGCAGGCTCAGTGCAGGGCGTTTTTCCTACTCGTCGCCGGTCTCCGGTCTCCTCAGTGCGTGCCATGTCGGATCCTTTCGTCTAGTAGTTTATCCATAAGTAGAATAGAAACGTGGTGGTTTGCTTGGCGCTGGCCGGAAAGGAGACTGAACTCGGGGTGGTGCCAGCTTGGGATCATAGGGTCAGCCGGGTCGATGTCTCATCCTGCATTCCTGCGGTAGGTGCGGCTGAGGGCTGATTCTGTCCAACGGAGGGCGGCGACAGGTCAAATTTCTCGTGGAATACGGCCAAGGCTGCGTGGGTTTCCAGGTTCTATTCCGGTGAGCTTCAGAACTGTCCCTTCCTTTGATTAGGAGGATGCAATTTGAAAACAAACAAATATCAGTTAATCCAGATGAATGTGTGCTCAAGAGTGGACCAGTGTATTAGAACCTTGGAGGACCAGGAACTGTCTGCATGCACCTTGC
Source organism: Triticum aestivum (assembly GCF_018294505.1). Lineage (NCBI taxonomy): Eukaryota > Viridiplantae > Streptophyta > Magnoliopsida > Poales > Poaceae > Triticum > Triticum aestivum. The sequence continues at coordinate 537,915,923 of NC_057810.1, read as the reverse complement.
TGAACGATGGTCCAAAGTCCAAACTCTACTATTTCTTCCTTCATTAAGATTCAGACGTTCCTTCTTGCCTTTTCCCTCCACTTCTGGTGAGGATATTCTACACAAAAGACCACTCTGACGCTGCCAAAACCAAGATGAGAAGCTCAGTCCTCCAGTGGAGTTCTGATTACTCCTCTCCTAGTTAATGCAAAAGAAACCAAGGCTGCTGCTTTTCGTCAATAAGATTTCTTATTCTCGCCTTTTATCATATCGCGCCAAGTGCAATGTTTCACCTATATAGTGGAAAAAACGTTGTAATACATTTTCATTCTGAATCTACTGACTCTGATGGTGCGCCTGGTCAACGGAGTTGGACATACGTGGCAAACCTGCTTGCACTTTGCACTACGCTGTACGCTTCTACCACAAAGATAAACCACCTCGCTGGTCAACCTTATTAACAAACTGTTTATTCTTCTTACCTCTTCTTGGTGATACTGACTCACCTGTGTCTCCCATTCTTTTAAACTGCAGAAACCCTGTCGTTTGAGGTTGACATGCATAGTAAGGATTACGTGCTGAACGCAACACGTTATACCTGAAGATATCCACGGAATTTGTAATGCATCCAGCTGTTTCAACGCCCTTCCATAAGGCACATATATGTCACAGTTTGCATCAAGTTGCTTGTTACGATGATCAATAAAGTAGGTAAGAACAACATAACATTGTCAATAGTATTGAATTCATGCTTCAGCCAGTTGCTCCAAAAGTCCGAACTGACGGAGAAAGACAGGCAATATATTTCAACACCCCCCTCGCATCTAGGCTTTTTTAGTCCTTAGACATGGGATCGATGTAGCCGCAGAATCTTTAAAAAAAATTGTATTGGAGGTTTTAAACTTGAGACCTCGACGCGTTTGGTTGCTCGCATCGTTTTTTGTCACTTTGCCAAATGAGCCTGGTTGAGCTAATGTAGGCAAAAAAAACATCTACATGTTGGTTGCTTGCACCCCCTCGTCCTGTATCGTGGCAACGACTCTAAATATTGTGTTTGGTTGCTCGCATTGGTTGTGCTCATACTAGTGCATGTTGTTTGGTTGCATACAAGCATAGAGGTGTAGTTACCTTGTACCCTAAGTGATGAGCTTACCCGCTACACCTTACACACGATCACACCAACAAAACAACACTACAATCACAATGAACTGGACAAAGATAATGAAGTTCTTCAATCCAAAGTGTCGACCCGCCTCACCATTTTCAACATTGCATGCCTGCTTAAGCATGACATTGGAGTAAGCATCCTTTGTCGCCTGCCTACTCTTAAACCCTCTGTGGCAGCTATTCTTGTAACCTGACCCTTGTTCATTGCATGCTTTCCATGAACTGTAAACCCCTGAAACACCACATACCACTTGTCCTAGCATTGCGGAAGAGCAACAGTTCATATGGCATAGCAAGTTCATCCTAACACTAATATGGTGTCATCCTACCACCACATCCAAAAGAGGGTGTTATCCTACCACTGAAAGTTCTCCATCGACGTGAGGGGTTACTATACCACCTCATCAAAATATACATGCCAACATCAAGAGTTTATGAAGCCCTACCTACCACAAAATTTACATCGTCATCGTCATCTTCCTCGCATCACCATCGCCATCGCCGTCTAGGATCATGCACGTCATCACCACCACCAGAAGCGACACTGGTAGTAGTGCTTGTCCAGCCAGGTCCTGAGCCAGAGCACCGGGTGTCTCCCATGGCAACAAACCCAACACCCTGGGCTTTGTTGTCCAGTAGGGGGCTCAGAGCTACCATTAGAGCCTCTGGGTGGAAGCCACCTTGGTTCACGATGGTGCGGTAGAGGTCAGGATGGATGTCGACCAGCTTGCTCTCCCTGATGGTGCTTGCAACCTCCTTGATGACCCGAGTCATCCTGGTGAAGATGGCCAGCTAGTCCTCCATCAAGGCTCATGTCTTCCTCTTCCTATCAAGCACATGAACGTGGTCACCATCCTTGTTAGGACCATCAAGAACGATGGTCTCTCACTCCTGGGTGTCTAGGCAAACCCATCGGCTGACCGGAGACCAGAGAATGCTTGCCGATTGCTAGCCCGAAGGAGAAGAACTGCCGCATCCGGTGGTAGTTATGGATGGGTGTGTTGAGAAACTCTATGTTCTTGGGGTGAGACTAAGAAAGAAACACAACAGAGTGGTTAGATGGAATCACATGGAACATAGGCTTAAATAGGTGGTTAGTTAGAATGGCATGGTTCGTGAGCTAACCGCGGTGTGTCCCTGGTAGTCTTCTGCCTCCAAAAGGATCAAGCAGGTGTCCTGATCCCAGCGCTGCTCAGGTATATGAGCTTGGACACTATGATCCACCTTGATCTCCACTTTCTGAGGTGGTCATAGACCTAAGTCGAGGTGACCTCTTGTCCACAAAACTTGAACACCTGCTTTGCAATAGCGTTCAAGTGCACCTCCTTGAAGCCCTTGTTTGTCCTCACCCCACTATTTATGATTTCACACATCTTCTTAAGCACGAACATCGACAGGAATGGCTGCCATTTCATGGAGTTCCACTGCCCTCCTTATCCTTTGTGGCTGCCTTTTGAGCGGCAACATGAGCTGCAACATTGGGCTGAGCCATCACAAATGCTGAAGCCACAAATGGTGGAACTATAGCAGGCACCTCGAAAACATCTGATTAGGAGGCATCTGGTCAATGGGAGGCTGGGATTCCTCGACATAGGACGCCGTGAACTAGCTCTAGGACACGATAAGGGCCTAATTAAACTCTTGCGTGCTCATGTCCTACAAGCGTAAGCATCAGCAAGAACAGAGCACACTACACATCGATAGTAGGAACTAGCACTAAACATGGATAGTATAAACAAATACTCCCTCCGTCCCAAAATAAGTGTCTCAACTTTGTACTAGCTTTAGTACAAAATTGTACTAAGCTTGAGACACTTATTTTGGGACCGAGGGAGTACTACATATGGACGATATGATCTAGTTCAACACAACAACTCAAATCATAGCAAGGAGTTCAACAAACTAGCACACATACTTGCATGCTTGCATACTACACATCAAGCATACTACCAATCCTTCCATCACAACTAGCTATCAATCCTTGCCGACATGGAAATAACTCCTATCATGCTTCAAAGCCATCACCACTAGCTACCAGAACATCACACCCACACAGATCAGCGGTGTACAAGGCTACAACATGGTCACAGATCTAACCCTACCACATGCTCACAGGTCTAGCTAGAACTAGTAGAGAGAAAGGGGTGATTGAACTCATAGACGTCATCGGAGCAGCCGCGAAGTAGGCGTTGAACACATCGAAGAAGAAGTGGAGTTGAATTGCCGCCGCCATCAATCGGGGGCTGGAGCAGGAGCGTCGCTTACCTCGTCGACGATGTCGATCCATGCTGGAGGAAAAGCTCAAGAGGAGGGAAGTGGTGGCGAGGTTTTTCATGGTGAGATGAGGCTGGTTATCGCGACCGATTCAGCGAGAGGTGACGTCTATTCCTCCCATTGCTTTTTCGTAGATGCGCATGAGCTCCCACCATCTCCGTGGATGCAAGAGGTCAGCGCCATCTTCCCTTCCCATGCATTGCTTGAGCCTGACACATTGAAACGGTCGATTCGGCTGTTTCTAGCAGGCCTAGATGAGGAGTGCTTTAAGGTTCATGCAGGCCAAGAATCTGATGCAGGCCTGGCAACCAAAGAACACATTTCCTTCCCGCGCAGGGCCTGGTTAGGCTTGATGCGAGCAACCAAACCCGTCCCTCATGGCTCTGATACCTTGAATTCATGCTCCAAAATTCTGAATTAACGGTGAGAGGCAGATAATATATTCAACAAATAGTTCACGCTATTGTGTTCTACTGATTCCTATATCGATGAACCGATCGACAAACTCGGACATGGGATGGAAAAGTTGCAACGTTAGACACGTCTTGTTTACCACTACAATTCTTGTGTCCATACTTCATAATCCTCAGTATGAAAACAAAGAACATGTGCGGGGAGATATATGTAATTAATGAAAATGGACTGAATGGTGAAAATTGTTTGGTCTCAACTCATCATTCCTAGTCAAATAGATTGAACGCTTGGAATTTCACTCACAAGGTCGATTCTCGCTTTGCCTTGTTTTACTTCTCACTTTGATTGACAGTATTTTGTCTCCACTTGCTCCATTTCCCTCCCTGCGCAGTCACGAGGGCATCTCTAGCAAATCCCCTATCATATAATTCCAAAATCGTGTTCCTTATTATAGAAAAAACTACTATTTGAGGATTAAAATTTTCTTTCATCTAACAGATCCCCTAAAAAATTATTTGTCATTCATCAATATGTTTCCTCAAACAACTGAAGCATCTATCATCACATCTCAAAATAAACATAAATAATTCAAATGCACCGCACCATAATTCAACTAAGAGCATTAATAAAGTTTATCAAATCCAACAAACAACTATAACCATAATTTGTGGCAGAAGTTGCCAAGTGAACAAGTTCATTAAAAAACTCCATCACATGGTGGAACAAAAACCATCATAGTTTATATGGCCCTCACGCACTCACGCCGTAATCGCCGCCACCACCATTGCCACCACCATCACCATTGTCGTCATCCCCACCACTAGACTTAGCCAATATGTTCCCATGAGTTAACTCCCAATATTGCCGTGCCCTATCGTCCATCTTGTTAGGTTCCATGAGCATGATAGCATGTTCCTCGGGCTCCAATGCAAGCCTTTTATCCTCAATTTCAGTATTCTACTTTCTTTCCTCGGCTACAATGCAAGCCTTTGCACATCTGTCTTTTTTCCTCCACTTGCACCTTTCTCTCCTTGGTTGTCGCCTTGGCCTTCCACTTCTCCTCCTCCATTATATTCATCTCATAGAAACAAGCAATCTTCTCCTCCTTCTGGTCGGCCTTGTGTTCAATTATTCCACGAATCATCTACATCATCATTCAATTGTTTGCTACAAAAGCAAAGAAAAACCTAGCAACCAATATCACATCACGCATCATTCCATTGAGCAATTGCAAAACAAAAAGGAAGGAGAAGGAAAAAATATACCGTGAGGCCATTTCCTCGAGCACGTTGGCCTCACTCCTTGTCTCATCCAAATCGGGCTCCTCTTCGGCCGTAGGAGATGGAGGGGGTGGCATGCAACTGCATAAGGCCTATGGGAAGACATAGGAGTCACAACCTTGTTCTTCATCGCTTAGCCATGCTGCATGCCGTCTTGGCCGACGGTCAACCATCCCGTTTGCTGGTCGGTTCACTAGTGCAGAACCGGCATTTAGTGCCGGTTCGCCAACCGGCACTAAAGAGTGGGGACCAAAGGCCCCCCCCTTAGTATCGGTTTGTCATGAACCGGCGCTAAAGTGTAAACACGTGGCATGAGCCAGGCCCGGGTGTGCGTAGGGCTTTAGTACCGGTTGGTAACACCAACCAGTACTAAATGTTTGGGTTTTTTTTAAATTTTGCTTTAGTTTTGTGTTTTCAATTTAATTTAGTGATTGTTTACATTATAATGAGTTGTTAAATCATTAGGTGAAAGTACCGCGGATTAGTTTCGACTGGAGGATCTAGCTAGCTAAGTGATCAAGTATATGCCATATCGATATTATACTTGATCACCTAATTAGGTGATCAAGTATAATATATATGGATATGGCATATATATATACTTGATCACTTAGGTAGGATCCATGCAGCTGAAACTAATCTGTGGTTTCTTTCATTAAATGATATAATAACTCATCATCATCATCATATTAATATAAAAAATCTTGCATCATATCATCAACATACTCTAGAGCTAGCTAGCTAAAAATCATCGTAGTCGTCATTATCACTATTTAATCATCATAGTCATTACCGCTATCTAATCACCACCAACAGTAGCTTAAAGAAGAAACATTCACTTGTACCAGAAGCAAAAATATCATCGAGTTCAACATGATTGTCATGATATTATAAGCGTTCATATATAACACCACAAAAGCAAATCACTCTTTGAGATTAAGTTCAGAACGAAGAACACAGACATGAAAGGACAAGTACTAAGAGCAGCATGAACTAGCTAAATCACTCCTGCTAGCTACTCTCTCTCTGGTAAAATAGCATAGAACATGTATAGCTCTCCTGATTCATCATACTGGAGCGTACAGATGAACCTGTCTCCTAATCGTGGGCTGCGCTTCTCATTGCTGCCCCTAGTACTTCTCTGCGATCGTTAACAATTTTCCTCCAATCTTTCACTACTAAGCATTCATCGCTTCCAGAAATCCTGAATGCATTCATGTGCAATGCAGGATATCTCGGTCGTAAGCTAACAATTGACATGCGACCTTTAGTCTCGATCCCCTGAGGCACAACTGTCATCGGGAGTCCCTCAACATCGTATAGGACTTAATTAATATACTTAACAATGAAAGTTTAGCAAAAAAAAATATGTGTGCAAAAGATGCACTGAGGACAAATAGTAAAAATCTTACCATCATTCCTAAATAGATGTGACCGTAGTTCAATACCATCACTATTGGTCGCACATTTTGAATACTAACATTTCTAAGTGCAGGAAGAAAATTTGTCTTGACAGTATGAAGATCCTCAAGCCATGAAACATAATGACTTATCTCCTCGCAGCAGCTCCGGGACAGTAGTAGGTCCTGTCTACCAAGCGCCGGACATGTTTGCTTGAATGGAGATAAGCTGTCAATAGAAATTAGTTGTCAATTATTTTTGAATAAGCAATATCAAAGACAAAAATATAGTTGAGAAGAACTCACATAATGGTAGAATTGGAGGCGTCTACACATCGACCCATATGTCTCTATTACCTTCAATATCATCTTCCGGACGAATATCAAAGGTGATAACCATACCAGGCTCAAATGCATAAGTCTTGCATAGTGCTTGCCAAGTTTTCCATTCAAAATAGGTGTACGTGTGTGCATTATATACTTTGACGTTGAAAGTATAACCATGCTTAGTTTTCAGGTAAACTCTCTTTACCTCCATAGTTTCCATATCATTGAAACCTATCTTATCCAAGACAAAAATTCTTGCATGACAGGGGATGCGCTAGTAGAATAGTGAAAATTAAAAATTATAAGTCAGGCAAATGAAGCATATATAAGTCATGCTTAATTACGAAAACAGACTTGTCGTTGTGACTTACTGTATCGAATTCGAAGGTCTCATCCAGCTTGATGCTGAATCGCCTATCATCAACAAGGAAATTTCTGTCGCACTGGCCGCGCTGGTCTTCACAGTATTCGCACATAATGAAATTTTTTCCGTCATCAGACGACATTTTCTATGTTCATATTAGGCGAAACATTAAACACTTACTAATTCAATTAATTCAACTAAGCATTTACTAAAAATAAACTAGTTATATTAATTCAACTAGTTCAACTAAACATTTACTAACAATAAACTAGTTATATTAATTCAATTAGTTCAACTAAGCATTTACTAAAAATAAACTAGTTCAATTAATTCAACTAGTTCAACTAAGCATTTACTAAAAATAAACTAGTTATATTAATTCAATTAGTTCAACTAAGCATTTACTAAAAATAAACTAGTTATATTAATTCAACTAGTTCAACTAAGCATTTACTAAAAATAAACTAGTTATATTAATTCAATTAGTTCAAATAAGCATTTACTAAAAATAAACTAGTTATATTAATTCAATTAGTTCAACTAAGCATTTACTAAAAATAAACTAGTTCTATTAATTCAACTAGTTCAAATAATATAACTAGTTCTATTAATTCAACTAGTTCAAAAAATAATCTCATATACGTACCTAAATTTTCTTACTAAAAATAAACTATTTCTATTAATTCAACTAGTTCAACTAAACATTTACTAAAAATAAACTAGTTCTAATTCATCTAACATTAACATTTCTAGCTAACATTCTAAAAATAAACTAGTTATATTAATTAATTCATCTAAACAATAGAAAACTGAAAATAAGTAAAAAAAATATGTGTGTGAGTGTGTGTAGTGTGTGTATGTGTGTACGTATGTGTAGTGTGTGTGTATGTGTGTATATATGTGTGTATGCGTGTGTGTATGGAGCGGGCGCGTACGGGAGGCGGGGGCGGCGACGATGGGCGGCGAGGGCGGCGGCCGGGGACGGCGACGAAATGGGCGGCGGGGGCGGCGACGACGACGGGCGGCGAGGACGCGCGGCGACGACGGAGACGACGACGACGGGCGGCGGGGATGGCGACGACGTGCGGCGGGGGCGACGGCACCGTGGCGCGGCGGCAGCGGCGTCGGCTAGATCAATATGTCTCGCACGA